>NC_083358.1:1714166-2055000 GCF_030254825.1 Meriones unguiculatus
CCTCATGTCCATACCATTATTTTTAAAATGTAATTTGGCTTCCACCGTGGGAGGCCAGCCTGGCTTCAATCAAGTGTGTGTACAGGAGCTGTGAGTGCCCTCGCTCTGTAACAGCTTCTGAGGCCTCTCTAGTGCTGCATGAGACCATGATACAGCACTAAGCAAGCCCACCAAGAATTAACCTAATTCTTAACTCCCAAGTAGAACCCATAAGCCACGCAAGTTTCCCTCCTTGAAACGCTTGACTCGGCGAGCATCGGCTCGCAGAGCACAGGTGCACTGCGGTCAAGATGGCCGGCACCGAACCCTCTTCCCATGGGTCAGATCATCCGGCCTTTGCTACAGGCCTGAAGGAGAGCGCTCCAGTTTCCCAACAGTGACGGCAGCACAGCAGCCAGGATGGAGAGCAGCTCAGAGCCTTTCACCGCGAGCCTGGGAGCGTGGCGGCTTTTGGTGTGGAGCTATACGTGTTGGGCAAAAATCGCCGAAGATATAAAACAAAATGCCTGATACCCTATGAAAACAACCGCTGATGAAATACGGGTTTTCATTATGCAGAAGTAAAATATTCACTACCAACCCTGCAATTAGCAGGAAAATTACAGTAATTACAGCAATTTTGTATCCCATCTCCAGTCCAATTAATAGATATATGACCTTGTCAACATGTAATAATCAGATTGCATCCACAACAAAACGAGAAGGGCTTTGGATATTGAACGGAGCTCGCTCAGTGAGGAGACAATTATTTGAAATTCTGAAAATAGCATTTGTGTTCCACTGTGTACTGTAACACCTCAAAAGGAAATACACAATAGAATGTTATCTGTAGTTTCAACGTATATTTAAATCGGATCCAAAAAGAGCATGCTAAGATCAGCTGTATGTTAGTATAAATCTCTAAGCCAAAGATCCTTAAGCTTCTCTACCTTAACAAATCTTTAAATGGACCTCTATATTCTTAGATAAAGAAAAATCTGAGATCAAAAAGGGAAAGGCAGGCTGGCAGATAGCTGAGCCTTGAAACACTATGTGAGCCTGGTGATATGAATTCAATTCCAAAACCCTCATAAAGGCGACAGAGAAAATTCCGGGAGTTGTCCTCTGACCTCTGGTTATGAGCTATGGCACAGGTACATAGCATTCATATGAAGACAGAATAATAGTTTAAAAAAAAACTTAGAAAAAGGAAAAAGAAGGACATTTACCTTGACATAATAAATCTTACTTTTTCTTTAAATTCTAAAAATCATGAAATTAGTAATACTTTACATGCTAAATAACATTTCAGAAAATTTATAAGATTTAATAAAGTTTTATAATAGTTCAAAATGTAAAGACTTAAAAGTTACTTTTTAAAAAATGTAACTAATCAGATACTTTGTCAAAACGCTTTAGAGCAGCGTTATTTCCAAAAGCTGTGATGTCAAAAGGGCACACAGCAATCCCAAATTTGACAGGATCTTCCTTTGACTTCTAGCACAAGATGTGAAAGCCTCAATTCTGGATAAAAGTGATGTTGCCAGGACTCCAGCGCCTGTTACCTCCAAAGATACCTGTCCCAGCTGTCCGGAAGTTTAAGAACTCCTTGAGCATTAAGAAAACTAAAGCAGCATGTAAAAGCGAAAAGTACTCCGTGAAATCTTAAACACTCTATGCTTGGATATCTCCAGGAGGGGCTGGCTCACCTCTCCCGGCAGGCGCCTCTTCTCCTGTGTGAGCCACTGACCAGCAGGGTGCCAGAGCCCAGGGTGGCCTGCCGCACAGCGGGTCTCTGTTTCCCATCTTTCTCTCAGGCTGGCGGCCGCTGTGTTAGTTGGTTACTCAGTGTGGGCCATCAACTAGATCCATAGTTGTGCTTTGGTGTGACTTATTCATTTCACTCATGAGGACCTAGAATCCTTCCTTTAAAACTCTGCAAATGTGCACGCGTGAGTGTCCGTGCACAAGGGCGCACACGCCGCAGCCCCTGAGCCGAGGTCTCAGGACGACTGGCAGGCGCCAGGGCTCTCTTCCCACTGTCCAGGGATGGACCTCAGCGGTCAGGCTTGGCGGCACACGCCCTAGCCCACTGGGCCAGCTCACGTGTCCTCTCAGCTTTCAGGAAACTGCCATTTCAGTGTAAGACAAGGACCCCTTTACTTCTGGGCCTCTCGGTCTTGGCTCTATGATCCCGTGTGTGTGTGTGTGTGTGTGTGTGTGTGTGTGTGTGTGTGTGTGTGTGTCTTATCTGACAACTTTACTAACTTTGACTCATTAGAGTTGTTCTCCATTGAGCCAGTCTTCTCATACAGTCTTGTCTTCATACTTTACATGTGTGAGGACGAGGGCTAGACAGTCCTGTGATAAAGGCAGTCTCACTGTGTCTCTCGGGACTCTCAGCTCCTAACACTGGCAATCATGTAAAGTGTGTGGATGTCGCCGACAGGACAGGCAACGGGTGTGACGTGCCATGACCAGGTGGGTGTCTACATTAGATTATTCTTCTTCCTCTCTCATACAATAATCCTGATCCCCTCCCTCACTCCCCAGCCCCTCCCACTTCCCTACATTAGAATCTTTCTTACTTCACCATACTAGTCAAGGCATAAAATCTAATGTCAGGTAAGAATGGCCTCCTACTGATAATACAAAACAGATACTTGAACTAGAAATTCATTTTCTCCAAAAGCGACTGACAAAGAGATAAGCCGAGTTTAAAACAATGTTCAGCTTTAGCACACACCACCCAAATGGTAGTGGCAATTCATGAGAAATTCCCTGTTGAGTCCAGGGGAGACAAAAAGTAAAAACTGACAGAATGCCTGTCATTCAAGGGCTTCCCACCACTGACTCAGGAAGCGCTTCCAGTCAACATTTTAATTTTGGTACCATTAAGCCATGAGCACATTTCAGTTTAGAAAAGACACACATGCAGACCACACAGCAAAGCACTTCACTTAAGTATTATAACTAAGGTACAATTGCTCAAGCTCACGGTCTTCCACACCTCAAGGCCCTACCTATCTGTACCGGTTTATAACTTAGCTTTCTCCACATCATCTACCTAGGCCTCACCTGCCGTCTGTGCACAGGCTGAACCTAAGCATACAGGCACCTCACCATGGGCTAGAGAGTAAAAGTCGTGTGATGAAGACAGGGTAACCTGCGGCCACCTCACCACACCACCCACACGGCTCACACTTCCAAGCACTGCCTCAGGCGAAGCCAACGACAGCGTTGTTCCTCTTGTCTTCATTTTGGCACAGGGTCTCGATGTGTTACGTTGGCATGAGTGAGCCTGAACTCTTGATTGCCTCGCCTCTACCTCCCAAAGGCTGGACTGGAAAGGGCACACACACTACCACTCCTCACCGAGAACTTTTTGAATAACATTTCCTTGAAGTGACCAAACGTTGTTTCCAAACCATCTAAGTTGGTTTTAAGAAACATTTGCTTATACACACATAAACCGTAATGAAGAGATGGCCAAGCAGGGAAAAGCAGAGCGCATATTGAGATTGAGGGGGCTAAGGGGCAGTCATCTGAGAATACTCTGAGAAAGGGACATGGAGGGGTTGCTGTTCTCCAACCCTGAAACACATTTCTTTGTACCTGGGTCTCATGTGGCCCAAGGGCTGTAAGCAACGGAAGGAATTGGTTGGCACTGCCCTACACGCAGGTATAACTCTGTAACCGATGCTCTCACAACACTTCCTACTGTGTCTGTCAGGACCCGTCTTCCTTCCCAGCAGCTTCTGGCTGGCCTACAGATGTGTTCCTTATTAACTTAGTGCACGTGACTTGTTTTCCTTACAGACACAGCCTGTTCGTGTTGGCGACAGAATCTGGGACCTGAAGTATGCAGGCACATGGCTTACCAGGAGCTCTATCCCCCGATATACGGATTTACGGTGGCATAATAAAGATGAAGTAGAAAGAATTTAAGGACTGGAAGATGGAGAGGAAGCGCTGTGAAATGCTGTTGTCTGGACGTGACACGGAGACACTCATGAACTCCCTGTAGCTGTGACTTCTTTCACAGATCTGTGGAAGATCAGTTCCACAGGACTGGCCAGCATTCCAGCAGGGTTAGAGGAGGGTCAGGGAGAAAGAGGGGGAGAGAGAAGGGAGGGTGAGGGAAGAGGGGGAGAGAGAGGGGAGGGTGAGGGAAGAGGGGGAGAGAGAGGGAAGGGTGAGGGAGGAGAGAGGAAGGACCCGGGAACAGGACTGTGGGGGCTGCTGAGGCTGAGTGGTGAGGAAGAGGAGAAAGTGGAAAGACTCCCAGCACACATGACTGGGTGCATTGGAAACATGTATCAAAGTGTCAAAGAACACATAAAATAGTCTTAAAAATAAATATAGCAAAGAAAAAGATTTGGTAGCATACCAAGGCTGCTAGAGTAGCAACGAGTTTGTTATTTTATTTTCTGTAGAGATTTTATCTTATGAGGCATCTCCAAGAGACTTGTAAGAACTTTTATCTTTTCTCTTTGTATTTTGGCTGCTTAGTTTTAGACTCAGATTCAAGGTGCCTGAATATTTTAAACTTCGAGTTGACTACATAGATAAACACAAAGAGCAAGGAACAAGGAGAGGCCCCACAGCTTACCAACAGGTAGAAGCAAGTGACTGAAATGCTACAGACCACGACCAGTGAGGGTGGGAAAAGGAAGACTACATCCTAGAAGAATAAATACATGTTCTAAATAATTGCCCATGTTGTGTTTTTGACATTATATAATTACATAGAATTAATCAACTACAGAAAAAAAAAAAAAGCCACCCAGAGACTCTCAGTCAGTAAAACCACATCAAGCATTCTTATCTGAAAAAATCTGAAGGAATCTTAAGCAGAGATGCCTAAAGATAAATGAGCTTTGAGCTTATTTCTTTGTGGAAGGAATGGGAGTATGACAGGGCCCCCCCGCCCCATTATAGCCACCACTCAGTGTCCCTGCCTCACCCCCTGACAGTAGCATTACAGCTTTGTGTCACTAGGCCTTACCTACATGATAAATCGCCTGTAACACCTTCTTACTGTTAACACATCTCAGAGCTGAAACTTTCCAAGCAAGTATCACTTCTACCTAAAGAATTACACCTTCCCAAGAAAGCTATCAAGAGTTGTTGCTGCGGAGCTCTTCAAACAAAGGTCCAGAAACTGGGGTTCCCTGGCACATTGCTCCTCACAGATGCTCTGTCCTTAATGTCCCCCGAGGCTCGAGTTGCCTCTCCCAAAACCCACAGACAGGTTGGTGCCAAGATCCCTTCACATGAAACACACGTGCTGAGGATCATGGCTACAGCGGGTGAACTGTGAGAAACCTTTGGTTATTTCTATCCATGAAGACAGTACAGGGTGAACGACCTGCAATCTGTATTCAGCCTTAGTGAGCAACCAAAAGTCTCCACTACAGACAAACCTGAGCCCATCTACCGGCAGGCACGCAATCGCTGGCTTCTCACCTGCAGGATACTGGCCCCGGTTCAAAACCTAACCAATGTCTGATAAACACGAAGAATCCCGTTTGTGGAAGCAGAGACAGAGAAGTTAGGGCCCCTGAAAATTAAGCTGAATGGCACTGAGGACAGAAACCGCTCACTCACTTGCCCGGAGGACTGAAGGCGTGACCTCAATTTCACTCGTGGCTTGGTAGGGCTGAAAAGCCGAGACACCGCTGGTGCCCAGCTCACTGCCGAATATCTCCGGACTCTGGGTTCCCGTGGAGCTGGCGCTGGTGCCATCTCCTCCGTGGTGCGGATCCTGCTCGTCAAACACTGCCACCAGCTGGAAATGACAGACACAGGGCCACTTGTGAGTAAAGGCATCACCATCAGTACCAAACAGTCCACATGCTGAGACAGGCCTAGGGGAAACACTGACAGTGATGTATCCAAGAATGCTCGCTTTTCAGGAGGCCAGACCTCAGTAAAACATCGTCTCCCTGAGGCTTGACGTTTCTTTCATACATTTCAAGGAAGCAGTTTCATATTGAAAATTTCATGGGTTTAAAAAAAAAAAAAAAAAAAAGACACATTGACATCCAAGAATGCTAGGGGGTAGGAGTGAGGTTAAATCTTTTTTACACAGAATACGGTAAGTACAAAGAATATTTATGTACACACATGTATAACTGTATTTTCTCTTTTCCTTCTTTTGTTCACCTCTAAGAATTTCAAGCCACCCAAGCTGGCCTACAACATGCTGAGTCCAGGGATGATGTTTCAGTTCTGATCTTCTTGCCTTCACTTCCCACTTCTCAGGCCTGGTGTTACAAGAATAGGCCACATCATGTGGTGGTGGAAACTGCACTAGGCCCTGATACATGCTAGGCACATCTCCATCAACTCAGGTATATCCCCAAGCTTGTGTGTGTGTGTACTTAAATACACTATATACACTGCCCTTCACATATCAGAAAGGAGATATGAAAACATATGCTGTCTCACTACTGTTTAAATCTTAAAGGCTAATGAAATGACTCATTTACAGGCATGAGCTTGATAATGAGAGGGTGGGACAGACAACAGCAATGGGAAGGAAAGGACACACTCCTGAAGAGCTTTGCACGGCAGAGGCCCAACTGTGATTCCTTAGTTAACACACAAGCAACCAGCTGAAATCAATCAGGATAGCAACGAGGCATCGGCCACTCTGAGGCCAAGACAATTACACCGACAACCCTGACCATTCTACAAACAAACGTGGAATAGGACGAAACGAAACCGTCTAGATTCACTGGGAAAAACACTTTCTCCACTGTTTAAGGCTAAACTCAAAAGAGCGGCCATTTAAACACTGTATTCCAAGAGTCGGTTTGCTTCATACATGCATATAGTTTAGCAACTCCCACTCGGTTGCACAACGCACACATCAGGAATGAACAAAAACATGAAAATATCACGGGTGGTGACAGCCAGTGTTATCACCGTCACAAACAACAGTTACTGAGAAGAAGATGGTGTAACAAGCTCTGTGCTACTCTGCACCGGAACTGGGGCTCCGCACAAGCTCATGCCTCTGCAGAGTAAGCCACCCTGAGCAGCACCAGTTCACTACTGCAGGGAGACCACGGATTCCCAGAGAATGCCTGCGCTGCCCTGGATGAGCAGGCCAATCACGAAACGCGTGCCATTAATCAACAATACTGCAGGTCCCAGATCATGAGGCTGCTGTTCGCAAGCAAGAATACGGTTGATCATCAAAGCTTTGCTACAGAACACAGTATACTCTGCAATAATGATATAATATGCCATGTATAATTTATTGTTATATAATTCCACATGCCTGGCAAGGTACACCAACAAATGAGAAAAGCATTTTGCTATGAGCTCATCAAGACAATAAAAATTCCCAGAGCCACTGTAGTCTAACATGTACCCTGTTAGAAAGATAGAGGTGTGGTGCGCAGCCACAGGTGGCGAAGCACAGACAGAGGTGTGGGTTAGTGTCAATACTAGGAGGAGACAGCTAGATGTCCCGACTCTAGTCTGAGAGGTCCCAATTGAGAAGCGATAGGACCCCAGAACCAATGCGCATGCCTCACACCCAGATCTAGGTTTCTAATGTCATTTACCAGTAAAACAAGGCATTCTGAAAAGATGGCTGATAGTAAGGGGAACAGAACACCCACAATGAGTATGAACGCCTAATGATGTGAGAGTGAGGAAGTGTTCCAAAGAAAGAGGCACATCGAAGGGAAGCAGACAGAACACCAAGACCCTCTATCCCCCACAACCAAAGCTGGGACAACTTCTGACCAAAGAAATAATTCCAGCAGGGGATCTAAACTGCAAAATAAAGAACACATCTGTCAACCTGTCGTGGCTTAATAACGGGGGAAAGCTGGCAGCTGTCTTCTTCGGTAGAATTCAAGTAGTGAAGACCAGAGCGGGGCTGGGGAGCGGCTTGTTTGTAGAGGACTTGCCTAGGATGCGCATTCCCCCCATTGCATAGAGGAGACATAGCAGCAAAACCCTGTAATCCCAGTACTTCAGAGGAAGAGGCAGGAGAACCAGAAGCTCAAGGTCATCCTTGGCTATACAGCAAGCAGAGGACTGGTCTGGGCTATGCGAGACTCTGTATCACAAGTAAATAGATAAATAAATGGGTAAACATAAGAAATGATGCAAGTATGTTCTCATCAGGAACATTCATCAATTGTCACAGAAAATCTACCGAGAGATGCTTATGTCAAGAAGTGAAAAGATGAAGAGAAGCAAGGTGGTTGCCCATCTCAAAAGGTCTCCCCATATGGCAGGTTCCATCCTTGGCTACAGAGTAAGTTGAGGACCAGTCCGGGCTGTATGAGACCCAGTCTAAAAGATAAACAATGGAAGAATAAAGAACCCTGGAAGTTATTACAGACAAAACCTGCCAACGGATGCCAAAGCTGATGGCAAAAGTACAAGGAGAAGCAATGCGTTAGCCTGCCCCTGATGGCCTCTCACATCACAGGCCTCAACCGAAAGGAGGAAGGTGCGTTAACCTGCAACGGAGAGAGCTGGCAGCCACAGCGCTCCACAGGGAAGGCCAGCCGTGAGAGCGCAGAACACCGTTGGTGTGGCTGCTGCTCCCGGAAAACAAACCGTAAATTACCAGATTAACCTAAACTGAAGGACATCCCACAGAGCAACGGTTACAAAGTACATTACGTGACTCAAAGTTCAACAGTCACGAAAATCAGGAAAGAATGACAAAAATCACACAAATAGGAAATTACAGAAAAACAAACATGTGCGTGTAGGTTCCTCCGCCAGATCACAAAGGATTCTAACAGAGAGGCAAAACGGAGCAAATCTTGAAATAATTTATAATTATCTCAACGGAAGTTTTCAATTGTTAGGTGTCGTCACAAAATACTATGGAAGACTTCACTCTGGTTCTTCTCGTAACGGGCAGTTCTCTGAGCACAGCCACGGCGTCCAGCAGATTAGCAGCTCAGCAGCTCTCACGGGATGGGAGAACCTTGCGACGGCCAAAGGACCACCTGCCCTGCTGAGGCTTTGTGGCGTCCACATCCACAAAATCTGAGCAGTGGCTCATTTCCCAGACAGCTTTGTCACCTCAAATAGCTGCTTCCATCCTCACGTCACAGAGACACGCAGAGAAACAGGAAGCAAGGAACACTGCTGTGATTTAATGTGTAATTAAGTGATTAATCCAGTGGGAAGAACAGTGCAAAGTAGGATGAAAACTTGGACCACTCAAGCCCTGTAATAAGCAATGGAAAAGATGTCCTTAACAGCTACAAAAACAAGGAAGTGGTTTCAGGTGTACTCCCAAGTTTTCAGGGAACATAATTAGGTCCTGTTTGCCTGGCATGATGACGCTGGAGGAAGAAATCTCACCACAACAGAGATCAGCATATCAGCAGATAAATAAATTCTTCTGGACCTAAGCTCCAGATGACCTATCTGTCATGGCGCTACTTTGGTAGCATGACGGCAGCAAAAAGAACACATGAAAATGAGCATGGCTCTGTTTAAACAAACTTTTATTTATAAAAATCGGCAGCAGATACAATTTGGTACATGGGGCTGTGTTTATGAACCTACAGACAGGAGATGCCTGTCCTCCTGCTGTAAAGTTTCACTTTCCAAAATAAGGACAGCCAGAGGGACACCTGTAAGGGACCCTGATAAGCTGTTTATCAGAACACAGGATTTCTACACTGACCTAAATACTGTATCTTGTACAATATGTATGGCGTAATACACATTTTGAAGCTATCGAATTTTGACATTTTGGTGTTTAATTGGAAATAATTGAAATTCAAGAATCAAGTCCTCTGTGCACACTGAAAATGGAGATGAAAAATTACAAACAAGTCTTTAAATGCCAAACATGGAAGTGCTCATAGATGTATATTAGTTTCAATAATTATCTCCAGCATTTTTTGAAAACACGGATTAAGAAATCTGGACTGTGTTGTGAATAAATGCTATGTGAATTTCAGTGGTAGAGTCACAGTTGGTGATTTGCAATGTGCCAAGAGCATACAATTTTACAGCTTTCTTTTAAACCAAATTTTAAGTGCCAGGTGCAGACATGAAGTAATTTTGTGTTAAATTGGGAAGGATTTATAATTTTAGAAAAGCTACTCTACAAGAATACATATAGAAGCACAGCAAAAGAAAACGAGACCTCCATCAAAACATCAGACTCAAAATCCCTGCATGCCCTTCTAAAGTACAAGGAATGTAATTTAAGTTTCCAAGACACAACTCACTCCATATTATAACAGATGGAATCTTCACTATCCATGAACTAGGTCATTCTCTAAGATGCACTTTGAGTTTTGGGGTTTTTTTAATTATGCATATTTGGAATGGGGGTGGGGACAAGCGTACAGATGCCCTTATAGGCCAGAAGAAGGTGTTAGAGCCCCTGGATGTGGAACAGCCATGAGCCTCCTGCTCTGGGTTCTGGGAGCGGAATCTGGGTCCTCTCAAGAGCAGTACCTGTTCTTAACTACTGAGCCATCTCTGGTTCACTGTTATTACGCAGCAGTTATCAGCTAATCTCTCTCCTGTTCTTTGCATCTGACAAGTACGACAGGGGGGAAAAAGGAGCAGCTGAATTTGGATAATTATGGGATAGGCCAAATGTAAATACACCCTACTTAATGCCACACATTTCTCACTTACTGCAGGTCAAGCTTCCTAAACTCCCAGAAATGCAAACTCCTCTGGTGGATAAAATGATGAACAGAAAGCAGCTAAAGCCAGAACAATGCACTCTAGAGCAGCTCAGGCATCTTCAGAGGGTGGCTGTGACCAATGCAACTTTATGAATAGGATTCAGGTTAGTGACCAGAAAACACAGAGTTAATCCAGGTGATGCTAAAATCTACATCTCATCAAAGGAGCATGGAACTATAGAAAACCTCCCCTGACTTGAGCTGGAGATCTGTGATGGACAAAGTTGCTGACCCCGCGGGACTCTTAATGATGAAGCGTGAGAGTCTTGAGCCAATGAACGCTCAATAACATGTAGGAGAAAGAAAGACACACCCCACAACCTCCAGTGAGGCACGTGGCTCTGCTGACTCTGAAGACTGCTAAGGCCACCTCTCTGCCATTTCTGTGTGTAGATAAGCCGCTGGCTTACAGTGATGTGCCACAGGAGAAAGAAACAACTCATTGTCACATGTAAAGAACACAGCAGGCACATAGCTGGTCACCCTCATAGAATTACGGCATAGTAGTAGACAGACACTATAAACACAGAAGACCGGTGAGAAACTCAACTGCAGTGCTTTGATTCACACACAAACAGTAAGGTTTTTAAGGGTACAAAAAGAAGTGCCATAGAAGGAGTAAGGAGTCTGCTAGAAAAACAATCAACAGAACCAGGAGAGGAAGCTCAAAGCTCCCATGGTGTGCAGGATTCTCCTTAACAGAAAAGGAAGTGAAGACCATGGGCTGTCGGTTCTAGTGAAGTGAGACTGATAGGAAGTCAAATCTGCTGTACTGCCAGCAGCCCATGTTTCTCCATCCCCGACTCTGAACATGCCCCAGACCAACGGCCCAATGGACCACAGTCTGCAGACTCCAGAAGCTTCTAGCTGGGAAGCTCGAGTAACCCTCATGCCAAGCAGCACAATTTTGAGCTCACCATGTAAAACTTGCTGGCTATATTCGATAGCCATCAAGAAAATTGCAAATAGTTCCAATATCATGATAGTGGGGAACTGAAAGGGGAAGGTGGGGAATGGGAAGAGAAAGGTGGGGGGAAAGGGAGGGGGGAAAGGAAATAAAAGGGGAAGGGGAAAGGCAAGCAGTTATTTCATTGAAAACTCCACTAGTCAACAGCTAGGCAAAAGAGAAAACATTGGAGCCAGTACTAACCTGTGTTGAGGTAGTATAGGCTATGTCAATCTAATGTACCTCAGGACAATCTCAAACACACACACCCAACACCTACTGTGCCTGTGTCATGACATGACTGAACTTTCAGAAGTGAGGGCAGCTGAATGAACAATGCAGCCCTTAATAAGAGAAGCCGTTGCCTCCTTCAGGTCCAGGCCTGCCAGCATCCTCCACTGCCTCTGGTGTCTGACTCACAAGCCCAACTGGACACCCCAGCCAGAAACCCAGCAGTGTGGTGGCCTGAGGCTTTTACACGCCTATCTCTTAGGCCATACTCCATCTGGAAACCCAGCACCACAATGGCCCCACGCAGGCCCACACTCCCATCTCCTACACTACTGACTCAAGCTGGACAAACCAGAAACATGAAGGAAAGGAGCCTCTTACCCTGCAGTACAACTGAGGAAAAAGCTGGCAGAAACAATCCTCCTCCTTACTGAGGGATGACTCAGATCCAAGTACTAGAACAGTCAGGGAACCAAGCAAAAGGCCAAACATGTGACTTTTAATTCAGCCTCATGAGCATATACTACCCTACAAACGAGATAACACACCACACTTACAGTCAATACATGTCTGCCCTCTGTCACCTAACATAGGAAGAATCTGTGACTTTTCTGTCCCAATTCTCTTCGCCCATTCTTGCCTCAACGTGCCCTCAACCCTTACAGTCTGACTCACTGAAGGAAATTCCCTGTGTTACAGTGGGCACCAAACACGGTTATTTGACCTTTCAACTACTTGGAACAGTGTAACCTGAAAGGCCAACAAAGCTATATGCAAAGCTATCGCTAAGACTTGGCAACCCAGCCGCCTCAAGAAGGCAGGACGCACTCAGTGTGCTGTCCTTTCCGTGCGTCCATCCGAAAGCCTTTGCTTAGAGACTCTGAAAACATTGGCTCATTTTCTTAACAAACACCACTCTGTCGCACACTAAGCTCATTCTGAAAGTCTTTTCCTGTCAGAAGCAACGATGGGAGTTTGCCCTTAGTAAAAGTCTCTGAAAAGAACTCCTCAGACGGTCTCTCCCTCCAGCTGTTAGAGCCCTGTCTCTCCTTCAACAGATTTTAAGAGCAAAGCTGAGATCTTAGAGGAAAGCTTACTTTATTCCTTTTTCTTTTTAGGCTGCTGAAGATGGCGGAGACAGGGCCTGCCTGTTGCACTGCCTGGAGACAGTTCCCCTCTTAGCATCACCACAAAGTTCTCGCTGGAGGCTGCACCGGGCAGCCTCTTCCGGTGCCCAAATCAGGGCTTTGAGAGTACTGTCGATTCCATGTCCAGGAACTCAGACTGTCTACAGTCTATCCATAAACATAAAGGAAGCAGATAATTTATTAAAATTTCCTGCCAGTCCAGTCTGAACTCTCACAAACTCTGTTGCGGGGGGGGGGGGGGAGCATTCAATGCTCAAAAACTTCCCACCCCAAACTACAAATCCATAAAAAGCACTTAACTCCAAATTTGGAGACTGTTTAAAAGTGTAAGGAGGAAGGAGAATTTGGAAGTTGCCGAGTCGTCAGCCATGAGAACAAAGTCAGAGAAACAGCCCGATTCCGTGTCAGGCCTGGGATGAAGCAACGGAGGTCGACGGAGCATCATCCCCACTTAATCTAAGACAGCAGAAGCCAGCCTGTTTCCAAGGCAACCTGCCACGTGCATGGGAAAGTCACTTGAGTTAGTAAATCCTGCGAGTGCAGAGTTCACTGTTTGAACAAGACACCCACTGGCAACTTAGCTCCCTCTAAAAGCATGACTGGAAAATAAAGAGAAGTCTAACAGCTTCAAAGGATAAAGGAGATTCGCACGACTCTATTAAGATGTTGAGATGGGCAGATAAAAAGAAAATGGGTGACCTAAGATAAAAAGGAAGAATCGTGAGGTAGTGATCAGTAAGTCTGCACTACTTGTGTTTGGGAGAATGAAGCAGGAGGATAGAAAAGTACAGACAAGCCAGTGACATACAGATCCAGTCTCAAAATCCCCCCAAATGCACCAGGAACACACGTTCTATTCAGAGTCCTGAATAAGTTACAGACGTGCATACTGAACACGCTGTGTGCGTGCTGACAGCCAGGGGCCAATGTCAGCAAAAGATCAGAGTCCAATCGGTTTGTTTTATTAAACCTAAGCCCTGAGTGACATTATAAAATGACTTTCAGTTTAATTTTCATACAAAAGAAAAAAGAGCATGGATTTTAAATATCCACTGGGACACAGATGGGAGGCTTCAAACATTTTCTGAAGTGTTCGTTGCTCCACTCATTGTTTTATTATCTTCTGCAGAATAGATGAAGACGTCCTTGACATTAGCCTAAATTATCTCCGGTGAACACTACCATGCTGATTAAATTAGGCTCAACTTTAATCAGCTGGCAGGTGTATTCTAAAAGCAACCAAATAATAATAAAAAAATTAATCAACTCTTCATTAGTACAACCTGTTTAGCAGTACTTTAAAAAGTAAACACACTGTAAATACTAATTGTGTGCCAATTCTCTCTCCCACGTGTTCGTGATGGGCAAAACATAAAAATACCATCCAAGCACCCCATATACGTGAGGGGCCAAAATAAAATTGAATAGCATTCAAGAATCCTGTATGTGATGGGCCAAAACAACACACTAAAGCTTACAAGAATTCCCTCCAGCCCACAAGGTGCTTACAGCACTTTGAGGCAATGCAATTCCTC
Source organism: Meriones unguiculatus (assembly GCF_030254825.1). Taxonomy (NCBI): domain Eukaryota; kingdom Metazoa; phylum Chordata; class Mammalia; order Rodentia; family Muridae; genus Meriones; species Meriones unguiculatus. The sequence continues at coordinate 1,728,712 of NC_083358.1, forward strand.
AGGAAGGTAAATACCATGGAACCTAGTGTGTTTACCTCAGAACAAAAACTCAAGCTTCACTTTAAAGGAAACTGACTCTGAGGGAAGGCAAGCCTCTCCCTCTCCTTACATCTTACAGAAAACGTCCCCCAAGATGATCTGGGACAGGCAAGGCAGAGTTTCACTCCCCAAAGTGAGCAAGGGACAGCAGTGTGGGCCTGGGCACTGTCTGCACCTGTCTGGGTTCAGTACTGACGGTGACAAGCTGCATGGATTGGTTACTGCGAACACAGACACCACGTACTTGGTAAGCTTTTATTACAAGAGTAAGTTTCAGGCCTGAGATTCTGGTCAGAGCTGGCGACAGCCCTGGCAGTGCAGTTGGACCCCAAGGCCAAGGCTCCCCTAAAGACACGCCATCTAACTGGCATTCTACGCAGGGTCTCAATGGTGGAGAGAAACAAGCAGGACAAAAAACATTCACAGCCAGTTTCTCCAACGATGAAGAGGTCACGAGGGCCCAGACTAATATGAAAGTGGTGGAGTGGAAAGATGATGAAAATGTATAATGAAGAGAGTACAGAGCCCAGACTCAAGCACTTGGCCTGTGTGCTGTGGGTAGGTAGCACCTCGGAGTGGCACCTGGAGCCTGGGCGCCCAGGAGGACGGATGGGCAGAGTCCATGGACACACCAGTGACTATGCAATCAGCTTAGAGAAAAGCTAAGATGAAGACCAGAGAGCTGGGGGAGTTATCCTAATTCTCATGGATATGAGAAGGAAAAGGAGCCTCGCAGCATGGAGTCTGGCTGAAGACTGTGCCAGCCAAAATTCAAGGATTCCAGCACAATTATCGCAGGCTGTGAAGCCTGCCAGCAGAGAGACAACAAGTCTTTACAAAAAAAAACATTTTGAATGAAATGTTTAAACATCAGCAAAGTAGGCCACAGGCCTAAATATGTAAGGCCCTATGGGTGGGGCCTTCCTGTGCCCTTACACATTTTCTGGGCATCTCCCTAACAAAACTGTCAATTTTGCTTACGTGAGGCAAATGGAAGCTCCCTGAAACACTGTGAGCGACAAGGCTGAATGGCTGATGAGAACTCAGGAGACTAAAGAGGCTGAAGTGACACAGGTCCAGGGCATCATTATAAATTAACTTGGGGAGCCAGAGAGGTGGCTCAGTGGATAAGTGTTGGCTGTGCAAGCATGAAGACATGAGTTCAAGTCCTCTGGAACCTTGTAAAAAAAAAAAAAAGCTGGGAGTGGTTATATGTATCTGTAACCCCAAAACCAAGAACAGCAAGCTTCTAGTCACTGAGAGCCCTGGTCTTAAATAAGGCAGAGAGGGAGAGAGGAAGATACCCAAGACCTCCCACAGCCCCATAAACACATGTAGTGCCTGACACGTGTGTATATGCATGACCTGCACACTAATATACAAACAATCATTTTCAACTGTCTAGGACTATTTTTAGCACCCTTAAAAACCATTCACTACCCACCTCTGTGTGTGACCTCATATCCTTGCGACTATTAGGGAAATTCTTTTACATTGCTCAGATTCTCTAGCTTGTACTAACCTAAAGAGAAGACAGCATCTGGGACCTGTAGCAAAGATTTCCCCATCTTGCTGTATCCTAATGTTTAATGTTTTCACCAATGTATTTGGAAAATGCCTTTATCCATCATTATAAAAAGTTCGTGAAATGATTGCAACACTGGAACATGGCACTTGGGATAGCACGTGTCTGTGTCCCTGGCCATGGTCAATACAGGGCTCCTCTGAGGCGATAGGTATGCTTTTCCTGTGTCGTAACTTGAGATGCCCTGACTAACTCCGTGCCTACGGATGAGTGCTTGCAGTCTGCATCAGCACACAGAAACACGTGTTTTATAAAGTCGAATCTGGAGCTGGTGGGATTACACCATAATCCCTGCACTCAGGAAGCAGGGGCGGAAGGAATGCTGGGAGTTCAAAGCCACCTTGGTATATACAGCAAGACTCCTTAAACACAAAACAACGGCACCAAACAAGTCCTAACCTACAGTGAAGAGAAATAGCAGCTTACAAAGTTATAAATTTGTTCATTGACTGTCACAACCCCGATTTCAAAATTAGCATCAAGCTCGCCTAAAAATATGAACAAGCCTCATATAAACAAGCCATTAAGCTGTGAACTTTCCTTCAGGAAAGGAACACTGTTGGTAAATTGCTGCCACTTCAGAGCTGACCCGATTCCAACGTGTCAGACGGTAAAATACATTTAGGAAAGCGTCAAATCACGAAACGAGATGTCACATCAGAAATGGGCATCTCGTGCTGACTACCAGAGAAACGCACATAGCCTCCTGAGAAGCAGGTCTCGGGCCCTCCACCTGCAGCGCTCGAGCCGAGGCCAGGAGCTGACACCCAGCGAAGCTGTGCACCCTCTACAGCATTGCTCGCCAAGTAAGCCTGAGAGGTTAGGGTTAGAGGGATGGCACAGGCGGGAAAGCGCTGCTGCACAAGCATGAGGGACATTTCTAGGACCCAAGTGCAATAACCAGGCATGGCGGGGCACATTTGGGATGCCAGAACTAGGAAGTGAGGACAAGCAGATCCCGGGGGTCACGGGCTAACCAGCCTAGACTGCTGGGGGGAGGGCAGACTAGCGAAGAACTTAGGTTTAAGGGTGAAACAGTGGTCAGCAAGGAGATCACCACCCAAGCTTGCCCTCGGGGTGCACAATAATGTATGTGGCAGGTTCCGGGACTGTGATTTCACCCTGAAGCCCACTACAGCAGGCAGGGCACACCAAACACAAGAGAAAGGTGCAGTTACAGAAGCTTGTGCTGGGAATGGAGTCAAGAGGACTGGTGTAGAGCGTGAGGAAGCTGTAAGGCAGAATGACAGAAAGAGCTGGTCCAGACTGGCATGAAGCTGAGGGGAGCCATGAGGTCAGCCTTTCGGAAGGCCCAGACAAAGGAAGAATGAGCATAGCCCCTGCGGGGCTGGGAGGAGCCAAGGAGGCCAGTGTGCTGGGTTTCTACTCCCTCGACACCGAGAAAATGAAGCCAGAGGCTCTCTCTTACACTGGACTTGGTGGCCTTAGCCATAAGCAACAAAGCCCAATGGCTCCGAAGAGTCAAGTTTTCTTGATAAACACATGTGCAAGCACACTTCGTCAAGTGTGTTTGGTACAAAACCAACCCTAGACACGTGCTTGTCTACAATCACTTGTGCCGTGAGTAATCACATATTTTCCTGCAGAAACGGCAGTGTGTTCACGTGAATCCATACAATATCAGTATAGAAGCAATTTAACCTCTGGCCTCTGTGAGTATCTGCATAACACACACACACCAGAGAGATGTTAAAATTGATGCATGTTTTCATATAGTTTTAGGAAGAGAAATGACACCATCATTTCTAAATCTGCTGCCAGAGAGTGACACATTCCTGTGACACACACATTATAAATAAGCTATTTTTCATGATTTTTGTTTAGAATGCACCATTTTCACACAACACTAATGATAAAACAACTGTTACTTCCATCATCCCAGCATGCCAAAGTCTTTGAGGTTGGAATTCACTTGAAAAATCCTAACATTTGTGCTGAACAAAATGTAGCTTAGTCAGAAAAGTTCTTGCTCCGCAAGCATGAGAACATGAATTCAATACCCAGAACCCACAGCCCACCAGCAGGCGAGACAGACAGAGATGGCCATGCTTGCCCAGGAGCAGACAGTGCAGGACTTGCAGGCCAGTCACCAGCCTACCAGATGGAGAGACCTCGTCTCAAAAATGAAAAGGTAGCCAGAGCTCATCTAACTACACGAGGCTGACCTCTGACCTCTACACACCTGCACCACCTGCCTCTCAACACGTAAGCTGAGTGACGAGAGGACTTGGGAGAACATGGTAAATAGGGGAAAACACAGAGGGAAGGGGGGAGAGACACACGTGTACCAGCTACTTGCCGTGCCAGCTGGTTCAGGCCACAAGGTTTGTCCGAGAACACTGATCTTCCGTGAGCAGCTTAGGTGCAGCCCAGGTCACTGTGGGGGCAAGGCCAAGGCTGTGGTGGCCTCAGCATGATAACCCAGCTATCTGTCTTCCCAACTCTGGAAAACAACTGCCTCCCTACAGCAGACAAACAAGCTGAAGAGTCAAGTTAGGGACCTTTCAAAAATATAGTTTTTAATCACAGCCTCATAAATCTTCATCATTACATTTTAAAGAACTAATTACATTTAGGGGAAAAAGTGGATACACACATTGGCACTAATGAGCTCTCAGGACACGGATGGTTTCAAAACGGCAGCTAGCAACCTGAGATGCATTTTGAAACCGTTTGCAATAAGCACAAGTTTTATCAGAAGGCCAATTAATAGTCAATTTAACAGCTCTGTGCAAAGAGTACTAAATTAAGTGTGTCAACACCATATATTTGATATCAAGGCCTGTCTCACGTGCATCAAAAAATTACATGAGTGAAGGTAATTCTCAGAGATGAGCGATCACCGGTGACTCAGAATCGTGGCTGACAAGTCCAGTTGGTTTCAACATCTGGTAGAGATCATGCCTTGAAAAGGATCTCAGTCCCTGCAGGTCTTTCATGAAACACAAAGACTAAATTAACTCAAGTTCCGCAAGGAATAGTTTGTTTTTTTTTAATTATGGAAAATAGTAATCCCAAGTTAAGTGATATAGACACACTAGAAAGTAATCCAGAGTGTTAACAGCTTATATTAAATAGCTTAATCATTTTATTAAAATCAAGCTGATATTCTATGCACACTGTCGAAAATCTTCAATGCCTACATCAGCGTAGTCCTACATTAGTCAGGTCCTTCTCACTCTGATCCCTGTAGCAACCAAAGAGCTCATTCTCGACTGCCTGGGAGAGGCTTACCACGACAGCTCATGGGCCCTTGAGATACCAAGATTCACTGTCTCAAATGCTACAGCTGAACCTTAACACTCCTCACCCAGACACTCTCCAGTTGTGGTTGCCCACACTACCCGGTAGAAGCGTAAATATTCACACCCACCGAATCAGAAATTTCTGGGGTGCAGCTCAGGCACCTGCAATGCAAACTTCATCGTAGACCTCGCCCTCATCTATGTGGGGACAAAGAACAAAACAGCGCTGGGGTACTTTTGAGACCTGTTGTTTAAAATGACAGGCCACCACCCTGTGAGGTCTCCTGTTGGTGTCAACCCTGACTCAAACTGAGCGCAGCAACAAGACACAAAGATGAAGGTGGGGTGGGCTATTACATCACCGCATCCTGCTGTCACATGGGAATTCATGTGCTCACCATGCAGCCAAGGGCATCAGGAGGAGCAGAGGGCTCCAGACTAACTGACCGGAGACTGATGGCTCTAAAGAGACCTAAGGGCAAACATGGTTCCAAGACTTGCAGCAACCTACCATGCAATTTGACATCATTTGCATTAAGTTTTATCAGAAAGCCAAAACTCACATGCATAGTCTTAAATTATTTTTCTATTGCTGTGATAAAAAATCACGAACAAAAGCAATTCAGGGAGAAAAATGTTTATTTCAACTTACAGCTCTCAATCCACACTCCATCACTGAGGGAAAATGGGAGGAAATGGAGGCAGAACTGAGGCAGAAGCCATAAAGAAGCCAAGTGCTGGCTGGCTTCTCATAGCTTGCTCACTCCTGATTTATTATATGTGACCCAGGACCAACTGCCCAGACTGGACATAGCCCACAATGCACTGAGACCTCCCACATCAATCATTAATCAAGAAAGTGTCCCACAGGCCAATCTGGTGGGAGCACTTTCTCCACTGAGGTTTCCTCTTCTCAAATGACTTTATCTAGTTTCAAGTTTTCAAAAGTAACCAGGACATGCCCTGACCCGTCTCAGATTATGAGCAGGTAAAATGTGCCAGTGGATTCTTCAACTGGATTTTATTTAGCTGTGTAAGTGACAATAACTTAACTACAGCCCACCGTGCTGCCTCTGCAGCCTGCTTACTAGGTCCGGAATCAAGGCATTTCCGTGATTCGTTCACTCAAACCTAACACCCCACCAGAAAGCATGAGCTGGGCCAACCAGATGAGGACCCTTCTGGGGTTAGACCTTTCGAGTGGTATCCCAAGTCCAACAAGTGGAAAAAATCACGAAGGTCAGGTGTCCCTACTGCCCAAAGCCTCATCTGCAGAGGTAAGCACAGGCAGAAGGGACCACAGGAGCTCAATGGTAGACAGAGCTCAGGTCCACCCAATCGTCCCTGGAAGAAATCTGTCAGCCTAGATGCTGAAAGGGCAGTTAGGAACTGTCCCTTTGGAAAAAAAAAAAAAAAAAAAAAAAAAACAATAGTCTCAAATACACACAAGGAGACCAACTCTGTGGTGGCTCGCACAAATCCACAGCACATGGAAGGTGGAGGCAGAAAAGTCAAAGTTCAAGGTCATCCCTGACTTCCGAGTCCCACTGGGCTTTTTATGAGACCCTGTCTGGATGCTAGCTACTGTGTGTATGCGTGTATGTGTGTGGTTATACATGTACACATCCAATGGGACTAACAAACAATGCTATATCCACATTACTTAAAACATGTCTAGGTACTAAAACATACATACATACATACATCTCCACAAGTATGGAGGGAAGGGAGGGACAAAAAACATCCACCAAATAGCAACATACAGATGACAGATCTGTACTGGGGCTATTTTCTACTTGCACACTTTCCTCCTTTGTTCCTTACACTGTAAATGTGCTCTCAAGAAGGCAGATTTATAGCCAAGGGAAATCAAGAATGAATACAATACATGTTAAGAACCTAGCAAAGTATCAGGACAATAGATGGCATCATTAACGTAAGGAAACAATATTTCATGTTAAAATTTAAGTGTGACATATTCTAAACACACGTTTATGCCAAGACTTTAGAGCTGCATAGATCACAGCGAGAACCCCACCCATCTCATGGGCACACCTCGGATCCCTCTGGGAATAGAGACAGCTTTTATTTTCAAAGGGATTTACTGAGCTGCCTTTCCCTATCTTTCCCATTGTTTTTTGATATTTAATGTATTCTCCAGGCTCAACACAAATAAACACATCAGAATTTAAGACCACCCTAGACCCCTGACAGCCAGATAAAACATGGTTATTAGTCTCTGAACACAGCTGAGACTGGCTGAAACAGCCAGGAGTTACTGTTACTAGCCCATTGTCTCTTTTTGATAACACACAAAAGGAAAAAAAAAAAAAAAAAAAAAAGGTCTTGAATGTCTAGCTTACTCTCCGAGCACATTATCTCATCAAATTTAGTTATTCAATATTTGATAGGAAAAACACAAAAACGTTCCTAGTCTACACGGCTCATAAAACTTGCAGACTTTATGCAAATTTATAAAGCAGGGCACATGACTGGATGGCCCATCAAAGCTTGGGGTAGGCTTCCATCATCAACCTACCCCTATCAACTGGTAAACAAAAGGTCACCAGCAATGAACAATAAGTGACAGGAAATACTTCCAACAGATTCCACGCTCTGCCTGAACTCTCCATTTTCACACTAGCATTTAAAAATAGAACAGCAGGAGTTTTAGGATCCAACACTTTTTCCCATACATTTTAAATGTAACGTAAGCAATCAGCCAGAACCGTGCCCCATCCTTCCTCCCTCTGGGAAGATTACGAGTATTACAGGTATCACGCGTATTAAATAATTATGACTGAAAATCACGCCAGCACAGCAAAGCACAGGTGTCACCGCCGAGATCTCATCCAGGAGTGCGTTAGCCTGAGACACGCTCGGTGAGAAAATCAGTCTGTTCTGAACCTTTACACAGAAACCACCACAGCTTGGGGAGGACAGCAGAAGCACCTGGGAGGGGTCACTGAGGGACAGGTTATTATTGGGCATTTTCTGGTCCTTCGGGCGGCATGACCTGACATCCATTGTTGAAAAGTCTCTGACTTAAATACTGCAACTCAGTGATCACAGAAGAAATTCATCACTCAGCTTAGACTAAAGTCCGACTAGAACATCTGACCACCGATTCTAGCAGGTGCTCAAACCTAGTATTATCAACTCGTTACCTAAAACACCTCCACAGTCTCCTGTAATTGTGTTTCCCTGAGCTGGAACTAGCCAGATGGAGACAGGTAAGCTGCACAACAGGGCTAGCTTCTTCAGGCAACTCAGTCTACCCTGAACCGTGTTCATTCTTTATCAGTGAGCTCAGCTACATTTTTAAAACCTTTTCCATAGCCAATAGCATTTACCAATCATTTAAACTTGGTTTTCTATATGTCATAAGTGGTATTTATCTTCCTTTGTTCTTCATTCTCTACACAAATCTCCATTAATAAAAACGACAAATTCACTATCACAAATTCACAGCAATTAACACTTCACAGGACAGGGAGGCCCCCCCGAACCCCGATCTTCCACGTGACGTATTGTTCTCACCAATTCCAAGACCAGGAGAGGAATGAAGGTCACGAATGGGGCACCTTAAAATGACTTTACTTTGGTAAACAAAAGACCTTTAACAAGCCTTTCATGTTGCCTTCCTCACACCAACCCAGTGACTGCTCCCACAAGTGGCCAACGTTTAAAGGCCAGCGGTCCAGGCACAGCAGCTGACCGCACCTCCACCAGTCACAGCCCACTGGCTGAACTTCCTGTGTGCTGGGTGAGCATGGAGCCGAGAAACCGCGCACAGAGCTGCTAAATGGCCTCACCGGGAGACATGTGCCACCTTAACTGTACTTGAACCAACCCCGCGGGGAAACTCAAGCCTTGCAGAGGGAGGAGCACCTTACAGTGCCACATAACCTCAAGGAAATCATGTTCACAGAGCTCGAGAAAAGCAACATCGGGGCCAGGGTGGGGCACCCGCCTCTAATCTCAGCACTCGGGAGCAGAGACGAGCCTCTTTGAGCTCCAGGCCAGCCTGCTCTACCTTGTAAGCTCTAGGCCAGCCAGGTCTACATAGTGAGACGGTTCTTAAAAAGGAGAAAAGAAAAGAAAAAACCAATGTCTCCCCTGAGGTCCTGTGTGATTTTACAGCCACTCCGTATCTGGAGATAATTAGAATTTTCTTCCAAACTCGGGCAGGAGAAAAAACAAAACAAAACAAAAAACAACTTTGTTATGCTCTTTTAACTATTAGTTTAAAAATAAAACCAGCAGGACTATGATATTAAAGGTTTCACTTATCACTTCAAAAACAGAATGTTTTTCATTATTTAAATGACCTACTCATTTTCACTTACTCTTTAGGAAAACTTATCTGTACAGCCCTTACCCACAGCAAAGACAACGACTCACACGACCTGCACTCCATAAGAGTCCTCCCTATGCATACCAATTTAATGCCATAAACATGAAGGAAGCTGCCTTGTGTTTACCCAGGTCTCCTGAGCTCCAGCTAGACAAATGTGTTAAAGCAGATTGTCTATTACAAAATGCAAGTAAAAGAAAGTGACCGTGGATCAAAAAGAATTACAAATGAAAACTCTGTATAAATGATAGAATACAAGGCTCAAGCATAAAGACTCCAGTGTAAAATTTCAAAGTCACAAAACTTTGCACAAATGCACACGGAGGAAGGCAGGAAAGGCCTGTGTTTTGAGTCCATAGCTGACTTCTGGGAAAGGCATGAAGTCAGAGGACACAACCACCAGTATCAACAATCCACATACACAGAAAGTTTAGGGGGCTCAGAAAATGACCCCAAAGCCTCTTGGCAGGCTGTGTACTTTGACCTGGGGATCGGTCAGCTACAACCCTGCGGACTCCCAACCTACCCCCAGCTCCACTATCTCCCCAGGGGTGAGTCACAGAAACCAGACACCCTCTTCCAACAGGTAGACAGAGGCACAAAGACACCCCAGCCCCTCATCTCAGAGCCAACTGTGGCTCTAGAAACAGTCCTCCAACCCTCCTCCTGTTTTTCTGTGTAAGAGCTGGCCATGAAACAATTGTCCCCCACAGTCCACAGCAGGCTTTGAGCGCCGCCCCAGCTTGGTCCATGGAGGTTTGCTTCACAATGTTGGGGAAGGAAGAACTATCAGCCCAGCCTGTCTCCAATCACATTTCCACATGGCTGCCACGAAGTCATATGTTAGGAACAGGTTAAGAGGAGGAAAACCTAAGTACATCGGGGTCTGCTACCGACCAAGGGGCTGAGGGAAGAAAGCTAGAGTGTCCTGCTACCTTGACATACACCATGATCTTTAACCCGTGAAGGCTAGCACACTATCAAACCATCAACGTGCCATTACAGGCGTGCTCAGTCATGTAACTGACCTAGCACACACATTCTCTTAAGCCAGTGCTCCTCAGCCTTCCTCATGCGGTGACCCTTTATTATACAGTTCATGCTGTGGTGACCCCAGCCGTAAAGTTATTTCATTGCTACTTCATAACTGTAATTTTGTTACGGTTATAAATCATAATATAAATATGTGGTTTCTGATGGTCTTGGGAGACGCCTAGGAAAGGTTACTCAACCCACTCCCCCAAGAGGTCTGGACCCACAGGCTGAGAATCACTGTCTTCGTGCCCAGGAGTTCATATCCACACCCTCCTTTTCACTGACCCTCGTTCCCCCAAAAGGCTTGAGGCAGGCCAAGGGAGATTGCACCTAGGTCACATTTGCACACATGGGTTAAAGCAAAACATCACAGAACAGGTTCCCAGGAGGCAGGCCTGAGAAAACGAGCAGCTTCCTCCACACTCGAGACTCCAGGAGGAAGAACAGCAGCTGAAAGATACAGAAGCCCCCTCCTTCCTGCCCCAGCAAGCAACTGAAGGACACTGGGTGGGCCTCAGAGTCAGCAAGGCCCACTTCCCAGGCACGAGCGAGCAGGCACAGGTGCGCACATCATTTCCATGTAGCTGACCTACCAGGATTAAACACTCGGGTACTCCTCGCCTGTGTAAGCAGACTGGAGGGGGCCTTCTCCAGGGAAGCTGCTCCCTGTCCTCAAGTGGGAATCTTGGTGGAGGGTTGTTCTTCAGGACTCGAACTACTTCCTTTGCTCCCCCTTCCTTCTTCCCCAATTAAAGCCTTCCTTTTCCTTCAACCCATTTCTAGTAACATCACAGACATGGCTGGGGAGGGGGTGCTCAGGAGGGACAGTGGGTGACGTAAGCCAACCCTGTCTTTTCCTTAATGATAGCCATGCTGAGCCAGAGCCCACAGGCAGGAAGAACCGTGACCTAACAGGACAGCGTCAGGGTTAGCCAACACATTATGAAAAGTTTTAAAAAATCTGTTAGCAAAATGAGTGCCAATTCAGACTTATTGTCACCTTCAAAGTCTGTACACTTCGTCCACAAAAAAGAACGGAGCAAGGATAGAAAAAAAAAGATAGTATATAGCTATGGATGTTCAAAACCATGCTATTGGTGGCTGTTACAAAACACCCACAGTAACATTTCAGACTCACTGCGCCGCCACAGTAAATCAGACGCTGCAAAAAGACCCAAACAATTTAAATCTCAGTATAAACTCAAGAATTAGGTAGTTGGATTATGCTTATGATAGAATTTTAGTTTTAAGGGACGGAAATAAATGGAGGGAGAAGCATTTAAGATCTGAACACAGCATTACTGTTTACCCATACCCATGCCGACCTGGACTCTTCACCACTCCAAACACTCAAACGACCCACACAGGAATGGGACGCCCTTCAAGTGAAGTGCTAGGAGGCCAGACTCTGAGGCAGATCAGGCCATGTGGGCGATCAGCAGTCAGGGGGACAGAGGAGCCCCTGGCACTCAGTTGATTGCTTCTGGGGCTGTAGAAGGATGGAGCAAGTGCAGGCAAGGCTCGAGTCAGAACAAACAGCAGGCTCAGGTCAGAACCTGGAAGAGCTCATTCAGATCCTCCAAATGCCAGTGCTCAGAGTGAGGCTGCAGAGCCACAGACCCTGGGAACTGTTGCGCCTGAGAAAACGGCCTGGAAAGGTCTCCCAGCAGCAAAGCACGGCCACAGCCACACAAAGGTGGAACCGTGAAGAAGCGGGATCAATGGCAAACTTCTCAGGGATCCCAGACATTCGGAGGAGAATGAACTGTGTAGGCAGAGGTGCCTGCTCTGAGCAGCATGCTCAGGATGCGGGCATGCACAGGCATTACAAATAAGAAAACTTAGATACAAGCATCGCCACTGGGGGAAGTGTGAGATCACATGTCGGCATTCACCAAATGCCACGGCCTTCAGGAGAACGGTGTGCTTTGTCTAGCCTACCGGCCAAAGCAGCCACAGCAGGAAAATAGCTTCGTTTGTCTGAACAAAGTCAGACTCATCATAACCAAAGAAGCTTTGCCAAACTCTGCCGAGGCAGGCTGATGGCACACACCTGGCAAGTCCGAAAGTTACCAACCGCTGTTTTATGTGTTTCACTGTTAGACTAGTGGGCACTTAACACACAAATGCCAGCAACTCCAGGAAAGGATACAAACATTTATTGTGGATGTGCTTTTAAGTTAATGTCAGTTTACCACCCATCAGCTGCTCTGGTGCCAATTAGCACCTTAAAAATCGTGTGTAAATATTTGAAAAACATGTTTGCAATTAAAAGGAGGAAATATTACACATTAAAATCAGGAAGAGACTTTAGGTTAAATGCTGGAAGGTAGCTGATTCTCAAGATATCACGTTTTCACAGCTTAACAGAAAATGGTATATCCACCCTAAAATAAAACACAACATGCAGCTCCTACTTAAAATTCAGCAAATGTCAATTATTGTTTACTACTTCCAAAGCTAATAGGCTCTCTAATTGAATGTAAGAGGTTTAAACTCGGGTGTCATTAGCTTACACGCCGCGTCAGCAACGAGGCTCCACAAGCACTTTCAGTACCAGCAAGCAAAGCTCAGAACACTCTGTACCAACTTTTAGTGGCTGCCCCTTTTTTTAAATACTAGAAAAGGTTAGTGTCAAACACCAGGCTTAAAAGCAAGCTTCATTCTTAACTAAAAAGGGAACAGAAAATTGACGTTACATAAATGACAGAATATCTAAAGAAAACACCCCTAATTGTCATAGAAGGGAGTAGGATAATTGGAAACAGTGAAGGAAGTCACAACTAAGCTGAACAGCCGCCATTCACCCCAAATCAGGGTCTCACTTTATTGGGACACAGTGTCTACGTTGTTGGGCTTTGAAACTAGGTCAGAAACACTCACAGAAGAAAGTTATACTTTATTAAAACCACAATAATGTCTCATGTCAGAAAAGAAAAGAATTTCTCATGCCAGCAGTGTTTTCATGGAGAAAGGTCTAGAACACTGGCAGATATTTGAATGATACCAGTGTTTCAGGATCTGGTTGAAATAGACAAGATTTAATCTTTTCAAGATGGTAAATCAAGAATGCCCCAGTGACCAAAGGCACTTGCCGCCAAGCCTGGCTCCATTCGCCCTGACCTCTACATACATGTTCACATATGCACCCATAAAAATACGGTTTTTAACTTAATGGTAATTCAGAGAAGGTAGTGGTAGACAGGGTTTAGGGGACAGTGAAACTACAGTTTCCCATTTATAATGGTGTCATTTTAATCTGTGCAAATCCACGCAATGAGCAACACCAAATGTGACTACCTGTGACAGGACCTGCAGGCCCGTCCACTCAGGCAAACGCAGTTGAAGACGCTGATGGCAGGAGGAATGCTGGGCAAGAGGCGGGAGAAGAAACTGAACCACTGGGCACTGCTGACATTAGCAGGAATGAGACGGAAGCTTCAGGGCAAGGATCTGGTCCCTTCCTTCAAACGGGATGATTTGGAATGATATCCTACTAAAAATGGCAGCAAGTTTCCCTACCATCTCAGGTTTCAGCTAGAAGACAAATCTTCAATATTGCATATATGGATAAACAATTTCAGAACAATGAATCAAAGTGATAAGCAAGCTTAAGGATCACAGACCCACGAACACGTCTGTTCTGTATGTACTGTATGTACTAGCATGTGTGAAATTATGAGGTGGCGGCAGATCCCGACTTTCATGTATGTGTAGCTCTCTTACATTATTACTCTACACTAGTTTTGTGTATCATTTATTATTTCACACTGCAAAGGCTATCGCATCCCACTGTGGTGCCACCTGCCATCCTTGAGAAGACATGTCCAGCCACCAACACTCTCGCCGCTTACCACCACCCAAGTGCTCACAAAGCCTTCGGGCACCACTGGTGAGAACCAGGTTGGGCATTTGATCTGAGATGGACCAATGGATTACCTCCCATGGAGCTTTGGGAAGGCAGGCAGGCATGTCCCGGGGTGGCAGAACCCTTAAGGAAAATCCAGTGTCAAACAGTGGCATGGGCGAGCAAGGGCAGAGAAGCCCTGCTGGGCAAAGCCGACACATCACAGCCACGAGAGCAGAACCAGGCAGACACACGGCTTCACTGCCTCCTCTGCCGGTGCCCATAAGCTTCCTGGCTGTCTGCAACGAGGAAAAGCCCTGTGGCATCACTGCGGCTTTATCGTTTTGAGTTTCGTATGAGGCTTTTGAGATATGCAATGTAACGAGAATGTGGTTGAATCCTCCTAACACCCTATGAGGATGAGGCTGTTACTGTATATCACAATGACGTACCTTCTAAGTGCAAGAGGGGACGAAGCAATGAGGACTTAACCGATGTAAGGTGCTGTGCTTCTACAGCCCCTTCAAGCAAGTCTAGATGAACAAAACTGGAGCATTTAGGCTTGGTGTTCATGTTCGCTTCGATTGGGAACTCTTGTTAACCACACCAACCCTTTCTCTACCCTAAGTCTGGGCCTTACTTTAAGGTTCAACATCCTAAGTATCTATGAAAGAACATAGTCAGCAAACACTAAACCTTTCTGGACACAGTAACTTACTAACCCTCCCTCCCACATCAAGCCAGGTAGAACCTCCCTTAAACGCCCAGGGGATACGGGATTTTTCTACCCATCATTCAAGGTTTTTAATGACACATCTCCCTTGAAGCAGTCCTACAAAGCAGACTGTCGCTGCCGTTAGAACGTGTTCACCTTGGTTACCCAAGAAGGAGTTAGATCTAAACCCACTAACCCAGCAAGGGTCATGCTTCATTCATCTCTACAGGCTCCGCAAGCAGCAGAGGACTTAGGATGTAGTTTATACCCAGAAGACAACTACCAAACAGGAGAAGCAAAATGCAGAGCTTGTGGTGCCACGCAGCAGCGCTGTAATCATCACTATGGTCTTCAAGGCTACTCTTCAGTCAAAGGTCGTTTCTGGCTGTACCTGGAGTGAGTGCAGACAAAGAGGCTCATATCCTGAAAGTGCCACACACTGCTCAGCTTCGTTCTGATATAAAATAACAAACCTCATACCTTGCTTCACCACAAAGAATCCTGGCATTGCTCTGCAGAGGCTAATTTGTGACTTGTCTTACTCCAAAACCAATCTGAACAAGTGGAAATTTTGTCCCACCATAACCAGCCTCATGGAATCACAGGCAAGGGCCGCAGAGTATATCGCCCATCACTCTGCTTCTTGGAGTAACTGATGAGAGGCTTGTCTTCCTACCAATATCACGTGTTAAGTCCTGCAGCACGGGAATGAGCCCTGTGTCTTTTCTGACAGCCTGGTGGCTCTGCTGCGGTAAGTGTTGCAAGAAGGTGAAGGGCAAAGCAAGCAAAGGCTCCTCAGGCTCCACATCTACCTGCCCCTCCTCCAGCCCAGACATACATCAACAGTCCTGGGTACACCGAAGCAATTACTAATTCTGTACATACGAGGTCGGTTGCTGCTGTGCGCAACGCCACGCTGGGTAGACCCGGCCTCCAGCCTGAGTCAGTGCTGCTCCCAGGCTGCACAGCCTGTGTTTTCAGCCCGGGGGAAGCTCACTCAGCGTTGGAAGCCATTTCACCTCGAATCAACCTCCTTTTAACTGTTTCTGAACCCTTTGCTAAAGTGGTCCACCTTCCTAATCCCTCTGTATTTCTACATCTTTTGAACACAGGTGCTGCTATGGTCTGCCTTGTATTTTAATTAATTGTGCTCGTGTCTTATGGGAGCTCATTTTGACTGAATCGATCTTATTGGCAAAGTAGTATTTTTCATTGATCTAGGATTTAAAAGGCTTTGTTGGCTCACTGACACAAAGTTGTTGTGATTTTCTGAGCCCCAAGCACTCAGTGGACTATCCTGGCCTCTTACAATCATTAAATACGTTCCTGTGTATTTTCCAGGAGAAATTATAAATAAGCACCAGGAAAGTAGCCATATATAACTATTATTATCCAAAGCCCAATTTATTTTTAAACAGCAAGCCCCGAAGTCAGTCACAAGATGGTTTCAAAGAAAGCTGAACACTGAGTCAAGAATTTTGCCTGTGATACACAAGTCATAGTTTGGGGGAAAGACACTAGAACCCTGAGGGGCCAGCAGTTTAACAGCTTAGCAAAGCAGGCGTTCTCATGTGAACACACGCCTGTCAGGGCCACTCCATCTGTAAATCGCGACTCCACAGCTTAGCAAGGTTAGTCCTCCAAGAGAACACAGGCCCAGCAGGCAACCAAAAGCATGCTCTCCGGAAAGAACACTTATGTGCCCTCATTCAGTCTATGAGGAGGGACTGCAACAATGAATAATAGACTTCAGAGTAGCTGATGCTGCCTCAGAGGGGTGCGTGCGTGCGTCCCCTAAGGCCCTGGGCTCAGTCCTACTCTCACAAACCCAATGGTGTTCCGAGGAGCCGAGCCGAGCCTGCTCTTGTTACATAGAACAGGCGTTTAGCATGTGTTGGTGGAAAGGTAAAGTGTGTAATCCTTAAGACGGCTTAGCAAACCTGCCTACGGTCGCGTGCCTTCACCATCACCAGTAACGCTCACTACGCTTCCTGCATATACTTGTTCAGAGCTGCTCATGGTGTTAAATCCTGCCATCCCAGGAAAAACACAGCTGAATTCTAGGACTGGGATATAAAAACAGCATAGGCTTCTCCGACTCCGAGAGAAGGAATGAAGAGCCCAGGAGTACATTGTGAATTTTTTCCTACAGTTCCTCAGTGTTCATATTGTGTTCATCAGTAATTCGTCTCAAACCTCAGTTAGTGACGATTCAAAATACAGTCATACGGAAAGATGGACAGTGCCACTGATATTTTTCATGAGCAAGTATGTCTGTACACATCATATTAGCATCCAGTGTTTAACTGTTTTGTGAGTAATTTGTTCAACACAAGGACATAATCATGAAGAAGGGACTGGAGCCCAGCCAGGGCTGTGCCATGGGAGACACTTTCAGAATTCAGTATAGGTGAACAATTATGGTCCTACAGCAATTTTTTACATGGAAGTGCCATTCACAGGTGAAGGATTTCATCTTTAAACTCCATAGAAACAAAGATTTTTCAAGGACATGGCCCCAGATAACGTGGGTGATGGAAAGGAGAGAGAGAACACACAGCAGACGGCCCATTAAGTTAGACAAGTCTCCTTTAGATCCAGGGACACCACCAGACAGATTCTGAAGGCTCGTCCCAGAGATGGTCAGTGCTCCCATGGATTGCTCATGAAAGGATAACAGAATTGCACTTCAAATCTCCATTCTTCCTCGGAGTCTGCAGTTGGTGAGGATGTGATGTAAACGCCCCTTGTGGTAAAGTCTGGTTCCTTCTTCACATGAGTTTCTGTGGGGTGGGAATGAGCCCAGGGCATACACCGACTCTGCTACTACTGTGCCTGAAGCAACAGCTTCAAAGCAAAATGTTCCTGGCAGTAAAGTTAGTCACTCGTGTTCAGGTTAAGTGCACAAGAGCCGAGTTCCGGCTCAGACACGGCAGGAAGGGCGGGAAGCGCTGCTCTGCTTTCTGAAAGTATCTGGTGTGAGCGGCCCAAGCCCACGTTGTGAGGGTGAAGTGGGTCAGGTAAGGTACCGGGGAACCACGAGTTCTCTGCACTGACTTTGCCATCACTCCCGTCCTTTCTGCTCTCCAGAAATTAACTTGCTCCTAACTGACCTTACAGTAGCCACCATGACAATTACTGAGGAGAAAGGATGAGAATCTTATCTCACTAAAGCCGAAATAAAGTCTCTTTTCAATCACATCCAATTTCCATTAATCCTTACTCAGAACTGCACTCATTAAAGCCAGGTGCGGATTGGGCTGCTCTTTCTGTCTGACGGGGTCCTGAAGGGCCCTGTGTGCTCTGGGTTAGCCCTCAGTGAGCTGCTCCCGGGAGGCAGGGAACCCTCCAGAGGTGTGCGGGGAGGGTGTGGCATCTCTGGACGGTGGCTGTGGCTCCAGGTCTCCTGATCTCCCATGCCTGAGCTCACCATGGTGGGCTTGCTGCCTCACCACAGGCACAAAGACGCCTGCCAGCCAGGAGCTGGCAAATGAACCAAAGCTCACCCTCTCTTTTGAGTTATAGTCGGCTGCTTTGTCATCTGCTCCAGACTCTGATGCTCATGACCTCAGGCATCTTTGCGAGAGGGACACTTAAGGCTATTTATTCAACTCCACACAGTGACCCTTTGCTGCAGGAGGATGCAGGGCCTCATCCCCTTCTGAGTCAGTGGGGCCAATCATTCTAGTCAGAGCACTTGTTATGATTTATATAAAAGCAATACCACACACACAACAGATATTATATGGAAGATATTTATTCGGGGAAAGAGAACAGGTAGGTCCTGAGCACAGAGACACAGAGACGGGGAGGGGGAGCCTGACAGAGAACGGGGAGAGACGGAAGGCAATAGATCTGAGAGAGAACAGGCCATGGGAGTGGCAGGCCAGCTGTATCTCAAGCACCTGGCCCAGGTACTGACATAGGATGTTGTCAGGCCCCTAAGGACAGGCCAGTTAAATTGTGCGCACAATTTTGTTTAATTGTAAAAAATGAGTTGCTAGGGAGGGGTGGCAAGGTGGGAATGAGGACGTTGGGCTGCTCCTCATGCAAGGCAAGTTAAAGTCTATAAATGCAGGTTCACTGCAAGCAGCTATCAGTTGCCATGCAAGGGGTAACACCTCAAAAAGAAATCACTGGAATTCATATCTGACAACCAATTTATAAGGTACGTACACTTCTTATATTTTAGAACTGAGTAAACTGAGGCCCAAGACAGGCAAATAGCTTGCCTGAATTATTAACCTATAAAGATTAGGCTCAGGCAAACACTGATGGTGAACAAATCTCTAACAAGAGCAGTTTTAGAAGTCGGAACACTGAGGGTATTAATCACTGCAAACCTAGGGTAATTTATTATGCAATTACATCCAACTATGAGAGTAATTTTAATTCCATCAAGACAGTTCATCTGGTCACTTCTGAAGGCCATCTGGCCAAACCAAACGCACGCCATAGAAAGAACCACGCACACAGGAGCAGAGAGACTAAGTGTTCTTACGCCCTGTGCTTCGACTGATCTGAACCTTTGAAGGGTGGTTTTGCTGTACAGATCACCAGGGAGTGCCTGGAGCCGACTGCTTGGGACTGGACTACCATGGGGTGGGGTGCGAGTCTCCCTCGTTCCGAAGCCATTAACTGCCTGCAGCTCTTCACGGATCTTAAACCTTATTCTTATTATTTGACAATGTCATATATAGAGTACATTTTGATAGTCATACCCTCATCCTTTTTCTCTTTTCCCTCTCTATGTGAACGTCTTCCCAAAGTTCGTCTCTTTCCTATCTCCTTGTGTATGAAACTCGCTGTGTTTAAGGTTGCTTGCACGAGCATGGATGGTTGGGGATCAAGGGGATCCAAATAATAAATGTAAATAATGCAAAACATGAATTATGGTGATACACCTTTTCCTAATCTGCCCCATTTGTAAAACTCAAGAACAAAAGAAAACCGTCTTGATCTGCAGGTGATTAAGTGGAACCTGATGAGTCAACAATCAATAACCTGACAACATCTCTCTCTTCTCGTGATCCTGGCGTGTCTGTAGTGACGGCACAGGAATGGTTCCTCTTGGCTCTCGGGCTGGCAAGTGAGTCACAGGCTCTTACGACAGGAATGAGGAATGGCGCCAGCCTCGACTGCCCAGCGGGGCATGATGACGGAGCCTTCATTTCACAAGTCTTCATTTCAAATATGGACAGCACGCAGTAGCTCTGAAAGGGATGTGAAACCAATACGCAGGTCCCCTGGAGGCATCTCTAGACAGGCTACCAAACCCATCTGACCAAAGGAAACTCCTTCTGCGTTCTTGGAGTGATGTCGAGTCCACAGCCAAATACACACTTTGAGTGATGTCCAAGACAGACAAAGTCATCTGCCAGGAGGGCTTGGTCGTCTCTGGCGCACCAGTGCAAGGGCCAAGCAAACGGATGCTCACAGGTGTAGACAGTAAGTGGAGGGGAACACACAACAGTAGCGTCTCACAGGATACCGTACAAGTATTAACTAAACAAATTAGCTGAAGAGGGGTGTCTGGCTTGGATTTTACAGCTGGTGGCATCTGCTTCTTCAGCAGGCCCAACAGGGCACTGATGTGATTGCCACTAAGGTAAGCAGATTTTTAAAGGAAGAAAACATCTTTAGGGGCTGGGAAGTTACCTTCATCAGTAAAGAGCTCAATGATCTGAGCTCAATCTCCAAGTGAGTCTGGCGAGATGATGGCTCAGTGGATAACCTGAGTTCAACCAGGACCCACAGAGCAGAACGGAAGAGCCAACTCACTTGGGTTGTTCTCTGACCTCACATATGCACAGACATGCACACGTGCACACACATGGAAAGGTTGTTATAAATAAATATAGCAAAAGTATTTTCTCTTTAAAGTTGTGATGGCGCATGCCCAGAAACCCAGCACTGGAATGGTGCGGTAGAACAGACCCCTTGGGCTCCTTGGCCAACCACAGGAGCCTACTCGGCAATCTTCAGGCCAAGCTCGATACATGTCTCAAAGGACGAGGAGGATGCAGCCTCTGGATTGACAGCAGCTCAGGTTAACTCTGCAGGCACACGCGCATGTGCGCACGCACACGCGCACACACACACACACACACACACACACGCACACACACACACGCACACACACACACACACACACACGCACACACACACACACACACACAGAGTCCGGGTCTTTCCAGGGTTTCTTTTAAGTATGTTAAACACAACTTAACCTCTCCATTTACAGTCTCTCCCCCTAAAGAGGTGGGCAGAGCACAGCACTGGCTAGTCCAGAGCGACTGCCACGCAGGAAACGCACAGCAGGGAACGGGGAGCAGCTGCTGTAGAGCGCACCACTGCGGAAACCAGGAGGTGAATGGGTCTGCCTCAAGGACAGCCCCTGCGACCGGATTTCATGAAAGGGCACAGGACGGCCGAGGTGCAATGATGGGAGCGTCACAACCTCGCCATGGCGATTACCACCTGTTCTGAAGACACCAATCCTCTACAAAACACTTGAAAAACTGTCAGGAAAACCGCTTACTACAGAAGTAATGACAGTGAGCTGGAGTCATTCGAATCAAAATCTCCACTAAATGAGCACACACAGGTTTGCTTACGTGTAATGTAACTAAGGATGATGTACCTGCACACAAGAAAATACACATGTTCACCCCAACAAATATGTATACACAAAAACACATGCATACAGAAACATACACATGCATGCAACATGAATATATGCAGATAAACATATACACGTACATAAACATGTGCATATACACATGTATAAACACATGTACATGTATAAACACACATGTCCATATATATATATATATAAACACACACATGTGCATCCATGCACATGCACATCCATACACATGCACACACAGAAGTATACTCACACACACATAAATAGTACAGACATTTGATCACCAGGTCACTGGTGAGATGAGAACCCTGAGAGACACTGTGCCCGG
This sequence comes from Meriones unguiculatus, assembly GCF_030254825.1. Classification (NCBI taxonomy): domain Eukaryota; kingdom Metazoa; phylum Chordata; class Mammalia; order Rodentia; family Muridae; genus Meriones; species Meriones unguiculatus. The sequence continues at coordinate 1,750,533 of NC_083358.1, forward strand.
GGCAGAGCCTTGTGGGCCACGGGGCACCGCCAGCCTCACATGCCACCTTCACCTGAAGAGCACCTCTTGGAGTCCCCCAGTCTGCACGAGGGCAGACATGTGCACAGCAGGGATGCGCAGCCCTGGCCAGCCAGGAACTGGCGGTGTGGAGCAGTCTGGCCTGGAGCTCACAGAGAACTGCCTCCCCAGTACTGCAATAAAGGCGTGTGCTACCACACCTGGCTCTTGTGGCTTGAAAGTAGTAATGACAGGTGTTAAAACAGATAAAGATAGAAGAAGAGAAGCCAATAGTTAGAGTCGGACACCCGGCTAACAGGGTTTTACCAGGATGGCTGGAACACCGACCCGGCACTCACAGGTTCACACTTATGCCCAGCCTCGCTCTGAAGCCCCTGGGGTGAGCTAACTAGCACCACCATACCACCACCAGCCCTGATGGACTCTGCCCACTGGAGAAGGAGAGAGGTGGGCTACAGAAGAGGAAAAGCAGCGTCTTCTGTGCCTGGGAACAGTGCATCCAAGCGGCCATCTGCAGCTGCTTCCCTGAGCACAGCAAAACTGCTGTCTGTGGGTGTGCGACAAAGACAGGGAAATGACTGCCTGGATCGGAAACCCCAGAGTCCCTGTGTGGTGCGGCCAGACCCAACTGTGCGGACGCTGGCTCACGTCAGCTGCCCAGTTCCTTTCCCTGGCTCTTGTTTCAAATAATATCCAATTCATCACATTTCCTGTAGGCCTCTTCACCCATAAAAGCGAAAAAAAAAAAAAAAAGTGTTTGATCTATCTCTTATGTACTAGAGACTGAACACTGGGCCTTCCGTATGCTAACCACAACCTCCTCAAACACAACTGACCTACACCCCCAACACCTTCAAAACACTGTCAGGCCCAGAGAAGCACAATTCATAAATAATGATGAAAAGAAAAGCTGTATTTTCCTTCACAAGAAAAATCATTGTTAAAAATTCCAACCAATCAAAGACACAGCACCAGTCAATGAAGAGACTTGCAGTAGACGGAACCTCACACAGGCCTAAGGAAGCCGTGCTCAAACAGTCCCCACGGAGCTGCAGTGGCTTGGGAATAACTGGGTCCCAGCAAAAGAAGCCTCACACAGGACAAAAGCCGGTTTTGATCCTAAAGTATTTTCAAATAACAGGAGAAATTATGCTTGAAAAAAAATGGAACGCTTAAAAATAATATTGTGCTTTAGGTGACATCAATGTTCTTAAAAGGAAGTCAACATAAATCATGGCAGAACATAACCAAATTTACATTTTTCTGTTAATGTTAGGAAAGGTCATCTGTTGCATTTTAAGTGAGGATTGAATGACGGCAGCTTGGCTGTGCCTTTCCTTCTGACGTTGTCAAGCAGACACACGAGATTACAAAGATCTGTTTCCTTACAGACTATTCTTCCAAAAATAAAAATAGGTAATTCCAAAAATAGAATTTTCTTTTATTTCCTACAAGCAAGAAAAAAAAAATAGTCTCAGGAAATCTTCGCAAAAGTAGAAAAACCAAAGAAAAAGTATACACGTAATCTTGTGAAGATGCCCAGTTTAAAGCCCTAAAAAGCTGTTTATCCCCCCAGTCGGTGCTAAAATACTCTAAAACATGTAAGAGCTGTGTCCATAGTCGAGATTACTCTAATTTGTACATTACTCTTAGAGTTGTTTTATTTTACACAAGTGTTTTGCACACATGTATGTGCACCGCATGCAGTCAGTGTGCACGGAGGACAGAAGACCCCTGACTCCTGGACCTGGAGTTCTGCAGGGTTGTAGGCTACCGTGTGGGTGCCGGGAAAAGAACCTGAGCTCTCCGAGAAGAGCGAGTGCTCGAAATGAATGAGCATGTCCAGAAGAGCAGCAAAGGTGCTGGATCACAGTGCCAGGCACGGCCACGCCCTTAGCTCTGAAGGTGGGGTATGGAAAGATGCAACAGAGTGCTCTGCTCTTACACAAAATTCTACGGAGAATCAGGAAGCCTCACAGTGTGACGCAGACCTACCAAAGAAAGATTAGGTCAGATGTGAAGTCAGAAACTAACACTGACGCCGCCCTTCACGAAATCCTAAAATGCTGATCCTTTAGTTGCATGAGAGAGAGCAAACAGTCAGATTTTGTTTCTGTTTTGAAATGAGTTTTATGATGCAGGCCTGACTAGTCTGGGTTTCTTCATCTGCTCTCCCCCTTTCCAAGCGCTGGGCTAACACCACACCCAACTAGATTTTCCATTTTTTATTCAGCAACAGAGAGGAAGAGGTCCACACCCAGAGTAGCAAGCGTACGGAGCACACTTCTTTCAGTTCTGACGCAAGTTTAGACGGCTCGGGACTCTCGATCCCAAAGAATCCCTGAACCCCCCGAGGAACTGAAACAGAAGGCTTAGAAGCACAGATCGCACAGGCGTAAATTGTCGTGTACACACTCTCGGTTGGACCACAGTGGCTTCCGAAAAGTACACTGTACGTTGCAGAGAGGATGGGAGGGAAGAATCGAGAACAAGTGTGTGGGTGAATACCACGACCAGATGGTCGTGCACATTGGTGAGCGTCCAGAGGGGTGACCAAATCATAGAACAAGAGTCACAGGAAAAAAGTGTCACGTCTCTTGCTCAAAAGAAACATAGGATTACCACCAGGAACAAAGACATACATGTCAAGGTTAAATGAAATACCATCACCAACAAAACTAAGGCAAAGGTTTTACATCTCGCATAACAAAGTCTGAGACCCTAAGGCTCAGAGCACTGTGAAAGAGGGGGAGAGCAGAAGAGCCAGGGGGCCAGGGAGGGCCACGAGACAGTGTCTCCTCGAAGCTGCACTCACTCGAAAGGGCTCACCAATGCGACTGCCGAGGTATAAGCTGAATAAAGAGACATCAGTGGACATGCCGAACCGGACAGAGAAAAGTCCATAAGGCCTCATACCCTGCACAAACACAGGCAGCTGAGGCAGGCTGGGGTCAGGACAGGTGGCCTTCCCCAGGGAAATGCAAATGGATTTGTTATCTAGTACCAAAGGGCAAGCCCTGAAAACATACATATAGGCAGCATTATACAGACTGAACAGGTTATATTTAGAAATATAAAGGCATGTGTGTACATATGTATATGCATACAATAATTTTAAACAATCTTTTGTTTTTTAATAAGAGGTCATGACTTTGAAGAGGAGCAAGAAGGGGTATATGTTGGGGCTTAGAGGTAATAAAGGGAAAATATAATTATTATTTCAAAAATTGAATATATAAAAGTAATACTATTAAGTGGGACAATGGTGATATAATGAAGATAACAGCATGCTAACTTTTGAGCTTGGGAGAGGGCAAGCATTGTTCTAAATCCTTTTCATAGATAATTTATTTGGATTTTACAACCCAGTGAATCAGGATTAAGCTTTGTATATCATCCACCATAAAACATGAGCCGTCGCAGACTTTTCCTTCAGCGTGTGATTACAAAACTAGCAATAATTCTAAGTCGCAAAAGTAAAATCTTACGTATCTGGGAAATAAAGCAAATGACACACCAAAGAATAATAAACCCAAGGAGCAGATGGAATGTAAACCGTGAAGAAAGCAAGGACGGATCCAATTAAGAAAGTGATCGGCCACACTGTGATTAAACTAGCAGTTCAGGTTTTGGTACACTGGTTTGCAGAATTACTTCCTCAATTAAATGTAGAGTTTTATATTTGTTGTCCTGTGGTGTGCTTCACTTACACAAGGTTAGCAATTCAGAAATTAAAAATATTAATTTTAAGTTATTATGAAAAATGAGGTAGGAGTTAGGTTGGCAAATCAATGTGAGCAAATCGCATTGGGTTCTAGCTGGTAAAGTTTTATGCTCTTAGGTCATCCAGGCCACATAACTTCTACGAAGAAAAAAAACACCCTCCATTTTATGATAAATATTAATGTTTGGAGCAACAAATTTCTAAACAATCACTAACTATAAATGTTTTCCACGTTTTTCCTTTCTTGAAAAATACTACTAACATGTTCCACATAAAAGAGGGAATGGCTTTGCTAACACAGCTCAGATTCTTCGTATGACTGGAAAACAGCGCCCTGAGGAGTTGGGAGGAGTTAGGAGGAAGCCGAGTTACTCAGACCAGCATCTTATTTTGCCACATTTGTGGGCCTCAGCTTACACCTTACCTATGGAAGTGGACAATTTTCCTGTTACAGAGAAAGCAGATGTAACTATTGGCCGCACTATTAAAAGTAAACGATGGAGCCAGGCGTGGCGGTGCACGCCTCCCCAGCACGTGGGGAGGCCCAGCCTGGTCTATAAAGGCAGTCCAGGTCAGCAGGCTACACAGACAGACCCGGTCTTGGGGCGCGGGGGGAGTAAATGACAGGCCAGCAGGATGGCTTAGGCGGCTTTCAGTCAATGTGACCCGAATTCGATCCCTAGGATTTACATGATGGAAGGAGAGGACCGACTCTTCCAATTGTCCTCTGACCTCCACGCATGCACCGTGGAACCCACAGTTGTAATCAACTTATTCACAGTAACAGTGGGGACAGCCAAGAGCCAGTCCTGCACATCCTGAGGACCAAAGTTCATGTCCCAGTTCCCTGGAGTACAACTGCCTGTCCAGGCTCCGGGGAGAGTCTGATTCCTTCACCTCTACACAGCACACACCTCACATACGCATCCCACATAAACACACACACACTTGAAAAAGTCCAGAGAGTAAAACTGTCAGGTAAGGCGAGGCCCACGATTTCTTTCCTAGTTTCTCCCTTTCCTAACACGCTGGGGCGGGCGTTGCAGAACTGGTATTCTAGAGCATTAGAATTTTGATGGCTCTGTGCCCTCTGTGAAGAACTTCAGGATGTTACAGCTGTAACGTAAGAACCACAGTGTCAGCTTCAAATGTCTAGTTACAGACAGTGTTCCAACAATGCGAACAATGGTGTGACGAGATCTGGTTTTAGTTCAAAGATGGTGTCATTAGGCGAGTAATGCCTTTCTCATTCATCTTCTAGTAGCTAAGTAGCCTGTCTGCTAGCTAACCCGATAGATTATCATAATAGATGCTGATGGAATTGAAGTCCTTTGAATTCTACTCACCGATTGTATTGAGGGGTAAGGCTACTTGTTCAAAGAGGTGCAGTTTGGGACACTACGGAGAAAAGATCCCCCAGGACTCCTACCCTAGACAGTCGGCTGGAGGAGGAGGAATGTTTATCACACCAGGTGAGGTAGCACATTCTATAACCCAGTACTTGGTAGAACAAGGTTGCAGAGTCTTCAAGTCAAAACCAGCTGGATTGCAAAGTGAGGTCCCGCCTCTAAAGCAGGGAGGTGTGGAGTGGGTCAGGAGCAGTTTGCAGAGGGCCTGGGCTCAGTTCCCAGCACCCACTTAGCAGCTCACAACCTCTTCTAACCTCCAGGGTCACTGCACATACAGTGCAATAAATCCACAAACACACTCATTCTCATAAAATAAAAACAAAACACAAAAAAAACTGCCATAATAAACTTGTCAAAAGAAATTAAAACAAAATTCTGATGACTCACATGTGCATCCCAGATCAGACTGCAACTGCACACTATTTTATGAGATTAGGATAGAAAACATTACACAGAAAGGACCATAGCTTAAAACACAAGCAGTTACTTTTTTAAATGACCTTATTCAAAGGTAACTGGGATTTCAACACTGCCCCACTGCCTGTTACAACCTTGGCGTATCAACATCAGCACGGGAACACAGTGCTGCTCTTCTTCTGCACTAGGCCTTCACTGAAAGCCCAGACAGAGACAGCAGGAACCCTGGACCCAGCCTTCTGGTCCTGTGCACAGGGGCACACCCCCCGGGCTGGAATGAGCTTTGTGGAATTGGTGTTACTCACTCATTTGTCTTTAAAGCCTGTTGACGGGTCAATCAAAAACCTTCAAAACTTAACTCCAGTTAATCACCCATAGATACACGTGGCATTCATTTCATTTTAAGTTAGGACGGAAGTATTTAAAATGAACTGTTTAATAAGAATGGGGAAGAAAATCAGAGCATGATGGGGGCAAGCTCTCGGAAGCCTGAAGCCAGACGACCCTAACTCAAACCAAATCAAGAATTCGGAAAGAAAAGGATTTTCTGGACCATATAAATGGCAAATCAGGCAGGTGGCTGTTGGTTCTCATTTCATTCCTGTACCAGCCCCTAATCAAGAGTGTCACCCACCGACTGAACCAGCCAGAACCCCGCTGAAGGACGTGGCTATGGGAATTTATTGGAAACCAAATAAATCTTTACAGAAATGGTCTCGAGGATCCAATGGTACCGCCGTGAGCTGACCGGCATCAGGACCAGCATGCCAAGAGCACGCCGTGAGCTGACCGGCGTCAGGACCAGCATGCCAAGAGCCCCCTGGCAGACCTGGCTACCACCGTGGTATCTTCCGTCTCTGTGGGAGGTGTCACCGCACAGTTTTCCTGCCTCCGACGCATCAATATAGAAGGAAATATGCTTTCAACCTCGCGTTTCCACTTAACCTGCAATCAATTAACTGTCGTCAGCAGCAAAGTCAATTTTCTCCGTGCGTGTGGAGGGAGACGTGCAGAAGAGGTTGAGAACGCCCTGTGAGCATGTGGCTGGGTGTTTCCAAGCAACCTTGTTCCATCATCTTCCCCAGTGAAAACAAGGGGAGAGTTTGAGCTGCCGGATGACGGAGATCGGAATACTAATGATGAGCAGGAAGGAGCAGTTCGGCAAAGAGCTTGTGGGGAAGCGGGGCATGGCTTTCAGCTGAAAAACTCTAGCTCAACATTAGCAGTCAGGTCAGACAGACAACATGAGCAAATTCTTGGCTGTCCACTCAAGTTAGTGGGCTTGTTAACACACCTGTACAGATAGTTTAGCAAATCAGCTGCGTGTGTGGTGTGCATGCGTGAGAGTGTCCCGCAAGTTACTGCAGTGTGGGGCATCCACCAACCTGCTGTGAAATTTAGTCCTGTGGAGAACATGTAAACCGACAACACTCTTGGCGGCGTCGCCTGAGGGACCTTTCGTGGAGCTGTCTGGAGACAGCCGACGGGCTGAGATGGCGTGTAAGCCTCTGTCCGCAGCCGCCCACTGCAGCTGGCAGCACGGAGCAGCAAGTGAGCAATGCAACAACCATCACCCCATCCTGCCCTCCTGGGCAAGGTGCTCTCTCCAGAGCTGTGCCCAGATGAGCACTGTTCCTCTTTCCCTGTGTGGGAGATGAAATACCTCCCAATAAAACCCCCACGGGACTCCTGGGGGATGGGGTAGGTTCCCTGTCCTTAACTTTCAAATCAGAGTTTCGGGCTATCTGTGGAGGAGAAGCATTTATTCAGCATGCCAAGGGATACTATAACAACAATCTGGCTCTGGAGAGCTGGCTGAAGCAGGCAGTGCCCACGACTCCGCACAAGGGCATGAGTTCAGAACTCTAGCACCCAGTCAAAAACCTGGGCAAAGGCATCTGCTTTGGACCCGCTACGCAGGCGTCCTTCCGAGGGAGCTATAGCCTCTGCCCTTAGTTTGATGTTTTTGACTTACAAATCATTTCAGACTGGGAGAGGTGTGAGCAGAGGAAACAACAAACTGGGTACAGCATGAGGTGCAAGAGATCTGCTTATATGAGAGGAAAATTATGGACTAGGTGTAACTCAGCGTGCAACACTTGCTCAGTATGCACAGGGCCTCTATGGGACTCTCAGTACCACACACACGTGGGGACATATGTACACACATACAGGAGAGAGACAAGAGACAGACACATGCACAGCTAGAGAAACGGACAGACACAGAACACCAAGCGCTCCGGGAAGCCAGGACTGGCCACATGGGGTTGCACTCACACAGAGGACCGGGCTGGCTGCTTCTGGGTGAGAAGCATGATGTCACCGAATTATTACAGGTCACCCTTCCGCTGCCCAGAGCTGCTATCCAGCATGCTGCCAACGGAGGCCTACACAAGCTGGCTCACCGGCTAACAAACCACATTTTTTATATCACACAGCAAGCTATTTTCACATTAAGTCTGAAATCGAACGAACAAAGAATAGGAATCTGCTACCAACTGTTTAAAAATTTACACCAAGAACCAAGGAATTCCCCAGTAGAATATAAAGAATCGCTGGAATTTTCATTATGTGAATTTATTGCCAATTCAGTCATCTTAAAAGTTGTGCTGTAAAACATATTGTCCTTTGCTGTTCCAAATAACAATTTTTAAAAAATGACTTTCTTAACGCCATCACTAGAATGTCCTTCCATCCTCTGAAGCCACCACATACTTAACGAAACAGTGGCTGGAATTTGTCCATTGTTTTCCAGAAAATTCTTGGGTCTACTGGACTGGGTGGGGATAGTCGCAAACTGGGCAACAGGAAGCTGCTTGCATTTCGTCCTGAAGACTGAAGAGAATGCAGAGCGCCAAGCTTAGAAGCAGAACAGAACGTAATGTTAGGATGACCAGCTCAAAAACAATTTCCAAAAACAAATATGTTCTCCCGTTTGTGTGTACAGGATGGATTGCAAAGGCCACATCTTCACTAGTCCACTCTGAAAAGACCGACACGCCTTGCCACTGGCCTTCGTAGGACGCAGGCATCACCCTGCAGCTCTAAACAGAGCAAGGTGACAGCTAGCACAGTGTGGCACGTGGCCCATGGCCTTTCCCTAGCCCCTCTCTTGCCCCCAGGCACATAAGCAGTATGGCCGAAGCTGAGGGGCCACCCTGGACCATGAGGTGGACACTAAGAGAGACAGCACACAGGCATTGGCACTGGGCTGTGACACTGAAGCCTCAACTATGGTGCTGGACTTAGCTGAGGTGAGAGAAGAAGAAATGGCTCTTGCTAGTATGGACATCTTAGGATAACAAATCACTATATTTAATCCCGAGTAATGGAGTGACCACCACGCCAAAATTCCTACACAAACAACAATGACAAGGCATAGACAGCCTACAACAGCATGTGTCTCCCTGTTCTCTAAACAGCACAGAAGTCGAGACCAGAAGTAACAGGACCAGGGAGGCGCAGCTTCCTTTGTTATTTCCGGGTGCTGATCTTTCATCTTCGGAAAGACAGGCCAGATGGCCTGACATCATTCAGACATCAAGTGTAACCGTTGCTAGTCTGGCCTCTGAACGCTCTTTATCACAGCCTTGTGAAATGTTCTATAACAGTTAATCAGCTTGGCCTTCCAATTTGATAAAAATTAAACCCACTCCATCAACTTTGACACAGAGTTAAGAAACAGACATTAAAGAACCTAATTAGGAAATCTTATCTTCCAGGGCCCTTCACACAAAAACACAAAAATAGGTATGAATCTACTGTGTAAGCCCATATTGTACACCAATGATTTCAGTATCAATTTCATCTTAGAATAACCGCAACAGGAAAACGAGCTGCTTTTCCCCCATGAGCAAAATCATTAATGATTCAAATATTTTCTTTACAAACTAACATTTTTCTTTAAAAATTAAAATCAACACAAAACAGGGTCAACTCTCCATTCATTCATTTCTAACAATTTAACATTATATCAATGATGTCATACTTCTAGATATTGTACTTACTAGCATAAACAGCTGAGTGCAGCCAAGTCTTGTACTATTCATACTGCAAAACCTATACAGACAACAAGGATGTGAAGCTATGGGCTACCCAATGTGTGGTACTGAGTTCTTAAACTACTGTTTCTATACGGTTGTTTTAGTTTGGGTTTTATTGCTGTGAAGAGACACCACGACCACAGCAACTCTTACACAGGAAAGCATTTAACCGGGGCTGGCTTACAGTTTCAGAGTTTTGACCCATTATCATCATGATGGGAAGCCTGGCAGTGTGCAGCCAGACATGGTGCTGGAGAAGCAGAGCCTTCTAAGGAAGGAGCAGGGAGTCTTACATCTTGACCCACAGGCGGCAGGAGCCTGGGTGCCACGAGGGGGTTATGCCTTGAGATATAGATCTCCAAGGCCACACCTACTCTGGCAAGGCCACGCCTCCTCCAGCAAATCCACACCTAATAGTACCACTCCCGACCACAGTGGCCAAACCTAGACACAAGCAGTTGACCATACATCAAAGGGTCCCACCATAACAGCCTTGGAGACTGAAACCATACCATTCTTATAAAGGAATGCACGTCTAACTGCTTCCTAGCGTGAAGGATGTCCACTGGGGCTACCTTCGCAACTCCAAAGGCCAATGCCCTTCTTCAGTACCCAGGGTCAGTACACAGAGCACCCAGCTGGTAAGTTCACACGAACTTAAGTGTTATCTGACTTGCCAGGCTTCACGGATCTACAATGTGCCTTTTTCTTTAATGCTTTCTTTTCAGACACATTTCTGTTGGAAAGGTGTAGTGAGAATTCTGGAATTTTGGTTTTTTTTTTTTATAAAAAAAAAAACACAGAAACATAAGAATATGTTTTCATTTTAATCCCAGGTGCAGGGGTATGGGGCTGCTTCGGCTTACCCATGGCAGCTGACTATGATTTGCTTCGTGCTCTAGCAGAGGTGTGGTTTTGCCAGCAGCAGATCGGCCCCACAACTGTGTGACCTTTGGAATCCTGGGAGCTTCTCAGAGGCTGTATTCTATGCTAAAACCCCAGAGGTGGGTTTGGTGGTTGTTGGCCTTTCAGGAGGATTGGTTGCAATTTGTTAGTTGTCATGCTCATAAAACAAACAAGAAATTAGATTCGAAAATCTCTCTCCCGCCTCTAGCCTTCTTTATCTAGTTATAGGGTGGAAACCAGAGAAATAAAGTGTAAGGAAAAAAAAAAGTGACAAATACCACATACGGAAAGGTCCATAGAGGAGGAAAATCTTGGTTTGTCCAACCTTAATACCATCTAATTATGACTAATAATTGAATGAAATTGGTCAGACAAAATGGACAATTTACCAAAACAGCTCCTTGGTTGTTTTTTTTTTTTTTTCATTATTGAGATGAGAGAACTTCATGCTAATTGCCTTCATAGTTTGTATGTATTCAAAAGAATCAACTGTCATCAGACTCCCATTTCTGGAAACATCTCCTGATCACCATCGGCCGTTTCCCTCATTGATCTCAGCATTATTACTTCTCCCCAGACAGTATCAATCTGTCAGCATAAAATAACCTCTTTCATTCTTATTACATGCACTTGCATGCCTGATCCCATCACTGCATTATTACTGCCATGCATAAAAACAGAGCACTCCATTCACCATTGTCTGTAGGTTTCAACACCTGCCTCCCCAATTCTTCCAGGCTACTGAAAAATATACATACTGCCCAACCCCCCGTGAGTCCCATCAATTTGGCCTGTTTTCAGTAATCGTACATCTTAGATAATTTATTACACACTCACCCAAGCTTTATACAATTCACTTAATTTAGCACGTGAGATTTCTAGAATTTTGCTTTCCCAAAATTAGTATATCTACCAGTGAGGTTTTTTTTTTAATCAAGTAATTCTATAAAGTGATCAAGGAAAGCAATCAGCTTTCTGTGTGATGATTGCTGCTCTCAAACCCTTCCTCCTTCTCCATTATCTTACAGACGCTTATACATTCTTGTTTATTTCATTCGTCTATTAGGAAGTTAAACCAGCTAGATGATCAGTTTCCTTTTTAAAAACAATCTGATTTGTCTCATGAGTTTTTGTTTGTTTTTCTCCTGGCACCATTTTTCCCGGGAACTCTAGAAGCCGGATGATACCATCTAATATGGAAAGAACAAGGGGGCCATGGCAGGGAGGTGTGACTTCCCAGGTGGCTGGGCACACACACTTTCTCACATCCCAATGGGTCTGTTCAACCTTCAAGGTTTTGCACCTTTCCATAACATTAAGGTATTCTTGAGAAATTCGGTCACTGATGTTTACCAAGGGAAGATCATAGGAGAGTCCAAGAAGGATGCAGCTGTTTACAAACCGCAATGACAGACCGCAGAAGAACGGAACACCGCCAGCACCTTGACCTTGGGTATCCAGACTCCAAAGAGGGAAAATTAATTTGTTGTGGTACTTTGCTAGGGCAACACTAACAGAACACTGAGCTTCAGGTCCACTACTGATGGGAAAGAGTGAACCAGAGTCACCTTAAAAGTTCTCCAACTGAGGAAATGACAGAGCAGGTAAAGCGCTTCCTACAGAATAAGGACCCGAGCTCTGAGCATCCAGGTCAGACATTTAGGGGATGAAAGGAGGAGGTGGCAGCTCACAGAGACACACTCGCAGGAGAGATGGCACTTGCTGCTGGGGCAGACAGGCTGGGGACGGGAGGATGGAGTGAAGAGCTCATGCTCCGTTTACTACCAAGCTTTGAACTTGGGTACAGCAGCAGCCTGAGAAAGGATCCTGAATGACAGATCCACCAGAGAAGCCCCAATATCACTCCTAGCGAGGTGCGAATTCTACAATTGGAGCTGCAGCCATTCTGTAAATCACCCAAGATATATCAATGTTAATGCTCTGAGTGCAAATCAACACAGGAGCATCCGGGGCTCGGGACTGCCACATCTCTACCACCAAAATGTAGCAGGAAAAGCTCCTTCCCCATCAGGGCTGCAGCAGAATGTCTGCAGGAAACCCTGAGCAGAGAACGTCGCCCTCAATGAAAGAAGCCCTTCCTTGGAAGCTGCCATGTTCTGTGTTACGCGGTGAAGCTTCATGTAAAATCTCACTCCATCTCATGGCAACACACATCACACAGAAGAGAGAACTGAGCCGTGTCATAGCTCACTGAGGCCAAAAGTGATGTGCAAGTCTGACAACGTGGGTTCAATCCCTCAAACCCAAGTCAAATCCCAGATGTGGACAAATGGCAAACATGAGAGACTGCAACGATCCTACAGCAACATGGGGACTGAAGAGAGAGGAGACAGCGGGAAGTGCCCGGGCTCCCCGGGAACACGCAGCACAGCAGGAACAGAGACCCTGTCTCAACAGGACAGAAAGAGCTGACTTAGAAAGCAGTCCTCTGACCTCCAGACACTGTACACATGCGCCAGCTCTCACTGCAGGTGGGTGGCCGCCGTCTCCCCCCCTCTTTCACACACACAGAGGGCAGGGGGTAATATATCTTAAGGAGATGGACAGAACCAGAGTCTGAGTCAACAGTGATTGGTGTCCCCGGGTCTTGGGACACTGCTTTTGCTTCTCCCGGATGCACACTCACTCAGGAAACAGCCACGGTGCGTCCACCAGAGCCAGACTCTGTGCAGACCCTTCCGATGCAAACGTGAGCAGGGTGAAAAAAGGAGCAATGTTTTAGAAGAGTGTGCCGAGAGGAAACCGCTGGTGTCATCGGCATGAACGGAAGCACTGAAAGACAGACAGGAATGACAGAAAAGGAGACCGAGGGACGAGGAAACTAACGTCACATGCCATTAGCACTCAAAGTACTGAAATGGCTGAACAGTCAAAGAATACAGAGTCTGTCTATGTATACACACACACACACACACACACACACCAGTAAATACATGTTTATTTAAAGGGCATGTGTGTTTGCTTGTTTTATGAAGGGGCTGGAATTGAACCTGGGGGCCTTGGACATACTAAACAGGTACATACCATGGACTTTAGGCTCAAAGTTCCCATTCAATGTTTCTCGAGGACTGTGTTATACCAGGCATGTAAGGCCATGACTGGATTACAGTCACAGAACAGAGAGGGCACTACCTCAGTGTTAGCTCGGAACCACCGTCTTAAAGGCCTGGCCACAGTTTGTCTGAATATTATTTAAATGCAGTCATGAAAACTCATTTACTTAGAAAGTCATTTCTGCTATTCAAGACACGATACTGTTCCCCAGCTCCGTATCATGGGACCCGAGTGCACGGACGGTGTGGAAATCTCCCTGTTAAAAAGATGGATACTCCATACATGCCACAGGCTCCACAGAGGAAGACAGCTGTGTGGCTTTACAAGCCTCGGCAATTTAAAGCCAAACATTTTTCATGCATTTACATTTATTAGAGCTTACAATTATGACTTATGCCTCTCCCCAGAACTCAAATGAAAGCTTCTTTTTGAACCTCAGATAGAGCAAAGGAAAGGTTTATTACTTTGTCACGTGCAAGCTCTGGGGACAGGCAGAGCACAGAGCACACATTCTGTTGGTGGAAAGTTTGTTCTGAGGACATCGATGTGTCTTTGAAATGCCCTACAATTCAAACTTAATTCAACGACTAGTACTTTTTATAGTTCTCATTTCCAACAACCAGAAAGTCTCAGTAAGAGCCATGTAGAGTCACTTCTGGGTAAAATGGGCTCTTCGGCTTGTTTCTGAAGTCACCCATGCAGCTTCCTTGTTCCCTTGCAGGGACTCTGCAAGTAGCAAAGAAATCTCCAGAATGGGGAGGGAGCAAGCCCAGGAGATGTATGGGCAGGAGCACTCCACCCAACAAGCCCTTCAACGGTCAGATGAAGACAATGGAAAGAAAACGGGATTTAAAGTAAAGATATTTGTCTTACTACACTATGGTATAGAAGGCCATTTGACACAAGTGTATAATGCACTCTCATCACATTTCCCATGCTCCTGGTCTCTCCCCAATTCCCATCAGTCTCCTTTGTTTTCCTACAGTTTTGCTGGTTTCCACGACAGCTGCACATACATAACTGTATGTATCTATATAAAATCTGGGGACCATATGTGACATTTGTCTAGAAGGAGAAAAAGAAGAGGAGGAGGAGGTAGAGGAAGAGGAAGAAGAGGAGGGGGAGGAGGGAGGAGGAGGGAGGAGGAGGAGGGGGAGGGGGAGAGGAGGAGGAGGGGGAGGGGGAGAGGGGAAGGAGGAGAGAGAAGGGGGAGGGGGAGGAGGAGAGAGGAGGGGGAGGGGGAGGAGAGAGGAGGAGGGGGAGGGGGAGGAGGAGAGAGGAGGAGGGGGAGGGGGAGGAGGAGAGAGGAGGAGGGGGAGGGGGAGGAGGAGAGAGGAGGAGGGGGAGGAGGGGGAGGAGAGAGGAGGAGGGGGAGGAGGAGGAGGAGGAGGGGGAGGAAGGGGAGGAGGAGGGGGAGGAGGGGGAGGAGGAGGAGGAGGAGGAGGAGGAGGGGGAGGAGGAGGAGGAGGAGGGGGAGGAGGAGGGGGAGGAGGAGGGGGAGGAGGAGGGGGAGGAGGAGGGGGAGGAGGAGGGGGAGGGGGAGGAGGAGGGGGAGGAGGAGGGGGAGGAGGAGGGGGAGGAGGAGGGGGAGGAGGAGGGGGAGGAGGAGGGGGAGGAGGAGGGGGAGGAGGAGGGGGAGGAGGAGGGGGAGGAGGAGGGGGAGGAGGAGGGGGAGGAGGAGGGGGAGGAGGAGGGGGAGGGGGAGGGGGAGGGGGAGGGGGAGGAGGAGGGGGAGGGGGAGGAGGAGGGGGAGGAGGAGGGGGAGGAGGAGGGGGAGGAGGAGGGGGAGGGGGAGGAGGACGGGGAGGGGGAGGAGGAGGGGGAGGGGGAGGAGGAGGGGGGAGGGGGAGGAGGAGGAGGAGGGGGAGGGGGAGGAGGAGGAGGAGGGGGAGGAGGAGGGGGAGGGGGAGGAGGAGGGGGAGGGGGAGGAGGAGGGGGAGGGGGAGGAGGAGGGGGAGGGGGAGGAGGAGGGGGGGGAGGGGGAGGGGGAGGGGGGGGGAGGGGGAGGGGGAGGGGGAGGGGGAGAGAGGAGGAGGGGGAGGGGGAGAGAGGAGGAGGGGGAGGGGGAGAGAGGAGGAGGGGGAGGGGGAGAGAGGAGGAGGGGGAGGGGGAGAGAGGAGGAGGGGGAGGGGGAGAGAGGAGGAGGGGGAGGGGGAGAGAGGAGGAGGGGGAGGGGGAGAGAGGAGGAGGGGGAGGGGGAGAGAGGAGGAGGGGGAGGGGGAGAGAGGAGGAGGGGGAGGGGGAGAGAGGAGGAGGGGGAGGGGGGAGAGAGGAGGAGGGGGAGGGGGAGAGGAGGAGGGGGAGGGGGAGAGGAGGAGGGGGAGGGGGAGAGAGGAGGAGGGGGAGGGGGAGAGAGGAGGAGGGGGAGGGGGAGAGAGGAGGAGGAGAGAGGAGGAGGGGGAGGAGGAGAGAGGAGGAGGGGGAGGAGGAGAGAGGAGGAGGAGAGAGGAGGAGGAGAAGAAATGGGCACACCTGCGGAGGCCAGAGAAGGAAGTCGGGCACTCCGCTCAGTTCCCTTTCCACCTTAGGCCTTCTCAGACGGGGTCCACTGCTGCGCCTGCAGCTAGGCTGGCCGCCACAAGCCAACAGCATGCAGGTGCTGTGATCCAGACTCGGGTCCTCAGTCCTGCACGAGCAGCACCTGCCCACTGAGCCGCCTCACCAGGCTGGCATTTGTCTGAGACCCCTTTAATAGGGTTAAATATGGTTAGCTCTGGTAGCACGCATTTTCAGCAAAACGTTGCTCTTTACGGATGAAAATAATCTGTTGTGTATGCACACATTTCGCTACCCACCCTTTCACGGCTGGTCACCTAGATAAGCTACTGTAAATAAGGCCATACTAAACACTGACAGGGAAAGGAGACGGAGAAATGCCAGAGAGTAAGAGCACTTGCTGCTCTTGCAGAGGACACACACGCATACACATACACACACCAGGTGACTCACAGCTGCCTGTAACTCCAGTTCCAGGGATCCAGCACCCTTTGCTGGCCTCCAGACACCTGCAACAAACACTGCACACACACACACACACACGCACTTAGTCACACACACAAATCCTACACTAAAACCCAAGAAACGTTAGGAATGGCTTTTTAAACACATGAGCCCTACGCTTTCCCTCCAGTGCTGACATTTCCATGTCACATGTTTGTGAGAAGACTCTCCAGTCTTATGTGGCCGCTAGAAGACACTCCAAGTGAAAAAGGCCAAGTGTGAAAACACAAGACCAGTTCAAGTGGACAGACGAGCAGTAACAGACTGCAGGACAGTGACCGCTGTGTTTGCCATCAGCCCGAGTAGATCGAGAACCACCACGGAGAGCCCTCTAGTGGTGTCTATGAGGTGCATCCAAAAAGGTTAAGTGAGGCGAGAAGGGCTGCCCAACATGGGCGTGGCACTGTCCCATGACCTGGGCTCGTGGGCCAATAAAGAGGAGTAAACGGGCCTACAGCATTTGTCTCCTCCACTTCCAGGCTGCAGATGTACTGTGCCCAGCTGCCGTGCTCTGGCCATTCCTTCCTTACCCTGCTCTTCTCCGGACATTTTGTCAGAGAAGTGAGAAAAGTGACAATGAAATGGCTAATCTACTCGCCAAACATTCCTAACCTGAGCCTGGAACTCTGCTAGTCAAAGGGAAATAAAAACTGGCTTTCAGCTTAGAAATCAAAGTGTTAGGCTCAGTCCACAGCTTACGGGTACAGATGCTGTCTCGCGTGTACAAGGCCTTGGGTTTCATTCCCAGCACTGAAAATGGAAAAAAATCCTAATAGTGAATGGAGTAGTGGGATGAGCCAATCAGGGTCAGGCTGTAATTTGTAAAATTCTATCTGTACTTCTGCATTTCAACCTAGAGGAAATTAATCTGTGCATAAATCATCTCAATAGGAAGAGAAGGAGGAGAGAAGAGACTAGAGACCTTTAAACGGCACAGCGAGGAATTAATATATTAAAAATATTACATTTACCAGAACAGAAATCATCATTTCAAGATATTGACTAACTGGCTATGTACTGAGTGTCCAGATTATAAAAACAAATGTTTTGAAAACCTAGGAATGAAGGATGCCCTAATAATGAGCCGCTCTTTTAAGTGCAAGATGAAGAACTGCAGAATACACCCTCTTACAGCACGGTGCAAGGCACCTGCCGTACTAACAGAGCAGCTGGGCTGAACGCTGACGCACTGTGCCTTCAGATCAACCCTGGTTCTCCTGCCAACTCCGGGGGGCCCCCCTTCCTACTTCCACCACATATAAACAGCAGCATCGCCTTCTCTAAGAGGAGAATAAAGCTCATACACCCTGCAGTAGAGTAAGCTACGTTTTTCTGTCGAACTAGACAGAGCGTCCCAACACTTAGCTGTTCAAATAGGGGAAGTTCATTATACAGGGTTTAAAACCTGCGACAGTCCATACACCGGAATCCCAACCTCTTTCCCACTCTCACCTCTAGTGACAAGGAAGTGATAGAGATAAAAACTCAATTTCAAGCCAAGCACAGGGGTTGGTGCCTGTGACTCACAGCCTTGAAAAACTGGATTGCAGCGAGCCAAAGGCCAGGCTGGGCTGCTCTACAGGAAAGCACCAGCTCTCTCAGGATGCATAAGCAAACCCTGTTTTAACAGCTCATTCTACTTATTTATAAATAAAATAAACACTTAACTTTGTCTGCATTCTGCATATCCACTATTCCCTTAGAAAGCGACCGAAGTGTCAGGGAATGGCTGAGCGGGCAGAGGGTCAAAGGCATGGCTCAGCGGGCAAAGGTGCCTCTCTCCTTTTTGAACTCTGAGGATCCGAGTTCAATTTCTAGAAGCCACATAACGGAAGGAAAGAACCGATTCCTCCAAGTTGTCCCCTAATCTACACACAGACACGCACACATCTTACAACTAGTTTTAAAAAAGCAATTTACAAGTGGAAAACATACTATTCCTGTAGACCCAAACTTAACTTCCAGTTACTGTATTAGCTTCTAAAGTTTAGGGCAACTTCACAGGATGGCATCAGCACTGCCCAGATCTGGTAAGAGGGGACACTTCTGCATCTGACCTTGGGAGTGTCTAAGCTGGGCCGCAGCTTGTACACCCCAAACATTTGCTCCTGTGCAAGGAAGGATACCGCAGTTTCACACACCTGCATAGTTCAGCTACGTAGCTCTGTCTGTGCTCCCTCACCCTACAAACAGAGCACTCACACCCCGCAGACCCTGGTGCACCATGGTGTCTAAGGCAATCCTGAAAGCTGGAATGATGGTAAAGGGGAGGGGAGGGCAGTGGCCCTCAACGCCAATCTCCCAGAGCAGTCGGGGGTTGCGCTGCCAATTTTTATTGTATTATCTAAATCTTGAATAAATCTAGAGAGACTGCTAAACAGAGCAGGGATTTAATGAGCTTCGGGCATATAAACAAGAAATTGCTCCCAGCTGTAGTTTGAAACAGAGGGTGGGTAAGTTTTACAACCCCAGAGGCAAAGGCATTTCAAGGGTCTGCTTTATCAAAGGCACAATGAAACCCCTCAGCCTCTAGAAGCCTAACGCGGTGCTGCAGAAGTGAGCTCTGGGCTGAGAGAGTTGTTAGGTTGTGTTGGAGCAGGCCTGGTTGAACCTGGAAAAGCAAGGGCAGCTGGCGAGGACGTGGTAGCTCTGTAGCCACAAGCATGGCCATGAGGGCCTGGAAAAAGCAGCAACCCAAGAGACACACATCTGCGCCTCCTCAATCTACCTTCCGTTTCCACACTACAGCCCAGCAAAGGCTAATGTGCAACTTTTGTGGATTTTGTATTTCAGTTTTTGCTTGCTTTTGAGACAGGGTTTCACGAAGCCCAGGCCCAACTCAAACTCGCCCGGTAGCAGAGGATGGCCTTGAACTTCTGATCCTCCTTCCTCCACCTCCCAGCTGCTAGGATTAGAGCATGCACCAATACTCCATGCTTATGGGGTATTAAGGTTCAAACCCAGCATTTAGCTTATGCTAGGCAAGTGTTCAAGCAGTGAGCTATACAATAGAGGCTTTTGTTTTTATCTATATTAGATACAACAGAGATATAACATGCTGGTATTAGCATATGCCATGTTTTACTTGTAATTTTCACTATTTTATTGACACAAATATCTCTGTTGGAAATACAAATGTCACTCTACCACCATTTAAAAGAGTGTCTGGGGGAAACACTCTTAGAATTATTCTAATTCTCTGTAGAAAGATGATATGGCTATGACCTGGGATACCCATATAAAGAGGCCGAGCCCCAGGACTGCAGGGAGGCAGTGGGGACTCTCCAGTAGCAATGCCTCTGGCTGTTTCTCTATAAGCTCGGCCAGGTACAGCCACCTCCAGAACTGTGAGAGCACACGGCACTGGAAGTGGAGGCAGGAGAGGCACAGGGAGCTAGCTTAGCCGCTGGGGTCCCAGTCTACTTGGCTATGTCCACCACTCGCTTTAAGAATGCACTAGGCAGCCTGGGCCCTTTAAGAACAAAGCACCAGGTACCCGTCAGCAACCCACCCCAACAATAGAATAAGCATCTCTTCCTGTTAACAACCAACAAACTCAGATTTTGTCCAGCCTCTCTCCTTATGTCTAGTACCAGGCGGGAAGGCTGAATCAGCCTGCACAGCAAGGCAAAGCTATTCGTCCTCAAATGAATTTTTAAGGCAAATCCCCTATGTACCATTTTATGCCAAGGCATAATTGGGTGAGCAAATGATTAAAACCAGATGCATTGTGGGAATGGAGCATGTAGAGTGGGCTAAGGCTTACATAATCCAAATCCATCAATCAAAACAGAGTCCTGCTCGTGATATGCCCCTCAGCAACCAGACTTCCCCAGAGCCTCATATAAGGAAATCCCAAACAATAATTGTGGGCCTCGAGTGCCTTACTCTCAATATTCTGATTTATTTATTTATTTATTTGCTTTAAATAAAGTTTCCTCTCTATAAAACCTTGTGGGCTTTGATTTCATTCTTAAATAAAAGGCCAAGAACCTGGAAATAGCCAGTTCACACAGAGTCCCTGTAAGCAACTGGATCTTGAAAATTTGCCCTTGCAGAAGTAGAGAAGGGGAGGGATTGAGGCCAATTAGTTTTTCCCACCGGAGTCAGAACTATCTGTTCAGCCCAGTTGGTAAGCAGGGTTCTTCTTTCGACCCCCCTAAGACTACAATCCAAGAACTCAAACCAGTGTTCCCTGAAACTTCATATCCGAGAACACAGGGCTAATCAGTCAGGAAAGTGGTTGTTGACCAAGAATGAGGGTCTGGAGATGACCCCTCGAGCCCACATGAAAACCCGATGTGGCTCACTGGCCACTTAGCCTAGCCTTATTGTTGAGCTCCAAGTCAGTAAGAGACCCTGTCTCTAAAGCAGGGGTGAACAACAGCCGGGGAGCAGCATACCTGAGGTGACCCCAGACCCCACAGATATACAACACAGGCCTACACAAACAGAAACACCTCTCTCCCCATTTCTAATCTCCTCTCTCATCCCCCACATCTCTCTCTCTCACACACACAAGCACAGCAATGTCTACCACCCACAAATATCTGCCGGTGAGCTGAAGAGAAGCCCTTAGCCAAGATGTCCCCAGCACACTGAAGCACACATTCATATCCTCCTCTAGTCACTGAAAGCAAAGGAAATCCAACAGGTTCAAATAAGCAGTAAGAGTTGAAGTTCAGCCAGGCGCAGCGGCGCACTCCTGTAATCAGAGGCAAAAGCAGGCGGATCTCTGCAAGTTCCAGGCCAGCCTGGTCTACAAAGTGAGTCTACGACAGCCAAGGCTACACAGAGTATCCCTGGTCTTTAGGGTGTGTGTGTATGGGGGTGGGGGACGGTTGCTAAAGTTCCCAATGAATTAAGGCAAAATTTGACAATTTCCACAGGAAAGAAGAATACTAACGTAATTATGAAACTTACATATTACAAATATAGGAAAACCCAGAGCCAAGATGCTGGGTTAAACTCCCAACACCAACAAAGAAAACTCAAACAGACCAGACAGCATGAAGAGTGGAATTCTAAACACCTAAGATACCGAATCATAGAACTGTCACCAGATGTCAGAGCAAAGTTAAGCTTGTATCTATCAAGGAACTGTCCACCTAGAACAAGTTCTGGTACCAAGAGTCAAAATTAAGAAGAACACTCAATTCATGTGACCTTGCAGATTTTCAGACTATCTTCCAAGCCTGAGATTATACAGTGTGCTAAAGTGCTCACAGTTTAGGTGGTACTGGGGATAGGGCCCAAGGCCTTGTGTGCCTGGCAGGCAACCTACCCAGCAAACCACACCTCCAAGGGCCTTCCTGTCTGCCCTTGATGGCACTGCCCCCTTGGCAGAGAACACAGACAGAGGCCACAGGCCCCTAGGGGTTACAGCTGGAAGGAGGGAGAAATCCAGGGCCTAGCATCCTCAAGGAACAGGACACTGGGACATCTAAAAAGCCCGGCTTTCCCTGAAAGGCTGACCATTGGACCTTGCAAAGGTGACAATCACTGCTCAGCCTAAGGACATAAGATATCAAGCAACACCTCTCCCCAGGGTGGCATGGTGGCTCCAATCCCCTTGTCCTTCCTCTTTCTTTTTGGGTTCCTAAGACCTGGCATAAACCTATCCTTTCTCCTCAGGAAGTTTAGAGACTTTCTATCAAGAAGCCCTATGGACTCCTCATTTGAGTAATCCAATGAAGTTTCTTTCTGCTCGATTCCAACCCACTTAGGAGTTTGCAATGACCTATGTAGGCATTAAGGCCCTAACTATGGGACACCACCATCAAGGAACCTGATACACACAGAACCTTCTAACTTTAGGCCAGCTGCTCAACAACAAAAGCCTGGAGAAGGCTCACACCATAGAAGGCGTCCTTAATCCCAGCCGCTTTGAGAAACAATTCAAAACACTACCTTGGGTTTCCTCGACTTTTACTTAGAAAATGGCCGATTTCCTCTCTATTCGCAGGGAATACATTTTTGTGATAACTGGCTGGCACACAAGAGCAGACCTCCCCAGGGTCTACTGTATGCACAGGTATGTAAAGGGGTGCGCTAGGGCAGAAGGAATCACAGCGCCCTTACACGCAGTGAGAGCCCAACAGGAAGGGGACAGAGGTGAAGCAGGAGGCAGGCAGACATCCTTATCAGGCCTGGCTCCCATCACCCAGCAAGCCCTGCAGTGTCCTTCCGGCTTGTCCATTCTTCTATGGGGCTGCTAGGATGTAGTTCTACAGAGGTTAGAGTGGGCCGCTGCCCAGCGGCCCTTAGCCTAGATTTGCCCAGATTTAGAGATAAATGTCTTGTTTTTTTTTGTGGTTAGAAGCAAAGTTGAAAAAATTGATTTCAGCACTAGTCTTGGCCTTTGGAGGCCTATCTGAGTTCCTAGAAAGAGGGTACCCAGGTTTTCTTCATTTCACACATTTTCCCCAATGGACAGACCATTAGCTAGTCCCATCCACAAAGTCATTGCATACAATCACAGAAATTCCATTATTTTACAGATAAATGCACAGCACATGTGATCACTTTTGCAAACAGCCCTCTGGGGTACAAATATGGTAAGAACTACAGTGTTTTATAGACATATCAGAGATGAAAAGATGACAGTGCTCCCAAGATGAGACTCAAGCAATGGGCACTGTGCAAACAGCAGCAGCTCTTAATGTGTACCAGCGAGAACAGCTGAATAATTAACTAATCTCTTGTGGGGGAGGGGAGTAACAAATGCAAAACGGATGGATACTTAAAGGGATATTTTGAGTCTTACACAAATCCCAAATAAGGGCCACCCTTAATGCTACCTGTTTTTTATAATCATTTTCCATTGCAATATGTTGAAGGGGAGGGAAGGGAACCCTCTGCGTTCCTCATTTTTGACTCTAGGAGGGCCAGGGGTTGGCCAGCCTGGAAAACTCAGTCCTGGAACCTAGGATATCTAGAACCAAGTTCACTGCTCCTGCGCTCTGGCCCCGCATACCCAGCATCAGAATTAAGACTCACGTGCCGCTGAGTGAGAAATGCGTCCGCCCGTCCCACACTCTCCACTTCAACTCCATGGTCAGTATTTTAAACTGCTTATTAAGTTCAGAACGAAGAGCCCTATCAATCGTTCCTTACCGGGCCTGGAAAAACTGAGCACCAGGTCCTGAGAAGACGCCCACAGGCCTTGCGGTGGCTGGTGGGGCTGCACCGTGGGGTGTGCCTCGCCATAGCAGCCACCACGGCACACGCTGGCTCCGCTTACGTCCACACAGATAAAACCTGGAGACCGAAGTGCGCACGTGTACACACTGGGCTGGTGAGCCATCTCGGCGGGAAAGGGCGCTTGCCACCAAGCTTGAAGGCCACAGACTGATTCCCCAGGGCCTGGACGGTAGAGAGAACCAGTTCCCACAGGTAAGATAAAAGGAGAGCTAGGAATCGGTGAAAACCGTTCCTTTTCCCGCCATTAAAAACGTGGCAGCCTCTTCAGGCAGCAGCCTCGCTTCTTAAGAGTCCCGGCCCTACCCCAGGAAGGGAACTGGCTGGAGTCTGTGTCTCCGTTGGTCAGATAACCCTCCACTGGCCACATCATGACACCTACAGCATATCAAATATCTGGGATATGGTGTGATCCAGACACACCCTGTCAGTACGTTAAACAAAAGATTTTGGTTCAAGTTGGCATTTCTTCTAACATGATAGATGAAGTATTTTTAAACACTAACCATCCTAGGAAAAAATGTGGAATTCCAAGCATGTTTTCAACTCTGTTATAATTTCTGGTCAAATAATCATTATTATTGATTATTGAATGTTAATATCATTCATTAACATTCAGATATCTAAAGAAGATACTTCCACCACTTAGCCAGCTAAACAACCCCAGAGAATAAGGATGGGTTAAGGGTTCTGCACGGGGAGTCTGAAGGTGCTCACAACCACGGAGCATGGTGCAGTTACAAGCAGAAAACCCCAGCCACATGGGGCAGACAGACTCCGAGACCTGCTGAGAACAGCCAGCTTCCTGAGGCTCAACTCTCAGTGACAAAGCATGAAGAGAGATCAAAGTTTTGAACCTTGTGCGGCGTTTTAAAAATCATCATAAAGGTAAAAAGTTTTGGGCAGTAAGAGGGAGAAACTTCTGTGAAATTACTCTTGGAAAGGCGACCTTCCGCAGTAGTATTACTTGTATTAGGAGTAATGAAGTTTCTGAGTAGTGGAAATTCCGCTCTCACGAAGGATTCTATAACTGCAGAGGCATTCAGATCCTTGTTTTCAGTGCAGGGTTTTATATGACACATGCCTCACTGAAGCTCTGCTTAGGACAGATTTGCCAATATCCAGCTCAATATCTGGCCATTTACCCCTGCACTTACATGCAGTCGGCTGTGCTGGGCACCGAGGTAACAGAAGTACAGGGAATGTCACACGCACACTCTGGACCCAGTGGGTCACGGGAGAAGGTCCACGCTCTTCTCAGGCACACCGCAAGGCTTTTCCTTTAATAATATTGTTAGTGGTGTTTTATTTCAATTCAGTCTTTATTAGTTTTAGGCAAAATGAAGCAGCCAAATGCTGTATGTGAACATTCATTCCAAGATCAGCAAAGTATAGGACCCCTTTTCTCGTTGAAAATGCCCAGACCTTTCATTGTTGAAAATGTACTGGGCCTGTTTAAACTGAGCAATCCAACTGACTTGGAAACTGTGTGTGTGTGTGTGTGTGTGTGTATGTATACACATCTATGTTGAAAGTGAAAACTTTTAATAACTTTGGAAACAAAGCAGGACTCAGAGCACAAAATTCGGTACAATGACAAGCTGAGTAGCTTTCTTTTGTTTTGTTAAAACAAAGGGTCTTTTGTAAAAGACCTTGTTAATGAAAACACTATAGCCCCCAAACAACTTAGAAAAGCTGCAGTGAGTCCTTTCTCGTGCAGATTGCCAAACTCGTCCCAAGCAGGGAAGGAAATCAGACACCGAGAAGCAGGCAGTCATGGTGGTTTATTATCCTCACTCATTAATGCTCCAATGCTTACGTTAAGTGAAAATCTGTGGTGGCTGGGAACATTAATTACAGCTTCCAAAGGTTCTCTGTGTTCACTGGTTACTTATAAAACATAAACACACGTGAATAAATGGTTCCATCCTGACTTTGCACATGAAGAGACACTGCACAGCCTTGGTTAACAGCTAAATTAATTCTCTGTTAAGCAACTGCAGGCCTTGAAATGAAAGCATGAAGTAAACAAGTGAACCAGGGTGTAATACTACTGGAAATGCAAAACATGTCACAAGAAAGCCTCCACAGGGATGCTACCCCCAAGAAAGGGGAAGGCAGACATGAAACCCCAAAGCCACACACGTGTGCTCAGCGTCTGTGCTGAGGAGGGCAAGGCCAGGAGCTCAGCACAATAGGAGCAGACACTGCAGGACTGCCTCCTTCCGGCTCAGTCTCAAATGCCAGCAGAACAGGACTGCCTGCTACTCTCTCTTCCTTCTGATAAGGCACATCAAAGTAAAACCACAGAAAACTCCCAAGGAAAAAGCTCTACACCTAGGACCAACCTCATGCATTCTTTCACATATTGCTTTATATTTTAAAGTGCTAAGAACTGGTCATTTGTTTTTACTTGAATATGGAAAACTAAACCCTATACATTCCAAATGGAATAACTCAAATTCATTAGGCATCTACAAACAGAGCCACATATAAACCTAGCTTCGATTAGACAAACTTGCACCTAGGTCTTCTTAAACTGCTTAAAATTCAAACAAAAAATTACAATAAAAAAAACAATTTTTAACAAACCATTCTCCCAAGTATATTTTCTCTAAATCTTTAAGTATGTACATTTTTTCCTAGTTAAAAAGTAACCACTCATTAAGATGAGAACCACCATTTATAAAAAGCATGCTTGCTTTGGCAGCACGTATACCAAAATTGGAATGACACAGAAGATTAGCACGGCCCCTGCGCAAGGATGACAATAGTTTTTCTGAGTTGGTAGGGAGGCGGCTCCCCTTATCTGAGGAGTAGGGGAGGGGAGATAGGGTAAGTGGGAGAGAGGATGGAAACGGAAGAAGAGAAGGGAAGGACTGGGCTGTAAAGTGAATAAATACATAAAAACAAAAGGTAAAGGTTAGGCAGAAATCGGCCTCTAATCCTTGTGTCATTTCTTCATTACGAGTCTATAAGGGATGGCTAGGAATCTATTGCACGGACAATTCTGTGAAGGCGGCTATGTTTAATGCCACACCTTACACGGTCACCAGCCAGCCCCTCCACAGCCCTGAGCGATTCTGGAGAACTCAGAAATGGATGATTAACCTCCTCCTCCTCTGGAAATACGGTGGAGGAGGTACAGAGGTCAGAGGCAGAGGCGGAGGCAGCTCTTCGCGTATGCTGCGTGCACACTGGCTCTGGTGTGGACAGTGCTGCTGGCCTTCCTAACAATGAACCCCGAGTGTCTGGAGACACGAAGGTAAGTACGAAGGTCTGAGTACAGAGTGAGCGAGCAACTGCCGTGGCAGAAATCTGCAGGAGAGATGACAAAGCACCTGAATAGCCCATCAAGTAGGCAGCAATAGTTAATCCTTATTAAACAGTATTTGCGGCACAAATACTATGAAGTGGTTCTACTTGCTGCACAACACACAAATAACACTCTCTCCCCAATTTAAAGCCAGCCACAATGGCTTAAGCATTTCAAGGCATTTCAAAGCTGTAACATAAATACAGTTCAGCACTTCTGTAAGATACCGAGGTGGGGAATGAGCCAAGGCGGCATGTACTTGCCCTCCAGACTGGCCTGTACACCTACGTACCAGCAGCACAAGGTCAAAACAGTAGTTCCGCTCGACTACCATCCTTCCCGAAAGGTACAACCCATCCTAATGATTTGGTTCTAGTCACAGCGCCACACGGCACCACGAGACTTGGGAAATATGTGGCCTTCTATTCCTTTGCCTCTTGTGAGAATAAAAAAAATCCCGACTGAAGTATAGCATGCGGAGAGCAAACACTCATTTTCTGTAGAATAAAGAAAAGACTTTAAAACCAAATTTCTGTCTATTATTCTCTCAAGATCAGTTTCTACGTGAAACAGAGCCTGTGGAGGGAAAGAGCAAATGAGCCCACTCTGAAAGCCTGGTTAGGTGTCGTTGCGCAGTGAGCTAGGGATTAACAAAGGCCAGAGTGCTCCCCACCAAGACCGCCCATGGACGGACTGTCCGAGTGGCTAACCCTGCCGCTGGCCCCGAGAGCACCCACCCGTGACTGTGCACACGCTGGCTGCACCTCCCCACACACAGGCTCGGGAAGGGAGCCGGGTCACATGTTCCCACATCACACTTACTCTTGTCCGCCAACACAGAGGAGCCGTTTGCCTCCTGGTTCTGGCCCTTTGTTCTACTGCATGGGAAGGAAGCTCACCCTCTCCAAAAGCCTGGGAACCTTTGAAATTATCTGAGCTAAGTCTGAAGGAAAGTCCGCAGGAGCTGAAGCTCTGGAGATCACTCATGTGGGGGCAGCAAATAAGTTCTCTACAACAAGCAGTCAGAGAAGCGAGGGGGGGGACATAAAAATTTAAACAAAAATTAGGGTGAGACTGGAAAGAACAAATATATTCTGATATATACAAACCTGATTAGGAGTAGCAGACAGAGCCAATTAACAAGTAACTTAAATCATCCCACTGACGGCTCCTCTGTCTTTAGCTCACATTCTAGACTGCTAGCTTGTATTTAAAGCATTTCTAATGCTGCTTGATAATTTTTTCTTGGCTTCCAAAGAAAGTTAAGTGTCTGTAAATAACCTAGTAATTTGCAGAGTGGAGGCAGAGAAGGCTGGCGGGTGAGAGAGGCCCCTGGCAGCTCGGGCTGGTCAGGTCTCCAGCCTGCTTTCAAATAAAGGACTGAACTCTAGGGACACAGCCAGCCTGGAGAGGTCGGGGCAACTATCCACTTCGAATTGTTATTTCAAAAGCGTTCTCATTTCTTAACACAGCGAGCGAGCCTGTGAGCCGAGACTTTGCTGTGTATGCAGATGTGGCTGTGCATGTGTGTGGGTGAGGACGCACACACATGGGTATTTGCACCGTTTGACACACACAGGGCCATCTGGGAAGAGGGAACCTCAGTTGCGGAATCACCTCTATCAAGCACCCTGTAGGCAGGTCTGTGGGGTGACTGAAGTAATGACTGAGGCAGAGAGCCCAGACCCCTGCAGGTAGTGCCAGCCCTGGGCAGGAGGCAACACATCACTTACAAAAGCATGCTGAGCAGGACACAGGGAGCAAGCCAGGAAGCAGCATCCGTGCCCGCACCTGCCTCCAGGTTCCTGCCTTGGCTTCCCTCAGTGACGACTGAAGACAGCAAAAGAAAGCAATAGGAGAGCATGTGTTTCTGCATACGTAGAGGCCAGAGATCAGTGTTGGGTGGCTTCCTGCTCTACAGTTTAGCTTTACAGACAGGGTCACAATCGGCTGACTGGCGAGGCTGGCCGGCCAGAGAGCCTCTGACATCCTGTCCCTGGTATGGGCCACTGCACCTGGCTTTTATAGGGTGCTGGGATGCTGAAGTGAGGCCCTCATGCTTGTGTGACAAATATTTTAGACTAAGCCATCTCCCTGCCCCCCTGGTTTGAGATTTTGAAAAGGAAAACCTTTAAAATTACTAGCTGTCACTTATGTGTAAGTAATGATTTTCAACCACTTTCATGGGCAAAAATTGCACAGTGACAGCCGAGAACCATCAAAATGTTCCTGCCCTATGCTGTAACCCCAGAGTGAAAGAAATGAACACGTGAAAGTGAAACTCAGACTTCCTAAACTTTTTAAAGTATTTGTTATATTTTAGATGTACGTTTGCCTACATGTACGTCCATGTACCACACACACCTAGTGCCCTTAGAAGCCAGAAGACGGTGCAAGATCCCTACAACTGGAGTCAAAAAGAAATGTTAGCTGCCGTGCTGGGTGCTGAGATTAGAACTCCTGTCCTCTGGAAGAGCAGCCAATGGTTTTAACTACAGAGCCACTTTGTCAATTCCTACCTTCTAACCTTCATTTGAAAGATTTGACAACTTTACACTCTGTGTGTAAGTGTAACAATGACTTAGGGAAGAAAAAACAGGATAAAGTTTTTAACTGAATGACCTTTGGGACATCAGACAATGTACAAAGACCTAAGGACTTGCAGAACGGTTGACTTTGGGTTGAAAATTGGTGACCTCTGTAAATATTAAAGTACATTCCTTTGCCACCGCAAGACAGCTTTGATCGTAACCGTGGAGAACAGTTTTTCCTTATGAGGAACGGGCAAGACCAGGTGGAGGACAGCGGTCTGAGCGAGGCTCGGACCACACCCCTGAGCATAGCAGAAAGGGGACCACTCCAGTGAAGGCACCAGGCGTCAGGCAGCCACTCCCTCAGCAACAGCAGACGCGGTGCCAACAAGCGGAGCCACCATCACCACCACCCTGAGATGCCAGACTTTTCCCACGGGAAAAAGACCAGAGGGTGAAGGCAACCACCAGACCACTGAGGCTGGGCCCAAGACTCCTGAAGAGTGAAAACAAGAGACCAAAGAGCTGAAGACTTTCAGAATATGTTCAGACACTGCCGCTGGGTTGGAATGGCTCCTCGCGTTGAAAACAGCCGCTTTCCAACACCTGCCCATCCTGGAGGGTGACAGGGAGTCAGCAGTGGTCTCCTCGAAGACCACACCTCTGGCAGCAAGCTGCCCCAGCTAAAGGCTGCCCAGTGCCTTCCACTGAGCCGCCCAAGCCGGAAGAGGCCAGTGGCTCATCAAGCCCCAGTGGTTATGCAGTGTGCCAGTGATCCAGTCACACACACCCCCAGGCAGGCCTGGCACTGAGGGGTGCCCACGGTGGAGCCAGGCCTACGCAGGCGGCTTCTCAGGAACCTGGTCTCCTACTTGACACAGAAGTGGGCTGCAGGGGAGGTAAACCTGCCCGTGGGTGGGACTAAGGGCAGAGGCAGCACTGGCAAACTCACAGCAGGACCTCCACTCAGCAGTGCCGACACTGGGCAAGCTAGAGGAAGCCACGCTGCCCGGCCCACACCTGTCCAGCTGTGTCCGCGTCGCAGAAGCGGTCATTTTAAAACCCCGCTCCCTTCTCCACCTAGCTGGGTGGAGTTCTCTGCCAGGTTGTTGTGGTTCATTTGGCGGCATCCCGCCCACTGCTAAAACTAAGCGCTTAGATTCAGGGGATTGGTTTGTTGTTGCTGGTTTCCTTAGAACAAACCCCTGTCATGTTTCCCGTGTGTGAGATACTGTCTGCTGCATTCTGTATGTTCTTATGTTTTTTTTACTAACTATGGAAATTTGTCACATGAATTTTAAAACAAAAAGAACATGTCCCTCAATTTCGACAGACCCACAATTAGAAAAATCTGAAAGTGGGTAAGATTTTACTGCCTAGTGCAGCAAACACCTATGAACCCATAAACAGATGTGAACAAAAGACAACCTGGAATGAGCAAAACATCCAAAGTCCATAAACACAAGTCACATGCAGAACTCCGAATGTCTTCTGGGCTATGGCATCTCTCTTAACGGGATCTTAAACTGGAACTCCACCAGCCAGACTGCACACAACTATAAAAATGCGATTCTCGCCTCCTCCACACCTCTGTATGGTGGAGGCATTTGCCAACAGGGCACACTGCTCCACCCACGGGCAGCCTCATGGTCGGCTCCACATTGATCAGGAACAAAGCCATTGTCACAGGGCGGCTCCCCCCTCCTCTGTTGCCCCTGCTAGGACCTTCCCTGGGCTCCTCATGGCACCCCAGGCCCATGTCAGCTCTCCTATAACTCAGCCTTACCGCCAGGGTTCTCCAAAACGTTCTCAAACATCTCAAGCTTATGGTCCAGTTCAGCCACATCCTCTCCCAGAAGCTCCTGCAGTTCTTACCAGCTGCAAGCATGATCCTGGCACCTGGGATGCTTACTGGCACTTGAGTTGTTGAATGAATAGCTTAAATGTGTCGGATTCCTTTGCCAACTTTTTTTTTCTTCATTTTACCACTGCCAGGAGTTTGAGAAGCCCTGGACTGTGGGCAAGAATGAGGGCTCCTACCTTGTGGGTCTCTCCCCGTGAGTCACGCGCTGTGGAGAAATAGGAGAGGCTCAGAGCGTACCCAGCTCCAGGGGCTCAGCTCCATCTCCCCACTGAAGAGTTCTGAAGCCCTTCCACGATGTTCCCGCCGTCTCCCCACCTCAACCGTTCCTTCCAGGCCATTAGCAGCCCTTGGCCCTAGGCCCCAGGCAGTGTAGAAAACACAGCTCTGCTTCTACTGAAAGCCATATACATACTACGTTGTCATGTTCCCATAACACACTATGCTAACACTATGCTAAAATGGAGGCACATTATGCTTCATTTACAATATATTAAGCAGCATATTATTCCTTAAATGCACAGACCAGCCTCTACATCAAGACCAGGGACCCGACTTATTTTCACTTAGAATGCTTGTGCAGAAAGTAAGTACCCAAACCACGATGTGCAGGTCATTTAACATCAGTCAAGCTGAAAGCTCTCAACCGCTACATAAACCCCAGCTATGTAATGGCTCCAAGTCTTGCATATGTCCTAAAACCCAGTGCAACGGGCCCTCCTAAAGGTGGCCAGCTACCCCTTGCTCTCGAGCAGACAACTTTTGGCTCAAGTCTTTAATCTCAGCACTTGGGAGGTTCACGTAGGAGGAGTGTTCTAGTTTGAGTACAGCCCTTGCTAAAGAGCGAGTATTCCCCACTGACTTAGAAATATACAAAAAGAAACATATTTATAGAACTTAATTTGGAAAACAATCCCAGAAAAGATCATCATTCATCTAAAAAATAAATTACTTTCTGACACAGTTCTCATATTTTTATATAAATATTGATTTGAGATTTGCAGGTTGGTGCTGGTTTAAATTAAAACCCAAAGCCTCCAGACATCGTGAATTAACGGAGAAAGAGATGTGAAGTACGCAAATCATGCATTTGCAGGGACATTGTGTGTTGCCATCTTTGGTGTTTATGAAAGAAATTAAACAGAGCCCCGCTCTCAAAACCTAGCATCCGAGTGCTTATGGAAGGTGATGAGGACTCACTTGCCCTAAGGTTTTTTTTCCCCCTTTTTTTATGGCTAAAGGCAAAGTCACTTCAGTAACCAAAATGAATTTTATTTCTAATCAATATACCAAACACAATCAGGCATATATCAGACGACATAAAAACACTGAATAAATTACACTGAATGAATGTGCAGACTGACCTCAGCCAGAACTTTAGTTTTTTATGAAAACAAACTTTGAAGGAAAAAAAAAAGATGACCTCTTTGTAAAAATGTATGAAAAACACTAGGAGAGGGTATGTGACAGTTTTGTTTGCTGTCCGTTTGTTTTTGTTTTTGTTTGTTTGTTGGGGGGGGGGTTAGTTTTCTGAGACAGGCTCTCTCTCTGTAACAGAGCCCTGGCTGTCCTGGACTCCCTTTGTAGACCAGGCTGGCCACTACTGCAAAGATCATGCCTCTGCCTCCACAGGATTAAAGGCGTGCACCTGGTGACAGGTATATCTGTGAGGGTGAGCAGAGCGGGCTCCTTCCTAACATCTCCAGGACTCCGGTGAGATGAGGGCTCCTGTTCTCCTCAGGGCCCCTGTGCGCCTGCCTTCTGACAACGTGGAGTCGAGTGTGCAGGCCTGACTCTCTGCACACATTGTACAGGCGTGTTTTCAGCGTACTGAGCTGACATGGGGAAGCCGTCAAGCTGCTCTTCCTCCACAACTGTGCAGACACACACCTTAAATACCCAGCATTAATGCAAAGTTAGATTTCTTCGAATTTGACATTTCTGCACCAGATTCTTTCTCATGTTAGCCAAGTGGGGATCAATGGGAAACCTTGGAGACTGAGATTCCCTGCATTTAACTAAGAGGGGATCCCTAAATCAATAAATAACTAAATAATGGCATCTTAGCAAAAGCAAAAACCCAACCCCCACTGCAGTGTTCAAAGCCGCTCTGGCCTCCTCACCCAACACTCAGCCACCGCTGCGATGGCTCCTTGCTGAACCTTCTGGCCAAGGGACATTCACAGCTGTTACTATGCACTGTGACATGCGCACTGATGCTCTCTGCCCTTTTCTCAGGGCCACATTGTTTGGTGAAAGATAACCTTAGTGTTGTCCCTCTCAAGTGACGCCCTTGCTGTGAGCAGGAAATGTAAAGAGAGCACCAAAGTCCCCTCAGCAGCCTGGGAAGTAGCCCAAAGATGAGCTGCAGGTTTACTGCATTAAATGCGATGTTCTGAACTTCTCTTCAGGCGGGAGCAGAGAACTCCCAAAGTAAACTGCTAAACTCTCCAAAACAGGACTGCACAGCCGAGGGCAGAGCCTTCTCAGGAACATCTGCTTCTGCCCACAACCAAACCGCTCCCAACTGTCCTGTCTAAGTGTTTCAAAGCAGCAGGGTCAACCTTGTGACAATACACTCTAGCCAGGAGCAGCCTGGGGGCCACCCAGGAGGCAGATCCTCTACCTACCTCAGGCCTTTCTGCAGGCAGGATGACAGTCACCTGCCCACAAAGTCTTCCTGGAAGCACGTCCCAGGGAGAATGCCCCCTACTTCCTACAGCTGGTGCTCCACTGGCTTTGCTGGAGAGCACGGAGAGTGGACAAGGTTCTGCAGCACAGGCCGCTCATGCAGCACAGCCCAGTTCTGACACGGGTGTCCTGAAGCACTGTCCAAACCCAACCCAGGTGTATTACAGGGCCAACAGCTGTGGGGAGCTCAGGTAGGAGTGTGACGGAGCGATTCCAACACAGGGGCCATCAAGATCGAAGCCTCAGGCTGTGCCAGCCCGGAGCCATGAAAAGTACTCAGCCCTGGCCACACTCAAGATTCTATGAGCATCACTGCCTACCACGTGGAGTCAGTGCGGAGGCTGCCGATGGCTCTGATGGCCTGGTGTTACAATCTAAAGTGAGGGAGCCTCATAAACTGTAGACCACCTATCTGAGGCTCATTTTCCAAGTATAGAAAAAAAGCTCTAAAGGCTCCTCCCGGGAGAGTGGAGCTTTGCATGTCCCAGCTGCCAAGACCAGGCCCCTGGGCTTCAGAACGGAGCCTTCTGTCATGTCCCAGTCACTTCCCTATCACTGCTATAAGACAGAGTGACCAAGGCAACTTGCGGTGTCAGAGGGTTCGCCCATGACTGTCACGGGAAGGAGCAGGCACGGCGCTGGAGCAGCAGCTGCAAGCTTTCCTCTCAGTCCATAAGAGGAAGACAGAGCCACAAGTGCTCTCTGGGGGCGGGGGCTGCTGAAACCCCAAAGCCCGCCCCCACCCACACACCTCCTCCGACAAGGCCACGCCTCCTAATCCTTGCTCAAACACTTCCATTAGCTAGAGACTGGGTATTCAAACACAGGAGCATCTGAGACCGTGCGCATTCAGTCACCACAGCTGCAGGGACTCCGAGTACCAACACACCCTACACCTGTCCTGACGCTCGCTCTTCTGCTGTGCAGAAGCAGCCACGCTGAAGTCCCGCCCGAGACCACCCTGCAGACTTTAGCCTATGTGGCCAACAGAAATGGTGTGTATACGTATACACACACACACACACGAAAATACACGCACCAATAACATAAAAACCTAACTCAAGAACAGAGTCTGCGTTACTAATGCGACCTGAATGAAGACCCATCCTTGAATTTTTTTGAAGACAAAACTAAGAAAACTCAATGTGCTGTGACTAGCATGTACAATCAAGAATGAAATGTTGGGAGTTTGACATGCAACACGTAGCAAGGAAACGAAGAGACTCATGAGCAGAACAGGGCTGTGACCTTCAAGCGTTAACACACTGTGTACACAATGGTTTCAAGGCAGTTTCCCAAGCCAGTGTCCAAAATGTGAAACTGCAAACATCCACAGAGCAGGCCAGGGCACCGTGAGCCACAGCACACACACGCCAACGCCCAGCCGGCCATGCCGCGGGTGCTGCTGGCTGAGGCCAACCCCAGTCTAAATCACACCAACACGAGAGGTCTCTCGAGAGGTACGATGGCGTCCTCAGCCCTAGCGTTTCTAAAATGTTGAGCCTCCGTGGATATGAGATCCTCAAATGTAATTAAGTTACAATGAGGCATGAGAGCACGCTAAGGTAACACGCCTGGCATACTAAATGAAGAACGTGACGGAGACGGAAGGTGTGAAGACGAATGCACTGTAGTTAGGATGCAGATGGAAACCCCCAGGCTCCCGGAAACTGAGGAGGAACGGTGGCCTTCGCTGCGGCCTTTGGTGTACACTGGATGTGCTGGCTGGTTTTGTACCACAAGCTGGAGTCATCAGAGGAGGGAGCCCCGGGGGAGGAAAGGCCTCCATGAGATCCAGCTGTAAGGCATTTTCTCAATTAGTGATAAATGGCCCAGCCCATGGTGGGTGGTGCCATCTCTGGGCTGGTGGTCCTGGGTTCTATGAGAAAGCAGCTGAGCACACTAGTGAGCAACACCCTCCATGGCCTCTGCATCAGCTCCTGCTCGAGGTTCCTGCCCTGTGCGAGTTCCTGTCTGGACGTCCTTTGGTGATGGACAGCGCTGTGTAAGTGTAAGACAAACCCTTTCCTCCCCGCTTGCTTTTTGGTCGTGGTGTTCACAGCCATGGGAAACCCTGACAAGGACACTGGGTTGGCAATTACCTTGATCTTGGACTTCTGGGCCCTCTTAACCAGGAGAACCTAGTTCCCAACATTCTGTTGTGATAACTATGCCAACTCGCAGACCCTCCACAGCCCTGCTGCAGGGAAGTCACAAACCCTAGGAGGAGGTGACGGGCATGAGGACACAAGTGTGAGGTCTCAGAAAACAGTGAGAAGCACTTGTACACATGCTGGCCA
This sequence comes from Meriones unguiculatus, assembly GCF_030254825.1. Lineage (NCBI taxonomy): Eukaryota > Metazoa > Chordata > Mammalia > Rodentia > Muridae > Meriones > Meriones unguiculatus. The sequence continues at coordinate 1,787,024 of NC_083358.1, forward strand.
GCCCGGCTAGGGAGAGTGGGCAGCCTTGGGAGAGTGGGCAGCCTTTTGACTTAAAGCCCAAATAAAGCACAGCCCACGATTTTACTAACTGTGCCGCAATGATGACCCCAGTCTCTGAATTTGCTCAGCTGCCCTAGGAAAGAGCACTGTGACACAGCACTTGACTGGTGACCGGAGAAGAGGCCAAGGCACACTCAAGGGTACACTGGCCTGCACCTTTGCCACAGGTGTGCGAGCACCAGATGCTGACGGGGATCTGTCTGTGCAGCAGCAGGAACGTGCCGGGAAGCCTGAGGCATGCTCATTTGTGCGCCAGTGACTGAAGAGACAGTAGAAAGTGGATCACGAGCTAGTTCGCTCGTCCTCAAGGCCAGACGGTGCTCAGAAAACAAGGTGGAGAACTGGGCGAGGTCTCCACTGGTAAAATGTTCACTGCCCAGGCACCGAAGCTAAGGTCAAATCCCCGGAACCCACATGACACTGGGTAGAGCTGTGGCAGCCAGAGCACTGAGACAGGAGGGGTCCCTGGTCTCGTCAGGCAGGTACCTCAAAAGCAAGGTAGGAAATACAGGAAAACATTTGACATCAACCCCTGGCCTCCACATGTATGTAAAAGCACATGGACCTACACACAGAGAGAGAACAGCCACAGATCAGGGCCAAAAAGCAAATGACTGACAGGTGGTGCTGACTGGCTGGTACCAGTGATAGAGGCGGGTGACCTGAGTTCTGAATCTGCACAATTTCAAGCAGCAAGATTTAAAACTAGAAAACAAAGGCCCTATTCCTCCGCCCCTCTAGCCAACGGAAGGAAAAAAGGAATGAAACTGTGTTGCAGACACAAGTCGCAAGACATCTGTTAAGGTCGTGGGATGTGAATATTAGTTGCCTGCATCCTTCAAATATGTTTTTTTAATCCCTCTGAAAAGCCAAGCTGCCTACAAAATTGCTAAAAGAACAGGTTTTAAGCCCTGCCCCAGTGGGGACTGGGTGCTAAATCCCTCCTTCGCTGCCAGCTCGCCAGCCATTAACTGCAGGATAAAAGGCCTGGGAGGATGAAGTCTGTGCGGACACAGGCTCTGTCCACCACATGCCTTGGGAGGCCACTTTGATGGCTGCTCACGATTTACTGCCTCTGACTCTCACACTAAACATTTCACTTTAACAGTCTGATACAACCTGTTAAAGTACACCTCAACCACAGGCCATATCCACACCTTAGGAGCGGAGGCCACACTATTATGATCTCCCTACAGCCCTGGCCAAACAGAAGGAGGAAGTCCTTCCACGCACTTGTACAGATGTCCTTCTCTAAAGTCACCATGGGGGATTTTCCCCAGCTCATACAGGCACGCACAAGTGGCACACAGGCCAGGGTCACCCGGCACAGGACTGCAAAGGACTCTCCTGCTCAGTGTCCACACAGCCCTCGAAAGGTCTACCTACGTGCTGGACACAGCCCAGGGATGACATCAGCTGCTGGGGAACACCACACGTGCGCAGACAGTGGGAAGCCATGACTGACCGCACTGCGGGAGCACTAGAGAGTGGGAGAGCTAAAACACCAACTAGCTGTCTAAATCCTCTGCTTACGACCCCGTCTGGAACCAGAGGCGTGCTGCAGGGTGTCTCAGTGTTAGAACACTTGCCTGCTGAGCACATGACCCTGGGATCAGTCCCCAGGAATACACTCAACATAAACTCATGGATGCACAAACATGCACAAAAACACACACACCCCAAATGCCTATCCAAGACCCTCAGCTTTTAATAAGTTTGCCATTATTTGGGGGTGATTTGTCGCCGTCTTGAGGTCAGCAGAGCACCGCACTTGTCCACTTGCTAAAGCAGATGGGTGGAGTCTCAACACAGAGGTCTCAGCACCAGCGCAATGAACACCCACTGTGTGACAACGACCCTCGGGAGGGGCTGGGGACCTGTGCTGACGGCAGTGCTCGGCTGGCATGCAGAGGCCTGGGCACCACGCCATGAACACACAGTGGCCGTGTCAGGGCACACCTGTAACCACCGCACTCGGCACTCAGGAGATGACAGCCAGGGGTTCGGAAGCTCAAGGCCATTCTTGGCCTCGGGCACATTCAGGGTCAGGCTGGTCTGTAGGAAACTGACGACAGCAGCAATGAAAACAAACTTAAAAACAAACAGCAGGGGACCCTGGCCTGGCCCTCACTGTGCTCAGCTCAACTTGGGAGGAGCAGATCTGCAGTGGCGGGTAAGCAGTGTGACCCCATGAGTTCAGAAATCAAGCTCTGTGCTCTGTATGTGCGGCCCTGCTCACTCCAAGGCTGCAGGCTCCTTCTGCCTCCACCATCCCACCCTGCCCCAAACCTAGACGATGAAAGCCACAGTCAGAACACTGAGGGCACCACCCTAGGCCTGTCCCGGTGGGCAGTCATAACAGATCCCCAACCTCAAACAGCTGAGCAGGCAGCTGTGTCCACCCTGGAGAGCCCCGTCTAAACGCATCTCTTGAGGCCAAATGGTGGAAATCAGGCAAAAATGCATAGTTTAGCCCTCCTGTCCCAAACAACTCAGCACCGTTAGTCCAAGGTACCACTGGGGCAAAGGCAGATTTCTCAGTCTGCACACACTGCCACATTGCAGACACAAATACATGGGGAAAGAACAGCAAGTGGCAGAGGAAGGTTCATGAACAAGGGAAGGAAGCGAGACAATCAGGAGTGGGCACCTTGCCCCCAGGAAGAACTGTGCTGGCCCCCTTGGAGCGGAGGCCAGCCAAAGGCCCACTCTGCGTCCCTCCCACTGCCTGCCTGGGCCCTGGGACACATACAAAGTGCCGAGACACGGACGATGCGTGCTCCCGCGCTGGATGCACACGACAGGCCCGGGAGTTGGCCTAAGACAATCAGGCAATTACATTTAAGCATCAGCGTGGGAGACCTAAAAATTCATGACACTGTCAGTTAAGACAAGAAACTCATCAGCTAAGCTCTCGACACACAGCCCTCTCCTGGTGCTCACTGGCCTGTCTCCTGGCAACACATCCCCCAAAGACCCGGCCCCACATCCGCACCCTCCAAGATACACACCACAGAGCCGGGGGCGGGGGACAGAGAGCTCATGAACAGCTTGACGTGAAACAAGGGCAGAGTCCCCAGCTTCGGCCTCTGTCACATTCACAGCTTCACAAGACTCAGAAATGCTGCCCTTCGAGACGACTTAGAAATGGGTCATCAAAAAAAAAGTTAAATCAGGTTTGTGAAAATGCCTATCAAAAACCGGCTTAGCAGCTGAGCGCACTTGCTGCTCTTGTAGGGGACTTTGGTTAGGTCCCAGCATGCACACGGCTGCTCATAACCGCTGTAACCTCAGGGCCAGGAGACCTGATGCCCTCTTCTGGCCTCCAGGGACATCAGGCATGCGCACAGGTGCTAGCACACGTGCGTAAACACGAATCTTAAAGAAAATGGCAGCTACGCCAACTATAGAAACTGCCCCTTGCTCACACCTCTGCAAAGTAAACTAGCGGCTGTAATTTACCTACAGTGGCATGGCCCACACCCCACCAAGTCAAGCGCAGGTAAGCTGTCTTCTCCGATTTCTGCTCCTCCCCCCTTTCTAGCCAGTGTCTCAGGCAGTCCAGGCTCCTCTGCCTGCCAGGGGCTGAGGCCGAAGGTACGTGCTGTCCTGTTCAGTTATAGGGGCCTGGGGATGGAACCTGGAGACATCTGCCTGGTACAGAATCGCCAGCTGAGCTCCGTCTAGCACATTCCCTGGGATTTTTACTCTCATTGAGTCAGCATGAGAAGTAGAGCTCCAGAAGCCAAGGGCGACTCCAGGAAGAAAAGGGGAACGAACTTCACAGTGAATGTGGCAAATTGTGGGATACCACTAGCTCAAAACAGCACAAACCACACACACGACAACACACACACATATCCTAAATAACAGCGAAGGTGAGGTATCCAACTTGGAGGCTCAGGATTTAAAACTCTTGAGTAGCAGGCAGTCCCTGCTCAATTAGTAGCCAAAGCCTGCGGCCTCCATCAACAAGAAGCTCCAAGAGAGGAAGTGGCAGAAGGAACTTCAGAACAGCAACCAAAACAAGAGCGTGGGGGTTGTCAGGAATGACCCACTAATTACCAAGAACTGTTAGTAATGAGTCTGTACTTATTCCCTAATTAAGACTGCTATGCAGAATTGATCTATCCTCACTGCTGCAGTGACACATCCAAGACAAACCAGCACAACAGTGTTAGAGCAAGAAGGTGTTTGAGGCAGGGTGCTTCCAGGACTCCGGTGTGTGCAGGAAACTTGAGGAATAGAGACACAAAAACAAAAAACCACGGCGTCTTCTGTCCAGGGAGAGAACGGGTGCAGCACAGGGCGTTCTACTTATTTAATACTTACATGGTTTTCTAGTTTCTCTCTCCATCGCTGTGAGCTACTGTAAGAACTAAATAACTGTGCGAGTCCCACAGGGGTGGAAATCCCTAAGAGGCCACAAGGTCTGCAGAAGACCGTTTCGTGAGAAGCACAGGACAGTCCAGTCCGGCAGAAGCTTCTTTCCTGCCCAGGGCATGGCTGCAGACAGAAACCTCTCACCTGGAGCAAGAGACTCATGGCGTCTGCAGACACTCCACTTTGTTGCAGAGTGAAGGAAAGCCACAACACACCTTCCCCGGAATCAGGAGCCTTTGTGATTCGTTAGGGGTTCTCTGGTTAAGACCAAGCCTGCACCCCATCCCACGCTCACCTCCACAGCACTGAATCTTCCCTCACACTCCATCACACCTCACACCAGCACCCCTCCTGCTGACCAGTCCCTACAATAGAGTCCTGGCTCTTAGTCACTGCCGGTGCCTTCTAAACATCACCATCCATTCTGTGAGCACCAGCAGTGAGAGGCCACACGTGTAAGGCAAGTGAACGGGGGCAGTCATGGCATGGAGGAGCCTGTAGGTCACACGGGCCCCAACCTCCTCTCAAACAGTCCAGGCCAGCACTGCCGAAGTCAACATGCCAGGTCCCCATAAAATTAATATCGCCAACCAAGTAGTAGAATAAATGGTCTGCCTCCTAACAAGCTTTGGCTGTGTTAATTTGCCCTCGAGCTGCAGTGGAGGACCTACAAGCAGAAGGAGGCTGGCCAGCTGCAGTGCCCGTGCTGTGACAGAGAATGCAGGACACAGGTGTGAGACGGGAGCCCACAGCACAGCTGGGAAAGTCGGTCAGACATGGGAACCATGAAGGACAAAGTCATTCTGCTGTCGTTCAGCACAGAACCCAGCGAGACCACGGTCCACTTTGCCAAGACGCTAAGCTCAGCAGTGAGTGGCCAGAAGGTGTCGTGGAAGTGAAGGCAAGGTTGCGGGCCAAGCACAGACCACACCTGATACCAAGGGCACCCTGCTCGGGAGAGCTGCAATGGCTTCTATAACAAAAGTTGCCTTGTTTTGTGCCTGCTCCGTCTCCAGAAAACAGCAAGGAAAACACGCCTGCAAGTCGGGCCTCCGTGAACACAGCTTCTTGCGAGGGGAACAAATTAATCGCCATGCCTTTATTTATATTTATTGTTCATTCTTTTCTGAAGCAGAGATGGAGGCCAGCAACGCCCAGGCTTTTTTCCTGGCCAACTCGTCGTATTTTGACATCTTGAAACAACTCAAAGGAAGGTCTTTAAAATGAAATGAAGCCATCACTATCAAAGCCTGACACGCGTTTTTAAGTCTCTACGATGGCGGTGCCCACTGACGCCCGTGTGTGTGAAGCCTTACCCTGGAGCCCTGCCATTGCGATGCTGGAGTTTTCCACAGCGTGTGTCTGAGCGCCCTGTGCTGCGCTTTGCCACTGGATTTTGGGGTGTTTTGTAATAATGAGCTTTGTTCTCCAGTGTCCCCATGCCTGCCAGCCCAAACAAGGAGGCTCCTGCGGGTCTGTGTTCTTGTGCTGCCCTCTGGTGGGGACTCCAAGCCACAGGAGCGAGAATGAGCAGAAGGAAAAGGCTGAAACAGAACGCAACTCCAGGGGGAAGGTAACAAAGAGATCACTTGTAAAAATTCAGCAGGACCTTGTTCATTGCTATAAAACAAGTGTGCAAACATGTCACTCGGACATGCCTACTCAGCCTAAAAACGTTTACGAAAGAAAATCCAGGGCAAAGCAAGTGCACCTGTGTACTAGCATAGATGCCAATTAACTGCAGCAAGCCAGGCTTACAGAACGTAACCATTTGTGAAGGAGATAAGGGCAGAGAAAGCTGAAGACTTAAGCTGGAGGACGAGAGGGAATGGACTCTCTGACCAGCCTGTGTGTTGAAAAATGCAACCATTAGTAGCACAAATTTCCATCACCAGCACTTGAGAGGCCGGGGGAAGGCGATCACAAGTTTAAGGGCAGCTTGGACTCCATCACAGTGTGCACTAGGCCGGAGAGAGCAAAAGAGTGAGCCCTGGTACACACACACACACACAAAGTCATTTCTCCAGGATTCAGAGCAAGTACAGAAATGTCTAAATTCTCAGGAAAACACACACTTAGCAAACTTGTGTTGCTTTTGCTTATCAAGTCACATGAACAATCAAAATCCCCCAAGTTCATACAGGCAAGATTCCCTGTATGAACAAGAAGTCAAACCATATCCGCAGGGGAGGGACAGAGGAGGGCAACAAGGGGCTTTATCAACAGTCTTTCCAGTCAGTACATTCAGGAAGCAGAAACTGGGGTCTCCAGAGATGCCTCACAAACGCTGTGTGAACACTTACAAGACCTCCACAGCAACATCTTAAAATCTATTTTCACAAAACGGACCAGTTTCGTGTAGAAAGTATGCAGACATGGGTCACCTACCTTCCAGCATTGGCCTTCAATTACAGACAGATAGCGCCCTCTTCTGGACTGTCAAGGAAATGCCCCCCAAGACAAGACAAAGACCTTCCACCCACAGGTAAATCCACACAACTGCCCAGCCACTTACCCTGGCTTACTTCATGCCCCAGGCCACAAGGTTCATGTGCAAAGCTAAGCTTTGAGCATGTTTTCTTTGACTTAGTTATGACTGGAGAGTTCAACCGCCCAAAGACCTCTTTTCCCCTGTTCCCACATACATGCTTTATAAAGGTTTCCTTGCCAGTTCTGGGCAGCAGAATATGAACTATGACCAAGTCATCTCAGTGACCGTTAAAACCCACACACCACTAGCACAGTCTCAGATTCTCTGCTCAGGAATTCTCTTCTCCACTCTGGAACCAAACATGACCAGGCCTGAAGGCAAACGAAGATTCTGCCAGTTTGCCCGGGGGCGGTGCTATGAGCACCATTCCTTTAACAAAACACAGGAAGGAACAGTTAGAAACCCTAGTCCTAGCCAAGCAGGAAGGGGACATCCAGGCAAGAGCTCCCCTGACACAGGAGGGGGGTGAAAAACACACCGAGCTTCCCTCACCCTGGCCGGCGGCGTTTGCCCTCCAGTGATACCTCATTACAGAGTAGGGACCGGCAGATATACGTCATCCAGCATCGGTCTGCCCCTGATAACCATCACATACCATGGGTGTAAACAAGAAACCACCGGCCGACACTCCCTCCACAGCCTCCCAATCTCTGTAGGGGCAGAAGCACATTCCGACACTTGGCAGACCAGGCGAGCCCTTTCAGGGCCCAGGGTAAACCCGCCCACGTCAGGGAGCAGAGAGTACAGGCTCAGCTCCCACGGGAGCGGAGGGTGGAACAGACCCTCTTCAAGGGTCCTCGTGCTCTGGGAAGACGAGCCAACACAACGCACACCTTTAAGGGGGGTGCGAGGCCAGATGTGGCCGTGCATACCTGCACATCTGTCATTCAAGGTGACCCAGGCCCGTCTTGGAGATTACACAAACCATGCCCCAAAGAAAAAAGATCAGGTAAATGGCATTTTCTGGACAATTTGCTAACATCTATCACTCTGTATAACCCATCCTTCCCTTCGCTAGTTATGTAATCGTGAGATATATTTAAACAAGCTTGAAACAGCATCGTTTTTATTGAAGAGGAGAAGAAAGGGAAGGGGGCAGTGATATGTTAATGAGCATAAACTACTTCCTGATTACAAACAGGAAAGCCTGAGTGTAACACGTACTCAATAAAACACCCCAAATTCCTCGCTAAAACTTTAAAGACAACCCCATGTGTTAAACCCAGGTTGTCTATACATTCAGCATAAATGGATCATGTAAGCATTGTGGCCAAGCCCGTGTGACTGGAGATGGAAAAGTGCTTCCGGTTTCTCCCCCCCCCAACACTTTTCTAGGAGGTGGCCTCCTCATTGTGAACATGCTCCGTCTTTAAAGGACTCCAGACATTTTGCCTATGTTAACACACATCAGAAAAGCCAATGAGCGGTTAAAACCAACCATGGTCTTCCTACACAGCTGTCCACCCATCTGAGACCCAGAAGCAGCCTCAGAGACGAACGTCTGGAGACAGCATCTTGGCAAAGATTGACAGTGGGTGAGGGAGGGCAGAGAGTGGGGTACCAGCACCTTGGCGAGGACTGAACGTGGGTGAGGGAGGGCAGAGTCTCGTACCTGCACTTAACTGGATCTTAAAGTCTGGCCTTTACTGGTAGATCAAGAAATTATATGCACCATGAAGGCCTCGTGGCCTTGGGCTCTCCCTGCGTTGTGTATGGGAAAAAGAACCTCTGGGCTTCCATGCACAGAGGGGCACCAGAGCCTGCCAGGGAGGCCACCTCCTGAGTGTTGTCACCCAAGGGTCTGCATGCCTGACATTCCGTCATTCTACTGCTAACTCAACCATACTCCTCCCTTCCTAGTGCCTTCACCGGCATTTAGAAGCTCAGAGGTCCCCAGTGAGCCGAATGCAGATAAGAACCTTATTACTCTCGAGTAAAACACCTGCCCCTTTGGCTTCAGAATATCCCTATCAGAAACCTGCACAGGCCTTGAACAGACTTCGCTGGAATGTTAATTCATCGAATGACAATCTCCCTCGGCTCTCCAAAGCAGGGCCCATCCTCCAGCCCCTCAATAACATCATCCCCCAGGCCCCACACGTATCCAGACCTGCCACTCATAGAGACAACATCCACAAACACCACCGGCACAGCACGCCTCACTAAACCTTGAGCTGGTCCCAAGTCAGCAAGCATTCACTGGGCACTGTGGCTGGTGGCCCGCTACCCTGAATCCACTCCTTAAGCTCTCTCTTCGTGCCTGTCTACAGAGGGCCAATGTTCTTTTCCCTCAGGCCATCCCTTCCCACCCCGCAACTGCAAACACCATGCATTTGGTGTAATGCCACCACCGCAGAGAAAATGTAGCAATGGCGAGCTGGCAGAGCGTCTAGCCTCCCTCTGCCTGCCCTAGAGTGCACCCCTGCTGCCAGCCGCAACGCCACCGCCACCCACATGCGTGGTGTTCAGGGCACGGAGCATCAGGTATGGGGCTGGAAGGCCTGAGCGCTACTGTCAGCCTGATGTCCCCAATCCATGGCCCAAGCACAAAGAGCTCATATATACGTGTCTTAGGCCTCGTCCACCACACGCTGGGAGGCAGTAGGGAGAGGGAGAGGCAGGTAGGCGCAGTAGGCTGTATTCTGGAATTTACAGCTCTGCTGCGGAGAGACAGGTGACAGCATGAGGACACCCCTGTCTTCCGGGCTACTTGCTGTTACATCAAAACTACAAAATAAATGGAGAACAGGCCCCAGGCGGTCTCTACCTCAGCTGGGATGTACCTGACATTTAATGTGGACTCAGGGTACAAGTTTAAAATAAAGTTCTTCATACACAGCAGCAAGAATTATGTGTACTGAGGTGAAAGACAAGAAAGTAAACATGCAAACGCGTTTCTTTGGATCTTCCTTCTATGCCTGTGCACACGCAGACCTCTGAATTCTGAAGCCGCTGTGGAGACAACACCCAGACTTCAAACTTATTTGTCTTTGTCTCTTTGGGCTCCTGGAATTGAATCTGCTTGCAGAGACCTCTGCCCGCAACCAGGACCCCTGCAGAGCACACGGAGGAGCCAAACAGTCTTTACTCAGCTCAGCGGGGCTGATTCAGCCTTAATATCTCCAAACTGCTTCATTCAAGTGACAGCTAAGTCCCAAGGGCCATCTCTATGCTCTGACAGCTTTCTGGCCATGATGACATGTGTCAGCTCAGTTTCTGAAGCCACAATGTAGCCTGTGCTGGCTGGCGTGACTCAACGGTGCTTTTGAAAGGGTAAAGAGGGAGCCGGCATCAGCGTCATGGTTCCAGAAATACTAAAGAGCTTCAGACCATCACCAGAATACACAGGAGCCTGGCATTCTTGAAGGCAGCTCATTTCCAGGACAAGTCTACAGAATAGCAAGAGAGCTGCCCCTGGCTTCTGTGTTGTCACTTAAGACGAGGAGCGGTAGCTATGCAAAGTCTTTACATTCTCTTAGTCTCCTCTGACAGAGAAGACGGATCCTTTCAGTGCAGCCAATGATAAGTAACACTGAAAATTTGGGGCAAAGCAGCAAGCTGAGGAAGGTGAGAGGAAGGCCATGCACTTGGCAGCATGAAGCTCCAACATCGCACTGTTTCCTAGTCCTGCTGAGGCCCTATCTGCCATGACCTGAGCAGCAAGGCTTAAAATGCAACGACAAGCCTGACTTGGTGCCACAGTCATACAGCCCAGCACTGAAGAGATGAGGAAGGAAGATTGTATGTTCTAGGCCAGCCTGGGATACATGGCAAGACCCTGAGGGAAAAAGAAAAAACAAAAGCAAGCCATTGCAGAGTCAGAGGCATGGGGATCGTCGAGTTCTAGGTCACTCGCAGCTACACAGTGAGACCCTGTCTCAAAACCAAACAGAAATCAAGGCACTTGGCTTCCAGATCAATTACTGCCCTACTTGGTATTTTGTAGTATTTTACTGTAAAGAGGAAAAAAACATTAACCCCAAATATTCAAGAAAACCCCTTTAGGCCCGAGAAGAGCCACCAGAAGCACCGGTCAGTGCTTCAAAGAACGACAGCCCCACAGCACAAAGAACGACAGCCCCCTCCATGAAAGAGGAGAGAGGTGGGCGCTAGATGTGCACAGTTAAAAGATCTAAAGCCACAAAAACCAAATCTCTTCCCTAAGCAACAATCAACAATAATTTTTCATCTTTGTGAGAGTACCATTAACTAAACATTTTGGATGGCTATAATTAAGTCCAGGCTCACGAGGGGCAGACTGTTCTTCCATGAAAAAAACACCAAACTTACTGAGATTTTACCCTTAAGCTCCAAATACCACAACTACATTTCAAATTAAAGTCCTAAATTTTCCCCTTGTCCTGGCACTGTTCTGCACAGCATCATACTTCAACATGCCTGGTGACACCAACACGAGAAAGTACAATAAACCTCTCCCCTGGCGGTCACCGATAATGCTTCATAGCTCAGAGAGCTCAGGGGCAACGCGGCAGGGAGAGACGCGTGCCGTCACGAAAGGCCCGAGGCTCCAGCCACGCGGGGACTCCATTCTGCCCTGGGGGTGAGTGCCGGCTTGGTGTTTGGGAGCTAGACTGGCCCCTTGGCAACCCCCAAACCCCCAGTTCTCTCCAGTAACGGAAAAATTACTCTTCTGCCCTTCCTCTTCTGCAGGTGAAACTAAAGTTGGCCTTTTTCTGCACACGTACACGCCTTCTCGCCGAGCTGAGCTATGCCACCATCTCGGCCCTCACCAGCAATTAAAGTTTTCCTAAGGAGAACTTGTCTTCACGTAAGAACCACACTGAAGAATCCGTTGTCCGCCCTGTGAACAACCCTGTGTGGCCCGTGACTCACTGCACAGCAAACGGCCACTGGAGGCTGCACCCCTCAGCCTGACAGCTGGTCTAGCACCGCCACACCTCACACCTGGGAGGCATGCTGCAGGTGCCCGCCGTGCACGCATGACAGAGCATGAGAGGCGCCTAAGAAGGCGACCGTGAGAGTCTGTCAGCAGAGCTTTAGCAAATAAGCCTGGCATTAGGGCTGTGGTCTACCACACAGAACAGCAAAGGCAGGGAGAATGGAAACGTTGAGAGATGCTTTTCCTGTGAGCACACAGGAGAGCTTTACCTGACACAATCAACGCTGCCAGAGCTCAGATTCTCAAAAGCTGAGTCAGGGCAAGTACTCCACAAAGGAGCACGCGCAACACCAATGGACAGCCAGCCCCCTGCTATACAGCCGGCAGCCACTGGGTGGATCGCAGCTGCTGCCTCACCAGCCGGAATTAAATCTCAGATCCACGTCCCAGAGCAGGGTCGGGGGCTTCCTGCAGCTCCAGGAGTTCTGACACTATGCAAATTTCACACAAGATACTCACAAATACGTGCTCATCAACAGACACATTTTCTTCATCTGAGTGTCACCCTGGCCTGTGCACAAGTGTGAGGACTGCATCCGGTTTATATAAACAGACTCAAGTTTCATGTAATGCTCTATCTTCAAACACATAAGCCATCACCATAATAGATGCAGCAATTTTAAGCCGGCTTCAAAGACATTCTTGAAAGTCCACGAACTTTCATGAATGTTTTATAGTTTACTTTTAATATTGATGTAATCCACGTTACCCCCACTGCCAAGAGCTATAATGAATGTTGGGGTGCTGCTAGGCGTCTTTGATAAGACAGCTGTGACATCACACAATCCAAATAATATACAAAAATGTGGAAATAGTGTATCTCCACAGGTGACTCTGCCAGGCACCCAGCCGTTTCAGATGGCCCATCGTTTAACACTTCCCGGTTAGGTCACAATTCCTGCTGCTCCTCGGCCAGATGCCAGCACAAACGGCTTGCAGCCGCTGACACATCCTCCAGAAACAGGAAAGCAGCAGCATCAGTTTTAAATATGCCTGTGGAGCTACAAACGCCGAGACGGACGGTCCAAGTTCAGCAGATCTCAGGACTTCAAAGGCCACACAGCTGCCAACAAACAGCTATGTAGCCGGCCAGGGCGGGCTTGGCACAAATGCTCACTCGTATTTGCACTTCAGCCACAAAGCTAATAGTCCCAAGGTATCTCCTGAGGTGGGGGTGGGGCACTGGGGTGTGCACTCCATGGCAGGCGAGGGAGATCGAGAAAGGCCACCGCTTTTCAAGCTGCTCAGCAAGCTACCGGCAGTTAGGGCAGAAGGGAAATATCACTAAAATAAAGGGAGGGGGCGGAAGTACAGCCCACCAAGCTTTGGCAACGGGGGCCCTGGAGTCGCTAGGCAGCTGCAACCACCGTCCAGTGAGCACGGGGAAAGTCAAGTCCACCCGTGTGCACGGCAGCACGCTCCTCCTCTCCCTTCCACAGAATCAGGCCACTACCACAAATCCACGCAGGGAACACTTCTGATGAGTAAAGGGCACATACACGCCTCCCCTTACTCCCGTCATCTCTCCCTCAATACTGAGCACTGATCGCCCCGGGAGTCTCCTTCCCAAAAGAGAATCTAGCAGCTATTTTCCTGCCAGCCACAAGTTAGTCAAGGCATTACCGACCAAGCCAAAACTGCTGCACACAGGGAAGAGATAAAGTGGGAAACGGTGGGATAAGCCTACACCCTTAGCACTAGAAAACATGAGGCAAGAGACCCAACTTAAAAGAAATCAGGAGTATGAGGAAGCTGAAGAGAAAGAACGGAAGACGTCTAGCGAGCCACCATACTGGTACTCCCATCCTTGGCAACCATGGGCCTACCATCCTGGGCCTCAGTGGTCCTGGAGTTCTCCCCATCCGATCCAATGTGACAGCAGCCTTTAAGATGCCATCAAAACCCCCTGGCACAGATGACCCTGAGCCTCCTTCAGCACACAGCTGCTCCACAAAACCAAGGTGCCACTTGGCTCTCCTTACCTGATGCAAAACACAGGCGCCTCCACATCCCAGGCCTAGCTCACAGCTCTCGCCTAGGACAAGGAACACTGAAGCAACCTCTGCCCTGTGCTCGGCCACCATGTTCCCAGGAGAGCAGACCTCAACACCAACTGAGCAAGTCCCGGCCCCGCCCAAGGCGGGCTGTGTCCAGAGGAGGGGATTGGCTTTAGTAAGCTGCTCCACATCCACTCCCTGCGATTTCCTTCCCATTCGGGATGGGGATACACAGAGCAAAGCCACTAACTGGTCACCCTCCTCCTTCAGGCTTTTCAGGCTTTTCTCAGAAATCCCATCATTCCCACCCCTTCCTTGCAAATTTTACACTTCATGGTGCAATTGAAACAATATTTAGGCCTGGTCGCTTTCCTGGAATAACAGGCCAGACCGAGGCAGGGAAAGCTCCGGCTGACAGCCTGTGCCTCCCGCACCCTTCACTGCAGCTGTGTGGTGGCCTCACTCAAACGGAGATGATGCGCTCACTCTCTGTGCTCGCAGGTTCCCGAGGCAGCAGCGACTGAACAGCCAGGTACAGCGATCACTCAGGCTCTGCAGTCATAGCAAGGAGGTGGTACAAATTCACCAGCAGACCTTGTCGGGGAAATTGTTGAAAACTTGGCAGCTACAGAAAATGGCGATGGTGCGGCGGAGCTGTGACAACCAAATTCTCTAGAGCAGCAGAGCTCAGAGCTTTGGGGAGGATAACGAGGGGGATAAAAGGGTGCCTGTGGCTGGGACAGGCCTGCTTAATTTTAAGGAGAACAGAGTATTCCAAGTGCGGGTGACGGAACTACTGAAACGGGAAAGTTGCTCTTCGTAAGCAGTGTGGCCCCCAGATGAATCCCACAGCCTCCACCCCAGGGAGGACTTGAGCGCCAGTCTCTGGGGAACGGAGCATCACCTGAAAGGGCTCAACTCTTTTCCTTGCATAGACAGACCCCATCCTTTGGAACAAGAAGCTTCCGAAAGGAACTCTGGAAGCTGTAGGCATAGCCTGAATGGCCAAGCCATGACCAAGAGTGGGCATTCTTTGGAGAAAAAGGAAGGTACTTTGGCTGGCCTTACTCTACAGGAAAATGCAGAGAGATCCCTGGCCTCTGGCTAGGCTGCCCATAGGACACTAAGAAAGCCACAGTGAGTCCACACACTTGGCCAGCAAAGCAAACTCTGGCTATGCTAATGGGCATGTGCAACTTCAGGGCAAAAATCGGACTCCTGGGAGAGACAGTGCGTGGTGTACACGCATGAGCCAGGAGGATGCGAGCAAGCTGTGCCCCGGAAACATGAGACACTCACTCACAGGACAGCCCGCAGCTTGTCTCTATTAATTGGTTTAATATTAAGCTGACAACCTTGTATATATATATATACCCATATATATATATATATATATATATTTATATATATGGGTATGATCGTATGGATCTGATGAGGATTAGGTGAGGATAAACATATGCTGGGTGTAAAATTGTGAAAAACAGTTTAAAGAACTATCAGAGAATGCCACTGTTCAACTCTTGGAAAGGTTCTTCAAACAAACAAAAAACCCTGGCTGACAGGAACTGTATTCACAAGCATCCCGAGGTGGACAGAACCATGCAAGCCCAGTGAACCAAACTCTGGCCACGCTACAACACCCCGCTGTTCAAATGGAAGCCAAAGGAAGCTCCGCCCAGGAGAACGCCTGTGTTGCTAATATCAGCGAAGTTGACACCAGACCAGTCCCGTCTATCTGCTCTTTAGACCATTTCCTCGGTGCCACTGGATCTGCTCAGAGTCGACCTTCTAATCTTCCATCATAGGCTCCTTAACATGAGGGCACTGAGCTGCCATGTAAGCACACATTTCCACGCGCTGCCACTTAGAAACCAAGGTCTGAGATGGCCACACTCTTCCCCCCCAGGGGCAAAGACCTCAAGGGCAAATCCTTAGAACATTCAGGCCCTGATTTTTTCCTTCTGAAATCATGATCTGACCCTGACTAGCCACAAATGCTTACATTTCCTGTGTTCCTGGTTTTAAGAACCACACAATGCCTTTGCTTCTTTCCTGTTGTGAAATACTAGGGCAAGTGAGACAAGCTTCTTCTGAACCAAAACTCCACTGACCCTTCGTGTCAAGCACATTAGAAACCTTTAGCAATGCAGTCAGTCCTCAGCATCTATGGGGAACAGATCCCAGGTTCCCACAGGTACCAACAGTCAGTCCTCAGCATCTATGGGGACAGGTCCCAGGCTCCCACAGGCATGTAACTGCTCAAGCTGCTGGTGTCAAGATGGCACAAACATCCACAGAATCATCCACACAGCTCCTGCCATGCACTGTATTGCTGGGCCAGGGTCATGTTACATAAGCAATGACCCTCCTGCATACACTGAATCATGCCTACATTACACAGTATCTCACAGCCATTAAAATGCAGTGGATGTAGCCGTTACATTGTTCAGGGAAGAACAAAGAGAAAGGAAAGTCTGCATGTTTAAAACAATTGTAGCGGGGTTTGTTTTTGTTTTTCTGGACTATTTCTGACCTGGGGTTGAATTCATAGATGAAGAGTTCCCAGATATACATGGTTGGCTATACTAGACACTCAAACATGCCTGTAAAAAAATTTTTTTTCCTTAAAAGAAAACAGCTTTCCTTAAATGAACAAGAGATTTTTATGTGCTTTAACATTCACTCTATAACCTTACCTGCATTATACTGACAACTTGAAGATGGATCCAGTCAAAGGAAAAGTAAGATTAGCCCCATATAACAACCATCATTCTCTCAAAAGTAAAATGGAGCCTGAACTGTATACAACACAAACAGTATTACAATGTATCTTTTAGAGCCACCTGCTTGGCTTTTCAAAGTGTTTTTACATATCTTTGTAGCTTTTAAGTTCCTATTGATTTGTGTGTTCTATTCATAAAATTCAAATTAGCAGTGCCCTAGCTTGTGTTTCTCCTAGGCACAGAGAGACGGGAACAAAGAGTGGAATGAGTGCAGAAGATGAGTGCTGGCCTGCAAAAAAAAAAAAAAAAAAAATCTGAGTGCACTGTGAAAGCCCCGGAAACAATGGCACTCCTGATGTTCCGACGGTCGCCGTGTTTGTGTGTGCTCTGTAGCCCAAACCCCTGTGAATAAGGCATAGAAGAAAACACTAGGGGGCAGTATGGCCATCTCTAATCCAAGAAGAAACTTGGTTTCCAAGGCTTCACCCTGCCATAAGGACAAGCCTCAACCAGCCAGGCCTCATGGCCTACATCTGTAATCACCCCTCTGGACCCTGAAAGCAGGCAGATTGCCACCTGTCTCAAGACAGTCTGTGCTACCTAGTGCAACCCTGTATTAACAAACAAAATTGATGAGAATGAACAAAATTAAGGGCCAGGAGAGATGTGGTGAGAAAGCACCACAGGGATGGCCTGTGCTCATCAGACATGAATTCCCGAATCATGATCTCTGATGGGAACCCAACCAAATATTTGAGGATTGCCTGGAAACAGGCCTCTCGTACAGGTACAATGTTTTATGAAATACAAATTGGAGGTTGGGGAGAAAAAAAAAAGATATTTCTCATTTTGCTTTTTAAGTCTTACTTATCTTAAGCTGGCCTTGTTGTTTTTGTATCCAAGGATGACTTTAAACTTCTAATGAGCCATACAAACCACGGTGCTGACTAGAAAATGCATTTTCTCCTTTCTATGAGGTTTGGCCTTTCCTGCTCAGTGTCCAATTTTCACCTTTAAGGTAAACTAAGCCTCTATCTGCAGCACAATCCATGCAGCATTTTGAGAGGACTAACCTAAATTCCAGGAAAGTTTACATGATATTACATAATAGATATGCTATCCATAAGGAGTTTAAATATGGTTACTCAAGATGTAATTATCAATGTTCAGGTTTTCATACTTGGCTCTAGGAAAGAAAAAGGACAAGTGTAACGGAGGTGAATGTGGGCTACGAAGCAGCGATTTAAGCGTTCTTTTTCCAGCTGGTGGGAAGGGGGCTCCCCTCTGTCCACCGTCTCTGGAATCCCTGCATACAAAGGCACCAATCTGGAAAGACCCAACGGGGTTTGCCTCCCCCTCCAGCTCTGCCTTCAGAGCTGGCCGGGTATTTCAAGTGCTTCTTGATGACGATAATTATCATCTGGTAACGGACTGCACGTGCCTGCGGAGCGTGCTGGTACTGTCCTTTTCATTAATTATGTGCATGCTGGGAGCCAAGAGGACTTGGTTATGGATCAACCCGGGGCTGCAGGAGGGGACCCCAGAGCTACCAGTACACGCCTTGTTAGCACGCTCAGACCAGGAACAGATGCTACATCAAATCTGCAAAAATGCCCAGCAAAGGCACGCGTATGGGCAAGCGTGTGAGCTCTAAGGGGACACGTCGAGAGGAGTGACCTTTATCAAACATTCCAAACCGTGCCTGGAGTGCGGGGCGGCCCAACTCTCACACTTCACTCTATGGAATTGCGTTCAGGCGCAAACCTTGACTCTAACCTTTGCACACTGTGCCCAGGCCTGGCAGAGCCTTGGCACTGTCAAAGACCATTTCAGGCATTCCCAGATTTCAAGGTGAAAAACAGAAAAGTAGGAATTCAAAGATGCTTGTGGGAGTCTGGAATTCATTAGGTGATGAAAGAATCTTTGTCAAAGTAAAAACGCACTTTGTGTCCTTAATTGCCAACTATTATTCTGACTACCCCCAGACCATGAGATTTTGCTAATTAACACATCACTTCTCCCCATTTTTTTCCACCTTCATTTAACTTTCCTGGAGATCAAAACAAAAACAGAAGCCCAGCCACGCCCACTTTTTAAGACGACTCTAGATTTTTATATTCTTTGGAACAAAGACATGAAAATGCGTGCAGGTGTTCATTAAAGCCTAAGAGATGTTTCACATGACAATATTGCTCAGAGAACATCTTTCCAGTCACATTCTGGTCTAATTTGCTCAGTCCTAAATATCACAGCACGTACACAGCACAGCAAATATACACCAGAGAAAACAGAATTCCCCACAGAGAAAGCCTAAGGAGAGCGGACTGGGGAGGGGCCAGGCCTGAAGCAGGAAGCAAATGAAATCCAAACCACAGAGTCAGAAGAGAGGGGACTCAGCGCCCAGGAATGGGACTTCTGCTGAGCTGCCCATAGTTCCTTTAGCAAAAGGACTTGGTCGGAGGGACTAGGAGAGACAGACCAGCATTGGAGGGGTGGG
Source organism: Meriones unguiculatus (assembly GCF_030254825.1). NCBI lineage: Eukaryota > Metazoa > Chordata > Mammalia > Rodentia > Muridae > Meriones > Meriones unguiculatus. Next base: position 1,806,096 of record NC_083358.1, read on the forward strand.
GTCTTCAGCCAAGAGAAGCTGCCAGGAAACAAAAGTATGAGAATTAGAAGGAAGGGTACTTCCTGGCCATTGCTAGCCGATGCTGGCCACTAAGCAAGCAGAATGGAGAAGTCAAGACCCAGCCCCATTCTGCCACCAGGCTCCCTCTAGCACCAGCTGGCAAATCACAGTGTTGAGCTACAAAGTGGTCTTTATCTTGCTCCATGAATCCTGAGCCTCAGCCTCTGTAAAATGAATATTCAGAGAGAAGAGCCGGGTCAGTCAAAATGTGACGATTGTGTCAGTGACTGCTACTGTTTAAAAACAGGTATGGATGTTTCTAAGTATTGGTCAATTTCTGCAATTAGACTGCTCAGAATTTACCCACAAATCCCGCTTGTTCACAAAATTAATGCACTATAACAACACACAGAGCGCTGGCTTGGCAGATGAGGAGAAGCTGATCCCCCAGACAGACACCACTCAGCAAGGACCTGGGGGCTTGTGCCAGAGACCTGCACCACACAGCTGGCCACAGAGCAAGCCATCTGGTCCTGAGCTCCTCCACTGAAGAGAGGGCACCTGACAGTCAGCCCTGCAGCTCCTTCCAGTGTGTGAAATCATTGCTGTGACGTGATGCTTCCCTTCAGCTTTCACAATGTAACTCTGCAGGGCTGAGTAGAGCCACTCAACCAATCTCTGTGTCTGCCACCCAGCTGCCATGTTTACTAATATTTTGCCAATAGTGATCAGTTCCCCTTCGGGGGGTGGCTGCGTGCTACAGAGCCGAGCAGCCATGTCAATAACTTTATTATGAGGTAAGATGATAAAGAGTTAGCACTGGATCAGGACATCACAGTTTGGGCGGTGTCCATTTCTGAGCAACGTCTCACACATCACATGCTGGCCGTAGGCTCACCGTGAAGCGGAGGGGACTTTCGGTTGCTGACCCCGTCCCTGTATCCACCTCCCAAGCCCTTCAGTTGCAGGCCTGCACCATTGCACCCAGTTTGCGAGATGCTGGGGGCCGACAGGTTTTCTGTATGCCAAGCAAGGAAATCCTACTGCCAATGAACAGAGTTATATTAATTCTTTTTCTCCAAGTCCATATCACTTCTTATACCCCATATTTCAGTCAATTCACAGTTTTGTACGACCCCCACACCTAGAACTAGGTTGCTTCAGTGATGATTTAAACCTGGAGATTTCTCAGAAAGCAAAGTTTAGTTTTAGAGGAAAGAGTATCTGCCATAAAGTAATCAGAGGGAAGCAAATACTTCAGATTTGTTTGGGGTTTGTGGCTTAAACTATTCTGGGTGCTGTTGATAAATGTACATTTTTACCTAATTGCCAATGGGAAAGCTAAAATTAAGTATTTAAAAAATTAGATGTTATCCTTGAATACTTAAAGCTTTATATAAATTTAGAAACCACACTAACAGCAGTTGCTAAGGAAGCAAAAACTCTAAGTACAACACATGAATAAGGAAAAATTAAGACTCATTATCTTAATATTTACACAACAAACAATAGTGCCACAGGACTCAAGAACATATTTCTCCTGTAGGTCAGGGAGACCTCTCTTCAGTGCCACCTTTTCTTCTAGGACAGGAGGCCAACTGTGCCAGTGAAGAAAAGCCACATTTACACGGTTGATTTAAGCACCTAAGTCCCTATTTCTTTCACAAATGAAAAAGATTATCAATGGCTTATAAAACAAGCAAACACACTTGTACACATTACGAGCAAGAGGGCAGCTAATGGGCCACCCAGCCAGAACATACACCAGTTCTGGTGTTCTGTGGCCAACAGTGCAGTACTTTGTACATCTACTTATCTGCATTTTTTCATCAGCTACAAGTGGCAGTATCCACAAAAACACAACTGGGGGAGCTCGAGAGATGGCCCAGCTGCCAAGCACAGGCTGCTCTTTTAAAGGAGCAGGCTTCAGTTCCCAGCACCCACACAGCGGCTAATAACACGCGTAACCCCAGGTCCAGTTTCTGACACCCACGTCTGAGGGCACCATACATGTGTGGTACATAGACACAGATTCACACACAAAATAATTCTTTAAAAAAAAGACATAAAAGCTAAATCCATCTGACTATAATTCTACTACATATCACTTTCAGTGAGAAAACACACAATGCTATCTTCATATATTCTGTATACTTATATAGAATAGCAATTGTCTAAGTACAAAAGTAAAACACTCCCTTGTATTGGGGACAAAGGCATTTGAAAGTGCTGGTATAATGTTCTTTTGAAATGTATACACCTTACCCTTGTTCATTCAAATGCTGATTTCCGCCCCCCTCTGGTTTCAATCCAGATATTGCATTGTGATACTCATTCTAAGCATCCTGTCTCAACTCTTGTGTAAACAGGACAAAATAAAGCAACTAGACACAATGTTCAGCTGGGAGGAGCCAGAGGGCAGGAAATGAGTGGGAGGAGAAGGGGCGAAAGGAAAGCTTGGAGATGGAGCTGGAGGAGAGATCTTGGAGGATGTGGAGCATGAACCAGACCGAAGATTTCACAAAAAGCAAGTATAACGTGGGAAATCTAAATGTTAGGAAACTATGAGGGCTTGGAGGTTTAGGAGGGAGTAACTATTGCCCAGCATTGTGTTCTAGGTTAACTAAACCCAGTCTCTGTGTGGTGATTTGGGTGTACAGCCGTTTAGGACTAACAGCAGCATTACGAAGATAATTAATAGTAAATATTAATCACTGCTTACAGCAGTTAAGTAAAGGGGCTGGAGAGATGGCTCAGTGGTTACAAGCACTGGCTGTTCTTCCAGAGGACCCGAGTTCAGTCCCCAGCACCCATGTGCTGGCTCACAACCATCCTAAACTCCAGTTCCAGAGGATAAGATACACCCCCACTTCTGACCTCCACAGGCACCAAAAGTAAAAGACATACAGCAAGTTACATATACACATAAGTATGAAAAATAAACTATTTTCAGATTTTGCCGAGAACTTTAATAATACATCCTATAAAACAAACCAGTTCCCCCAGCAAACTATCCCCACATGACTCAGTCTTGTGGGGTTTTCGAGCTGGCGAGGCCCACTTCCGCTTGGTTATGTACGGGTCTCACTCGGCCATCAGGCTGGCTTTGAACACTCAGCAGAAAGCTGGGACAAGAGACGGGCAGCACCGGTGGCTAGCTCTCCCATTTGATACTCGAGCTCAATTTTCTTGACAAGCCTAAGGAGTGTCGCACTCAAACCACACCTCCTCTTCCCAGGAGTGTATACGAAACAATCCCAACCTCAGCATTTCTGTATGTGCTCTGTGCGGGGAGGTGAGGAGCCTCGTGCTTCCCAAAGGAAACTGCCTTCCTGTCAGTATTACTTCCTGTCATACGCAAAGCACCTCACATCCTCACATCGGTGAGGCACCGATGGCCTCACGCAACCTTCCAAAAGCCGAATCTCATTAAGATGAAAATGAACACCATCTTGCTAACAGCTCAGAACTTAATCACTCACCAGAGTGTTTTACAAGTGCAGGACGACGCCGTCGTTACCCCTCAGACGAGCGATGAGAAGGCTTAGGGCAGGGAGTCAGACTGCACAGTACAGTTCAGTTAACAAACCGGATTCTGGCAGGACTACAGGTCGACACCCAGCTGCCACAAAGCAACTGCAGAGTCCTTTCCAAACTCCTCAGAGTACCAGGACCGAAACTGTCAGACAGCAGCCCACAGGCCGCACACTCAGTCAAGCAGCTCGCCCACTCCTCTCCAGAGGGAAGCCTCATCCCAAAGAATTACCAACGATGCTTCAAGGCTGTGTGCGCCTTGGTCCTCTCGTTCCTGATACAGTCCACTTATTCTGGGAGAAGGGTTAATTCTTTAAATAACAGGTTTTAGGGTTTAAATCACACTGGTTGAAACAAAGTCAGCGGAGATAAGTCATAACTGCTAAAAACATTTAACTGCAAAGCAACTGCTATTGTGGTTTCTGCCGAAATTTATAAAATTGTTGTTTATGAATATTTATAAACATTTTATATACAATTTTCTTATAAAACAAATAGAAGGCTGAGGCTGTATGTAGCTCAGTTGACAGAGAGCTTGTCAGGCATGCCAGAGCTATAGAAACCACACCCATGATCCCAGAACTTGGGAGGTGTAGGCAAGAGGATTAGAAGTTGAAGGCAATCCTCAGTTTACATATAGTTGGAGGTCAGCCCATGAGATTATTTCTCAAAAATAAATAGGGCTCAGAATGTCCGATTTGCTCCTAGCGTACAGATGGCCTCTGTGACAATAAGGAAACTGGGGCAGGAAGGAGAAACTGAAAATACACAAGACTGAGCAGAACGCCGAGAAGCTGATCCACCCAGCAAGGACCCAGGGGCTTGTGCCCAGAACAGCCTCATTACCAGCGCAGCGGGATGCAGAGCCAGTCCATCTTATTTGAACAGCCTAAATCCGTGCAGTCAGCAAACAGTAGAATATAATGTAAGAAAGCCACGCCTACTTCCTTTCATTTTCCTTCAGTACTTTGAAAGCAGAAAGAATAAACTATACTCTAACTATGAAGTAGTACTTCTATGAAAGCGGGCACACTAGCTTACTTTATTCCAATGCTGTGTTGCCTAATCCTTTCTGCAGGATGTTTTGGTTACATAAATATAGCCATCGATCCTGCTTAGAAGTTATACGTGAGAAACTGGAATCTTCTGGCAACATGACGTGTTCCTTTTGAGACACAACTTTGACACTTGTGGAAGAAATGTTTAGACACACAAACAACACATCCACGCAGAAACAGATCACAGAAAACATCAGTAAGACATTGAAGACAGAGGTGCTCAAAGTAATTAGGAAGCTTTTCCTGAAGAATGTTAAGGAAAAAAACACAGACGAATGAGGGTTTTTTTTCCCCCAATTCTCAGGGAAGTTTAAAGGGGTCAGAAAGTTCTGTACCAACCTGCCTTTTGCCGACTCTTGAAGTGGCTCTTTTGAGGTTCAAAGACCTTGAGAGCCGCAGTGCCTTCACCGAGTCCTTCCTGGAGGCACCAGAGAGGGAGAAATACTTCCCTGTACGATTCTGCCTGGCTTGGTCTGCCATTTCTAGCCATCAGGGGAGGGGAAAAGCCAAGATGTCTCAGACTGCAAAAGCTACAGAAAAAATGGTTCCTCAGTCTCGTCAAAATCCAAACACGCAGGCTGGTGCTCAGGAAGGAAGGACAGCCTGAGATGGGGGATGAGAGGCTCCAGCTGATCCACAGGAGCTCAGTCCTCCCTGGAAACCAGCCGAGACTACACAGGGCAATGCGGATCTCTGAGCACCCAGGGCCAGGCCCAAGAGCGCCAAATTAAAACACCCTTCTCACCAGTTAAACAGGCTCAGTAGTTGGTCAAGACCAGAACTGGGTGTAGCAGCACAGCCCGGCAGTGGCTGTGAGTAAACCTGTCTGGGTCAAGAACGTCTCTCACTTATGCTTGCATGAAGGTAGCAGGGGCTCCGGACAGGGAGCCAGCACAGCAGCCACCTCACTGCAGGGCCTCTGCACGGACCTGCTGGATTTCGGCTCCTCCACAGAGAAGTGTGGCACCGTGTAAAGACAGAATGCGTAAGTAGCATGCCCTCTGGCTCCAGGACACTCTTCCTCAGACCTGGAAAGGGAAGAGGCGCTCTGTTTTACATTCTCTCCAAAGAGGCCATGCAAGGGAGGTATGAGGCTGAGGGGACGCTCTGCGGGAGAGTTCCTGCCCAGTCATGCCAGGCCTGAGGTCCACTCCCAGGAGGAGAAAGGAAGGGGGTGAAATTAAGATGGAGGCTTTAGTCTTTAGAAAGAATGAAGACTTAACAATATAACAAAAATGGCGATCACAACAGGATGTGCATATATGTATGTACATGTGTGTACATCCATGTATGGGTATCACCTGAGAACTGGAGATGGCTCAGTAGCTAAGAGCACTTGCTGCTGCTGCTGAAGAACAAGAGTTCAGTTCCTAACACCCCACAACAGCCCACAACTGTCCATAAGTGCAGTTTCTGGAAACCCGCCCTTCTCTGACCTTCTTGAACACCAGGCATGGGTGTAGCACACTTGCATACATGGAAAACTGTCACACAAAAGTCTAAAAGTTAAAGCTCAAGGCTTTAGGAATGATAACTCAGTGGGCAAAGAGCTTGCTATGCAAAAGTGTGAGGCTCCGAGTTCAAATCTCTAGAACCCACTTATAGGCAGGTCTGCAATTCCAGCACTTCTAGTGGGATGGGAGGCAGAATCAGACTATCCCCTGAAGCTCACAGGGCAGCCGGCCTGGTGCATGCAAACCTGCAGAGCATCTCAAACAAGGCGAGGACCGAGCTCAGAGGCTGACCGCTGACCTGTGTACATCAACAAAGCCTACACTCACTTGCTCTCATGTGCTTAGCATAATCATACAAACACAATTCATTAGTTTTAAGGGCAGGGCCTTATAACATACTCAAGCCTAATGCAAGGATTGAAAAACGGTGCATTTGAGGTGCAAAAGATGGCTTGCCAATAGAGAAAACCAACTCCTGCAAACTCTCCTCAGACCCAGAAATGGGCCAGTGGCATGATCTTTTTTAGTGTTTCAAGTTATTTCCAGAAAATGTGCACGAAGAAGAAACTAACAATTGCCTACTCATATCCTCCTCTGGTTCATTTTGTTTTTTGGGGAAGGGGTAGCAGGAGAAGCTAACCGCATTTAACAGCATCTTTGGTTTTCACATACTAAAAATATCCACTTGGACGTTCAGCCACCTTTCCCTTTAAGAATGTATGCATTGGCGTTCCACTGGGAGCTGTCAGAATCTACAGTTGCAGAGACCTCCATGTTCTGTCCAGCAACTACAGAGGGATCCCACTGCCAGCCCAGTCCTCCTGAAACTGACAGAAAAGTAAAAATAGAAAACAAAGGCCCAGAGCAGCCTGGTTAATATTTGCTGTGAGCTCTCGGGTGTTAAAGGAATAACACCATTGGTAGCAGCGTTGGTAACCAATTGCCAATGGCGCAGGACCAAGCACAATCTAAAACTGTATATCAATTCTTAGGCTTAATCATCACCTCCACTTACAGATACAAACAAAAACTACAGCTAAATAACCTTCCCGGGCTCCTGCTGCAAAGCTGTGTGGCAGGTGAACAGCAGCACCAGGCACCATAATACGAGATGCCCCTGTAAATGAAGCCACACAACAGAGGCTCAGCCCTAAGCCTGCAAGGACTCGCATAGATGGAGGAGCATCCCAGTTCTTCCTGTGCTCTCCCCATCACTCAGCAGACATGGCCCCTTCCAACCCAACTCTGCCCGTTTCATACCCATGGCCACCTGTATGTACCTCTACATACACCTGAAAGGCTGAACCCAAGCCAGAAACTGACTGGATTAAGCACTATGGAATACAGCTCTGACTGACTGGCCACTTAGTTTCCTATTGAGGGCAAGTTAAACGTTCCCTTTCTCAGAGCCTCACTAAAATGAGCCCACTAGGAAGAAATTAATCAAGACATTTAGTCACTGAATTTACATATAATGTTTCGTTTACATTATCAACTTTTTAAATCATCCTTTTCCCGTGCTAAGTCACACAGACATTGAAAACACAAAAGACAATTCTCTCCAAAGCTATATTTAGGTATGCCTAATGTTTTCTTCCCACTGGAATTAAGCAGAAGAATCCTCAAGGAAAAAAAATAAGGGTGGTAGTTGAAAGACACCCTCGATATATCTTACATCCAGCCCTCAGGAAAACAGCGACACTTTGTGCTGAACATTCACTTTTCCCAGTAACTAATTATTTCTGCTAAAATTAAACCATATCGAGGCTAGAGAGACTGACAACCGCAGTTAACAGCACCGGCTGCTCCTGTGGAGGGCCAGCAGCCCCAAGGACTCTCGGCCTTTTCTACAAGCTCCAGAACATCAAAGTCCTCTGGCTTCTCCAGGCACCAGAAACCTGTGATAGACACATACCTGCAGACAAGTAGATCTTTAAGGCCATGGAAAACTCATAGGCTATTGTCTTAAGTGATTGTAATAAGTCCACCTTTGTCACAAAAGCACCTATGCTTGGGTTCCTGGTCTCTGACACTATGGCAGAGGCCCTCCAAGTCAGCATAGTTCATCTGTGTTACTTCCTGTCTCACACTGGCATCTGGTACCCAGCAGCACCCCAGTCTTGATGACAGCCCCACCTAGCACCTTCGCTCTCCAGCCTCCATTGGCATCCTGGAAAACCTGCACCAGCCAGCTCAGACTCTGCCACTCAGCCCTCACACCCATGCAAGGCTCTCACCTCAAGCCCCTCCATTTTCAGTTATCACTCAAAAACAAAATAAAGGCTGCACTGGAAAACCTTAGCTCATCAACCAGTTTCCAGATTTGTGTCGGTTCACACACCCCTTTAATGAAGGGAAAGTCATCCGGAACCCCGTGAGAATTCATGTGTTACAATACCAGAGTTTTGGCATTAGCTTTCTGCCCATCCTTCTTTGGAGGGGCCTATGGCTTTTCAGGAGGGTAACTACCTTGGGGGAAAAGAATCAGACTTCTTAGGGCCCACTGAACACTAGTTCTAGGCTGGCACTGTTGGTAGGAAACGCCAAAGAACACTGAAATAGTAGTCTGTGGAGATCAGGCGATCACGGGGGCTTTGACGGAAGCCTGTGTCACAGTGGGTCCAGTGGTCATTTCCCCAGTTCTATAGTACATGGTTGGGATAGTCACACTTAGAAGTTGGCGGAAGTCCCACGGGCAAAGGTCAAACGGATGCCACCGGAGTTGCCTCTACCAGAGAGAACAGAGCCAACACAGTATCCAAACCTTGGAGGGACTGCAGAAGTCACCAAAACAGTATCCAAACCTTGGAGGGACTACAGAAGGCAGTACCAACATCAAGGACATGAAAGCTACAGGGGCAGAGGTGCCCACCACACCTTGATTAAACTGTGTAACCTGTGCAGAAGGCAGATGGAGTGGGGGGAGAGGGGGAGTGACAGCTGACTGCTGAAAACTCAAGTATTGACTCCAACTGCAGCCTCTTTCCTCGACATCTGTTGACTCAAGGCCAGCAGTGTACCTTAACAGGTAACCTCAAGAGTATAGAGTCCCCAGCCCCGTGTCCTAACTTAGTTTGGAGGGTTTTTGTCACTATTGTTGAGCTGTTTTTTATTTCACATGTCCAAGTGTGTCACTGAATGTATGCACACGTGGAGGCCAGAAGGCGGCACTAGGCCCCAGAACTGGAGTTACAGATAGTTGTGAACTGCTATGTGGGTGCTGGGACTGACTCCAGGTCCTCTGGTGGGGAAGCTGCCCAGCTCCAGTGAGGGACCTTGGTCTTCTGTCTCTTCCACAAAGTATCATACTGCTCCACTATGTAACATCATGCCTAGCAGAGCAAGCGAGGTGGAAGGAACTAAGTCTAAAATTCAAGGGCTTTCTACCTTAGCGAAATTTCTAGGAGTCCAGGGATGTGGGGTACCCAGACAGTCCTAATGTGGAGGGTAAGCAACTGGACCCTCTCCACCGACAAGGAGGGACAGTTTAGTGGGCCTGTTCAGGTTCGAAAGTAGAAAATTCCTCACGTGGGCGTGTTTCTCCAGCACATTCACCAAGTGACTCAGAAAGCTGCTGGCCTTGAGTAGGGCCAGGTTATCAACAAGTCCAGGCTGCTGGGCAGGCTGTTCCGCCATTTGGACCATATGACCCAGTAGAGCCGATGCTGCTTGAGGTGGCCGTGTCAGATAGGGCTGCTGTCTGGAGTCTCCAGCCATCCCCTCCAGGTGACACAGCAGAAACCCCTGGGATTGTACAGCATGGTTCTACCACAGTGTGGGGCCAAGTGTTCTTTCTTTGAAAGACCACTCTCGGCTTGCTATCGGTCCTCAGTAGAAACTAAATGTCCAAGAATGAGTCAAGTTACAGTGCAATCTGAACTACCCATCATCAATTAGGTGTGATTTGATCCACCAAGTCATAAAAGCAGATCTGCAAAGCAGCACTCCACCAAATGTGGGTGTGATTGTGCCCAAAGAAAGGCCCTGTACAAAGAAAGGTTGTCCATGTCTGTGGTCCTGCTCCAACACTCCAAGCATTACCTACAGCTCATGGAGTGCGCTGTGCCCAATCGTAGGCTGCCTGAGGAAGAGGAACTCAGGGTCTGGTTTGCCAACAGTTCTGCACAATATTCTGATCCAATGGCGCTGTGGACAGCTGCAGAGGACTATCGCCCCTTTCTGGGACAGCCCTAAAGGACACTCATGTGGAAAATCTTCACAGTGGGCAGAACACCAGGCAGGGCATATGGTCATGCATATCGCAAGATAAGTAATTAAATGCCGATTGCTGGGTGGTAGCCAATTGCCTAGCAGAATGGGCAGTGACTCGGAAAGAACATGACTGCTGAGAAAGACATTTGGGCAAGAGGTGTATGGACAGACCTGTCCAGATGGACAAAAGCTGTGCAGACATACATGGGCTCACCAACACGGACTCCCCCTCGCCCCGGCTGGCCTGGCCAGACCCCTTGCCTAGTGCCAGCTCCACCAGCAGCAGAGACCAAAACCAAGCTCCCAACACGGCCCCATTCTCGGCGTGGACGGCTAACAGCATGGTGGCAGGTTGGCCACATTGGACCACTTCCATCACCGAGAGGACAGCACTTCAGCCTCACCGGAATACATCCCTGCTCTGTGGACTTGCCCTTCCCACACATAACGCGTCTGCCAAAGCTGCCATCGGTGGACTTACGGAATGCCACATCCACCGTCATGGTTCTCCACATGGCGCCGCTTCTGATCAAGAAGCTAACTTCCCAGAGAAGTGTGGTGGTGCCCCACAGTAATGACGCCCACGGGTCTTACCGTGTTCTTCACTGTCCTGACGCAGACGGCTCGACACCAACAGGGAAAGGCCCTTTAAAGGCAGTTATAGCACCAATCAGAGGTTGATAGCCTGAAGGGGCCGATTCAGGACTTTTCAAAAGGTCGTACGCGCTTTCACTCAGTGACCGATGCGTGGTATAGCTTCTCCCCGAGCCCAGACCTGCGAGTTCACGACTCAAGAGGGAGTGGCCCGGTCTCTATCGCCCATGGCAACACATTTTTTAAAAAATGCTTCCTATTCTGGTGACGCTTTACGCTCTGATGGTCTAGAAATTTTGTGGGTTTTTTTTTTTTTGGAGGGGGGGTTCTACTAGGAGGCACAATGAGCTTGGAAGCTCAGACTTCCCCTTGCTGCTCCATTGCTTAAACCGAGATGAGAAAGGGGTGACCGTGGGGAGGGGTGACGGATCCAGACTAGCATGGAAGTTGGATTGCTTCTCTACAATGGAGTAAGAGCATGTCTAGAATATAGGAGATTCCTTAGGGCGTCTCTTGGTGCTACCGTGTCCTGTGACTGAAGTCAATAGGAAACTACAACAGCTAATCCAGGCAGATGACAAAGGGCGCACACCCTTGAGAAATGAAAACAGGGGTCACCTTTCCAAGAAAGGGCTAAGACTTGCTGAGGTCCATGGTAAGGAGAGGAAGGCGGTTATAAATGCCAGCTAAGATCAGTTGGTCGGAGGCAGATGTGAGGAATGTAGCCAAGATGTTTCTCTCCTACATAGTCTGTTAAATCGTGTGTGTGCATACATACACATAAACTAAGCAGACTTTTGTGGTCTCTGTGCCGTTTCATTACCATGTCAATGGTTAAGGGCTGTGACTCTGTACTATAGCTTTTAGGTTAGGAGACTGAGGTTCAGCACTCAAGGGCTCTGCCAGCTACTCAGAATATAGAGCGCTCCTGTGGTTGTATGCAAGACAGTTCCATCAGAGGTGGAATTCTGACTTTCATTTGGAAATTAAGCATGACACAAGGAAGCATGATTGGCTGTCAAGCTGACAAGGAGTGGACATTTTTGGCTAATCTTGGTGGCCAACTTGACTGGATGAACCAAAATGCAAGCACTGGGCACTCGGGTAAGGGGTTTTCGTGATGTGGTCAGTGAGGGCAGCACCTTCTACGGCGGCTCACAGAAACGAGCAGGGAGAAGCAAGCTTTGGGTGTGTTGCCTCACTCACGGCAGGTTCATCCGTCCTCTTGCTACAGTACCAAAGCCGAACTTCAAGTTTCCAGTGCGCACTGAAGACAAGCAGCAACTCTCCAGGGCTCCTCTAGCCCTTCACTGCCAAGCTGGAGCTGCTGAGGCACCAGCCCTGTGAACAGACCAACTACTGGACTCTCGGCCTCTCCAGTGTGAGGAAGACACTGCCGGGCTACCAGAAGTGCAACATACAGGGCATGCCAATAAATCCCCTTCACACACATGCGTGCTCACACACCCACACGCCTTCCTTTAGAGAACCCTGACAAATAGAGTGTGTGGTGGTTTTATTGAAGAGATTCTAGAGAAACAGACCGTGAGGATGAAGTTCTCCAGTGTGTGTGGTGGTGTCTGAAGCGGTCTCTCCAACTCTCGAAGCTCCATTACTAACAACCCCACTGCTAGCCTGGAGGGCAGTGAAAGCCTATGGTAAGAACGATTTAAATAATAGCACAAAATAAATGCATCTGACATGCAGAGTCACCTCTTGTGAGGGGCAAGGAATTTAGTCACAGTTAAATGTGCACATGGCTTCCACATGGCGGTGAATGACAAATCGCCCTGAAGGTCTAAGCAACAAGCATCTTAAGCCTAATCATGTTTCACTACCATCTACTGCAGAGCACTCTCGATGGATGGCAGAGAGAGGAGAGCAGAACCCCGTCAGCATGGCAGTGGCTTTCTAGCTCTGTGGCTGGGAAGAGCACCCGAGTTCTTCCGGTCCCCAAAGTCCCCATCAGCTTCAGAACTGGACCAATAGTTGATCGACTGCAGCTTCAGTTCCCCTGGCAGTGCCCCCAGAAAGTCACCCGAGAGTCACCCTTGCTAAGCGAGAACCCCAAATGGGAGAAACGGCACCCGAGAAATCATCAAATCACAAGCCAGGCCAAAGTTCACGGTGCTGGCACGGCAGTCTCCTCAAGTTTCTCAATATTTGTACCCGAAATCTGTTTTTCTTTAGATCAAGAAAATATGTGTGGTTTTGAGGGACCATCCTGGAATGAGAAAAACTGATTTGAATTGAAGCCAGGTACGGATAGCTCTTGAAGGGCGGGGTGAACTGTTCTGAGTAAAACTACCTACAACCAGCTGTAAACTATCTTCATGCTATTCTTGCTGACCAATCAATGTATAGAGCAAAAGTGGTCTAAAAACCCTGTGCTTTTCATGTTCAGGGTCATCTGTCTTTGGAGGGGCAACCCTATCTCAATTGGAATAAACCTCTTGCTTTTGCATCGAGCTGTGGTCTGTGAGTGTTCCTGGGAAGGGCGTGATCCTGAGCTCATGAGCAGTGAGACTTACATTTTGGTGTGATTGGCCAGGAACGGCGTGCCCCTTCCCCAACCCTCAGCGACTGGGCTCGGAGGTCGAGCTCGGAACAGGTTAGTCTGATTTCTGTTATGCTTGTCTCTATTTTACCACTCTGCTTCTGTTTAGGCGCCTATCTGGACCTTTTTGGTCATCTGATCAGTCATTGCGATAGACGTGTCAGAATATTTCCTGACTGGGAACTGGAGGATGCTCCAGATTCCATTTGTGAGGCTAGGTCCAGGACGGTCCTCCTTCCATCTGAACGGGAAGAGAAAGGCAGGGGCAGCAGTGGTAGATGGACACAAGGTAATATGGGCCCAGGTGTTGCCAGAGGGCACTTCTGCTCAGCGAGCGGAATTATCACTTTCAGGCATTAACTCTGGGAAAGGATAAAAAGATAAACATCCACACTGATAGTCTATATATATGCCTAACTCCCTTTTCCAAAAATCCCCAAGCTCTGATTTGTTTGAATCTGTCCTATTCTCACACCAGCCCACTTGGGATGATTGCCAGCAACTCTTGCAGGCCCTCCTGACTGAGGAATGGGGACAGGTCCTCCTTGAGGCGAGAAAGAATGTGTCGGGAATGGACCTAATGTGATTGACGATGGCTTTCCCCTCACCCGCCCCAACTAGGATTACAACACACCTGGAGGTAGGGAGCGCCTGAAGGTCTACTTCAAGACTCTAATGGCGGGTCTCCCTGGGGCTGCTCGAAAGCCCACCAATTTGACGAAGGTAAGAGATGGTTCAGGGGCCAGTTGAATCTCTCGCAGCCTTTCTTGAACGGCTGATGGAGGCATACCACCAGTTCATGCCCTATGACCCTACCTCAGGTGAGAATAAGGCAATGGTGACTATAACCTTTATAGACCAGTCAGTCAGAGATAGTTGTAGAAAACTCCAGAAAATAGAGGGTTTACAGGACAAGTGGTTGAAGGATTTAGTGCAGGAAGCAGAAAAGGTTTTCTATAGCCGGGAGATAGAAGAAGAAGAAAGAAGAAAGAAAGCAGAAAGAGCAGGAAGCGAGAGAAAGGGATAAGAGGAAAGATAAAGTTGACTAAGATCCTGGCCACCATAGTGCAGGAGAGTCGTAATGATAGGAAGAGAGATCCTAGCAACTGGAGGGGCCCTCTAAGGATCAGTGTGCTTATTTTGCAAGGAGAAAGGACACCAAATCAAGGATTGTCCAAAAGGAAGAAAAAGCCAGAAAAAATGAACGCTCGGGCCCTGGAGACCCGGGTCGTAACCCTGGGCGATGATAGTGACTAGCGGGGACGAGGTTCGGCCCCCCTCCCTGAGCCCAGGGTAACCCTTAAGGTGGAGGGGAAGCCGGTCCACTTCTTGGTGGACACTGGTGCCCAGCATTCTGTTCTGTTACAAGACTTTGGAGCTAAAAGAGAAAAAAAATCGTGGGTCCAAGGAGCCACTGGATCTAAACAATATTCATGGACTACCCAAAAAACGGTGGACCTCTTGGAGTGGGCCGGGTATCCCACTCATTCTTAGTTGTCCCTGAATGCCTGGACCCGCTGTTAGGGTGAGATATCCTAATTAAGATAGGGGCCCACATCATTTTAGACCAGATGGCCCACAGGTGACAGACAATAAAGGGGATCTCATTCACGTGCTGATGATTCAACTGGAAGATGAATACCGCCTGTTTGAAAAGGTGGTAAGTCCAGAAAAAGACATTGACTGGTGGCTAGAGAGACATCCAGGGCATGGGCTGAAATGGCTGGCCTAGGAGGAAAAGCAGAGAGACAGCCCCCAGTTCAGAGAGAGCTGAAGCCTCAGGCTACCCCGATCGCAGTGCGACAATATCTGATGTCTAAGGAAGCCCATGACGGGATCCGCCCTCGCATACAGCGGCTCCTTGACCTAGGGGTGCTCAAAAGGTGCCGATCCCCCTGGAATACTCCATTGCTGCTGGTTTGAAAGCCAGGGAGCAATGGCTATCGACCCGTACAGGACTTGAGGGAAGTTAACAAACAGGTCATGGACTTACATTCTACCGTGCCCAACCCGTATAACCTGTTGAGTTCCCTTCCCCCTGACAGGGTTTGGTATACAGTCCCGGACCTTAAAGACGCATTCTTTTGTCTTCAACTTAGCCGCCCTACCAGCCAAGACATTTTTGCTTTCGAATGAAAGACCCGAAATCAGGGGGGCTCGGGCCAGTTTACATGGACTCGACTTCAAGGGTTTAAAAATTCCCCTACCATATTTCATGAAGCCCTACACCGGGACCTGGCACACTTCCGGGCCACCAATCCCCAGGTAACTCTTCTCCAATATGTGGATGACATTCTATTATAGCTGCAGATTGTAAAGAAACCTACCTCGAAGCCACAGACCGGCTGTTGTAAGAGCTGGGTGAGCTTGGCTAGAGAGCGTTGGCGAAAAAGGCCCAGCTCTGCAGGAAACAGGTCAGTTATCTGGGATACATATTGAGGGAAAGAGATGGCTATCAGAGGCTAGAAAAGAGACTGTTTCATATTCCCCCTCTGCGAACTACTAAACAACTGAGGGAATTTTTAGGTACAGCGGGTTTTTGCCGGCTGTGGATTCCAGGATTTGCCAAGATGGCAGCCCCTCTGTATGCCCTTACAGAGGGCAACGACTCTTTTACCTGGGGAAGGGATAAACAAGCTGCATTTGATAATACCAAACAAGCCTTAATGTCGGCCCCAGCATTGGGACTCCCTGATGTGACCAAACCCTTCCATCTCTGTGTGGCCGAGAATTGGGGAATGGCCAAAGGGTTGCTAACACAGAAAATTGGAACCGGGAAGAGACCGTTAGCCTATCTATCTGAAAAGCTTGATTCAGTAGCGGCAAGATGGCCAACCTGCCTGCGAATAGTAGCAGCAGTGGCGGCTCTAGTAAAAGATGCAGACAAACTGACTCTGGGACAGGACCTCACCATCTATGCTCCTTATGCCCTTGAGTGTGTCATAAGGCAGCCACCTGACCACTGGCTCACGAATGCCCGCATGACACATTACCAGGCTTTGCTCTTGAATAACGAGGGAGTCACTTTTGCCCCAGCGACAGGGCTAAACCCTGCCACCTTATTGCCGGATCCAGAAATCCAGCCCCCGGAGCATGATTGTTTGCAGGTTCTAGCAGAGGAACAGGGATGGTGAAAGGACTTGAAAGATCAGCCTCTGCCTGATGCTGAGGTGACACATACTATATGGACAGGAGCAGTGTTTTGGAGAACGGGAAGAGAAAGGCAGGGGCAGCAGTGGTAGATGGACACAAGGTAATATGGGCCCAGGTGTTGCCAGAGGGCACTTCTGCTCAGCGAGCGGAATTATCACTTTCAGGCATTAACTCTGGGAAAGGATAAAAAGATAAACATCCACACTGATAGTCTATATATATGCCTTTGCAACAGCCCACGTGCATGGGGCCATCTATCAGCAGAGAGGCCTGCTAACATCAGCCAGTAAAGAGATCAAAAATAAAAAACGAGATTCTGGGCTTTGCTCAATGCCTTGTTGCTGCCCGCCAAGGTAAGCATTATTCATTGCCCGGGACATCAGAAGGGAACTTCCAGGGCAGCAAAGGGGAACAACATGGCCAATCAGGAGGCTAAAGCAGCTGCCAGACGAAACTGTCCCAGTGGTACTGACCACTGAGCTGCCCAGAGAAGAACGACTAAACTACTCAGAAAGTGACTTAAAAAAAACCCTCACCATCCTAAGTGAGAGAGTGACTCGGCAGTGACTCGAGAGAGTGACTCGAACTACTATATGGGATTCCTGCTCCCATGACTCTTCTTGGGACCCCCTTGACATAACTAGTGGTAGCTCTGACTTGTTGTCCAGGCTGAAAGGACTGCAGCTTATTCAGAAAGAAATTTGGAGCAAGGTAGGCAGTGCATATGCGCCCAGGTCCTTGGAGGTGCCCCGTCAGTTCCAGGTTGGAGATCTGGTATATGTGTGACAACACCACAGCCAGAATCTGGACCCCCGGTGGTAGGGTCCTTATTACGTCCTGCTCACCACGTCAACTGCCATCAAAGTAGAGGGCATGGCAGCTTGGATCCACGCACCACACGTCAAGCCTGCTCTTCATCAACCTGCAGACACCTGGGAAGTCCAAGCCTCCAGCAGCCCGCTAAAACAAACTCATCAGGGACAGTAAACTCCGACCAATACTCGCCTTCATCAGGGAACGCGTAAGTGCAGATCAGGTCCTGATGCTCCAGAGACAGTGTCAACCTCTCCCTGAGGTTGATCCACAATTTTAGGGTTAAAATTGAGGGAAAAAGAAAAGGGGGGAATGAGGGACCACCCAGGAATGAGAAAGCTGTGTAGATAGCTCTTGAAGGGCAGGGTGAACTGTTCTGAGAAAAACGATCTACAACCAGCTGTAAACTATCTTCATGCTATTCTTGCTGACCAATCAATGTATAGAGCAAAAGTGGTCTAAAAACCCTGTGCTTTGCATGTTCGGGGTCGTCTGTCTTTGGAGGGGCGACCCTATCTCAATTGGAATAAATCTCTTGCTTTTGCATCGAGTTGTGGTCTGAGTGTTCCTGGGAAGGGCGCGATCCTGAGCTCTGAGCTGTGAGACTCCAGGTCTTTCAGTTTCTGTCTCAATTCAGAGCAGGATACCATGAAACACGGACTTGAACAATCGGCAGCTGCACTCACCAGCTCAGCCTAGCAGGAACATGGAGATGGAGCCAGCTATCAGTCATGCAGAGGTCCCGTCACCCTAACGCAGCCTGGCGGGATCAACGCCCTGTGTGACCGCTGGCATGTAAGGACACGGGGCTATCGTCAGCTACCTCCACACAGGTGTGGTAATACCACTGAGGCTGCGGCTACGAGCCCTTTCGCAATTCCAGTTCAAGCCAAACGACCAGAGGTGTGGGCAAGAAGCCCTTTACGCCCAGCCACCCTCCCATCTCACGGCAATAAAAAAATCTGCTGGCTTCCATACGCAGGGCCAAACACCCAGCCACAGGCTTTTATCACTCGAGACACCCCATTCTTTCCCAGCAGTCAGGGGAGCAGGCATAGTGTGGCAGCGCTGCCGTGGCCGTGGCGTGTACTGCATGACCTTCCAAAGCTGGTAAGGGAAGAAGCAGACCAAAGGCAGGAGAGCAGCCCTGTCAGAGGAAAGCACCAACACACAAAATGCCTGGAGCTTGCACACACATCCTGTAGCCAGCCAGTGGCTCAAATAGGCTGGTCATCGGCCTGGCCGAGAAGACCCTGTGTCCTACAAGCTCGTCATAACGATGGATCTGTACTGAAAAGAGGGGGCGTCTGCAAAAACAAGGGGGAAATGGCAAAGAACATTCTGTTGTAGTTCTATTGTAACAGTTGCCATTTAAAATATTCTAAAGCTTAAGTGTTAAATCCCGGTCTCCGGAACAGCATTACAGCCTGGCATCGGGTGAGGAGGTGAGCGCAGGTGGCCCGGATGACTTCCATCTGTTTCCTGCACAGACAGGAAGGGCTCCTCCCAGCCGGGGAGACCGCCACCACGGCAGAGCGCCCAGCTGTGAACTCACCCGGTCCTTGTCATCGGCCACATCACAGAGGATGTCATCCTGGTCCAGGATCCCCCCGTCTCCATGCTCCAGGCGGTGTACCTGGATCCAGTAGTTTGGATCCTGAAAAAAGCAGAAAGGACAAGTACATGAGCATCACTGAAAGGGATTCCATAATTTAAACTCGACTTCCTGACCAGTACAGGGAATAACATTACAACCTCAGACAGGGCTCACGGCATGGTAGAGTCCGTTCACCTTCCTCTGCGATTAGGTCACTCACACCCTTCCCCGGCTCCATGCTGTCCATCATGACAGGACAGGAAAACTCAGACACTACTTTCTCTCAAGCAGATCAGACTCTCCATTGTCTGATGCACCAACTGTGCAAGAACCCCGCAAAGTAAAGCGCTTTGCTAAGCGGCACATCCTGCATCTGAAGCCTCGTTTGCTCGTCTGCAGAGCGCATGCTGCACACTCTGATGAGTTAACGTGCTCCTCTCAAACAGGACTGAAAATAGAAACCACAGAGCTGCTGCCATGCTGGCCCATGGACTGAGAAGGCTGTGGTGGGAGCCTGCATTCACATAGGTCAGACCCAGTCTACCGTGTACACGCATACAGAAATACAGGAAACTGTTGCTGCAAGGAACCCATCTCCCCAAAACACAGACTTGCTACCCAAAAGTTGTATTAACTTTTCCTAAGAAAAAAAAATTTTTTTTCTTGAAGACAATGGATGTGTTGGCTACAACACAGATTCCACCAGATCTGTGAGCCGGGACGAGGGAGTGGCAGACTTCAGTGTTCTCTGGATGCTGTCCTGACTCATCGCTCACACAGGAATGCCTCAAATCAAGAACACATGACTCATGTCACAGAAAAGCAGAATGGCTACCCTGGTCACGGCTTAGCAGAGGGACAAGCAGCTCAGACCCCTCTAGTCAATGCTACAAGCAGGAACATGGACATCGCCTCAGCTACCTCAGAGTAAGGGAACTGTTTACCTATTAAACACAACAAACACACACCATATACATACAAACACACGCACACATGTACCACATACTATTTTATTTAGCAGCTTTGAGAGGAAAGCTTGTGTTCACTTGTGTGTTCTGGGTCGCAGTCCACTGTGGAAAGCCACAGCACGAATCCGGAGACAGGAACTAAATCCAAAGACATAGAGGAGCACTATTTATGGCTTCTGGCTTGCTCACCTTTCTCACACCTCCAGGACCGCCAGCCCAGCAATGGACTGCCCAGTGAGCCAGCCCACTCACACCAAACACTAGTCAAGAAAATGCTCTACACACCTGCATACAGGCGATTATATGGAGGCACATTTCTCAGAGTACTTATCAAATTACTACAGCTTATGCCAGGATGATATAAAACAAACCAACACACATACCAAACTAAACACACACCTCTAGACACACAGACACACACATTTATACACACACACACCTAGACAAACACACAAGCACATCTTGACATTCTCTTACGCGGCTCAACTGGTCCACGTGCTCCCCTAAATTCAACGTCGCCCACAGCGGACCTTTAAGCTCACCACTTTGAGTGTTTCAGAATTCGTTGTTTCTGTGTATTTGTTTAGTAGCCAAAGTCTCAAAACAAACCACCTTCCAAGTTCCCAGTGGTGTGTTAACCTTCTTAGGGAAGCTTAGGAACTAATGTCCCCTAGTGAATACGGAAAAGGAGCCCCTCAGCACACACAAGCAGCCGGCCCTCCAAGACAGCTCACACCCGTCTCCTCCTAGCACCTGCACACTTCACAGGGCATTAGAGCCAGACCTGAAAACTAAGTCCTGCGCCAGTGCTTGCTCAGCCTCGTGCCCTCGTCCTTCCCAGTCCACCCTGGCACTCCCAGCATTCCAACTGTGGCTGCCAGCATCAGCAGCTCCCTGCTGGAGCTTGCCTTCTTCAGGCTCCCCTGTCCACCAGCCACATTTTCCTGGGCCTCTGCTGACATCTGCCTGACCATCACATACCCCAGAGCAGGCCAGAAGTCACTGTCCACCCTTTGGCCAATACCCCTAAAGCATCTTAAACACACACAAAGGCGCAGCCAGAAGTTACACTTGATGCTTTACTGGCTGAGAATGAGTCGCCGCTAAGTGACAAATCAACTCTCCAATCATCCTGACCACAAACTTTTTAAAGAATTATTGGGTTGTGGAGGTGGGTCACTTTGGGACATAGGCCGACTTTAAGAATTCGAGTTTGATGGCCAGAACCAAGTAAAAAACACCATGTGTGCAAATCAAAATGCAAAGCTGAGGAACCCAGTCACTACAGCCGCATCTACAAAACCCTCCCAGACTTACGGCTCAGGGAGTCCTGAGAGGGGGTGGAAAGGCTGCCAATGCCAGAGGACTCACTGAGAAACCAAGACGAATGTCAGAAGCTACCGCCCATGAAGCCTCATCTACACGCAACGATGAGCTGAACAGGGACGACACCAGTGGACAAGCCAAAATGCACGAGGAAAAGGACCACGAGGCCCCAACCCTCCATGAAAACCCACAGGCAGCTGAGGCTCGGGGCTGGAAACGTGGTCTCCCTGGGGGACGGGCCCATCAGTTGTCCAATGCCATGTGGTCGGCACTGAAAACGCACACATGGATTGACAGGGTATTGGGGGGGGGCGCACACACTGTTACCTATAACATATACTCATCATGTATAGCTTACGCATAATAGACATATACTGTTATGGCTGTTTGAGACAGGGTCTGGCCTCTGCCTCCCTGGGATCGCAGGTTTGTGCCACGCTCACGTACATTGTTTAATCAGTGTGCTGATGCCTTAGGCTCATTCCCCACTTGCTCTCAAGTCCCCAGCAGCTTCTGCACGGCCACATGCCATAAATCGGTCCCACCTCCGCCCTTGTCCGATACCGCCAGTGGGCATCTCCTCTGACTCCCTTCATCTTTTGCAATCCTCCAAGATGCTGACCAAGGCTTTCTGTACCCAGGACTTGTTGGCTCCACACCAGGAGAGGCCCCGATTTAAGAGTCACTGTGACGTGCATCAGGCTGTGCGCTCGGGGGAGCAATTTTCAGGAAGGGAGTGAGCACGCGTGATCAGCTCTCCCCAGAGAGCCCCGTTAAACACCAGAGGTGAGAAGGGCGTCTGACCTCCCTCCACAGCACTCCGACAGGGACAGCATTGGTGGTGGTGGGTTTGAGGCTTTTTGGTTTTTTAAATCAGCGTATGTATCCCTGGCTTTTCTGAACACAGGGCTGGCTTTGAACTTGTGGTCCTCCTCCATCAGTTTCCTGAATCCTCGGAATACAAACTCTCACTCCTAATAACTATCCCTCCAATTTCTCTTCCCACCTACTCCTTTTTCTCCAGTTTTGACTATTCTAACTTTTCATTTACTTTCTAGTCTCTATTTTCTTCATTCCTAACGTTGTCTCCTATTAAAATATTTTTATACTTTCTGGGTAAATATTCTCCCAGCTCCCACCATTCCTGTTACCGTTGTGGGTGAATTCTACTGAATCTGACTCATTGCTCAGAGCAGCCCTTACTGTTACTCATTTCCCTTGCTGTGAAGCCTGGAGCACGAGTCAGACACTCGAATTGCCACTGAGGTTCACCCCGACCCCAGCCAGCAAAGACCGATAGACATAAAGCATCTCTGCTCCAACTTCAGTAATTCTTTAACTGAAAGAATGTGGGAAAGGAAAACAAGATGGGGGGTTAAAGCCCCAGCAGGTGTGACCAAGGCCTGAAAAGCCTCCTGGGCACCCACCCCTGCTGTATCACAAAAGCCCATGCCTTGCCCATTTGTAAAACTCTTAGAAATGTAACCGTCACTGTACCTTTCTCTGGAAGAAAAGGGCTATGAACAAGAGGGGCATGGCTTGTGAAGCAGTGTGAGGAAGACAACTGCCCAAGCTGCAGAGCTCACTGTAGAGTGACCCTGAATGGGGACAAGAACTGAGAAAGTTGCTGGGGAGCTGTGAGCCACCTAGAATAAAGCCACCAGGACCTCACGTGAAATGTCTCAGGATGATGTGAAAATAGCATCCAAAACACCCAAATCCTAAGACAGCAGCTTCCAGCAGATAGGACTGGGGCAGAGCAAGAGTCAGCACAGAAGGCTTCAGGACCGCACAGAGGAGCAAAGAGGGCCATGCCGCTCAGCTAATAAAGCAGCACCCACATGAAGAGCACTGGGTTCACCTGACCAAACCCATAACCACCCTGGATGGAAGCAGTCTATTAAATAAGTGGAATGTAACCGAGAGGCACACACATACCACGAGGGGCTCCAAGACTGGTTTCCTGGGATGGAGAGAAAGGAAAACCCATACTGAGCAATGGACAATAGTGAGGAAAAAATACTTTATATATGTGTAATATATCAGTTTATAGAGAAATATGGTGGGGAAGGCAGCTTCCACCCACTGACATTCTTGGACATACATAGATGATTGAAAGATCAAAACTGGGACTTTTCCTTAAATGCCGACAATGGCTTAGCACTAGTGTCATTGAACCAATCAGCCAGAAAGTAATCACATCCCCGAGACAAATGAAGCCACTGTTGCCAATGACTGAGCCAAGAGAAAACGGTTCTTTTGAAAAATGGCAGCACCTGCCAAGGAGGTATTCATAACTACTTCTCCAAAGCCAAATCAGACATTTGAACCTGAACTGTGGGATGTTTGACAGAACAACGGCATCTCAAGGCAGGCACGACCTATGTGGCTTTGCCCGATTTAATCACATCAAGAAATACAGGCTGGTGCTTAAGTGTAGGGAGCAAGTTGTCAGTTTGGTCACACTGCTACAGTGTGACCGCGTTTCTTTGGCTTCTCACCAGGGGTGGAGGATGTCCGTGAACACGAGACAACCCGCATCACTCTTTGGGAGTGACGAATACTGAATGTATGCTCCCAAGCCACACCCACACTGACGCCTCCATACCTCCACAAACCACAACTGTTGCCCCACAGGACAGAGGGTGTACTCATGCATCTCATTAATCAAACAGGAAAGAGGGGGAGGTAAAGTCAAAGTTCATGAAACAAGTTCACTTCTTGTTCCCTCCCAACCAGGCAGTCTCTCCACGGCGCAAGAGAGGGCGCTGTCTTTGGCCGCTTCTCTTATTCTCATAAGGATAGGTGTGGAAGTCTGATTTCTCCCTCATTCCACACCAAGAAGGCTCCTCTGTACAGTCCTGAAGCCTTCTGTGCTAACTCTTGCCCTGCCCAGTCCCGTTTGCTGGAAGCTGCTGTCTCTTTGACACAGCTTTCATCTCCATTCTACTGGTGGGCAGCAGGAAGCTTCCCGAGTCAAACCCATCCGATCATGGCCTTCCCAACGGTTAGTCCAGGGGGTAGAGAACCCAGTAAGCAACCAGACACAAAATGAAAAATGCTTTTAAGAAACACAACTAAAGTGATCTTCAAAGCAAAGGCCCAGGACTAGGGAACAGATGATTCACTTACACAACAGCTCTTCCAGAGGACCCAGCCTTGGCGTCCAGCACCACGAGGCGGCTCACAACTGTAACTCCAGTTCCAGGGGATCTGACACCCTCCCCTTCTAGCCCAGGGACATTGCATACAGTGCAGATTCACACATGCAGGCAAAACACTCAAATACATAAAAATGAATAAAATCAGGGAGAGAGGGGAAGGGTAAGGAGAAGGGGCAGGGCAGGGAGAGGACAGGGGCAGGGAAGGGAGGGGGCAGAGAAGGGAGAGGAGAGAGAACAAACCTACGTTGGTTTGGTTATACTGCAACATAGTCCACCAAAGACAAAATCCTGTGAACAGGATAGTTAAACTCATCATATTAATGAGTCATGACACGAGCAAGGTTAAGAGCGAGCCCATTTGTGTTTGGCAGAAATGCCTGAAGGAGAATTGGCATACTAAAAAAGCACCCGATGGCACCCGTTTTTTGTAACATGTGGTTAGGTGCTTGTAAGGTCGGGAGGCAGAGTACCCCCAGATCTGGAGCTCCCACCCAGCTGCACAGGCCACAGCTTCCACTCAGAACAGCATGTGATTTTCACAAAGGCTGTAGTCCTGGGGACTGAACAGGAACCCTCATGCAGGCTGTGTCAGCACTCTGCCACAGACTTGGGTACGCCCACCTTAACCCTGAATCAGTCTCTCTCGTTTCTAAAGCTGACCTTAATTTCACTCTAGTCACTGCAGGCCTTCCCTTGCACAGGTGACCGGGATTAATGGGCTGCACCATCACAACTAATACATAAAAAGTTTAAATTCATAAGGGACAATTTGAGGACCGCTTGAAAACTGTTGAGAGATCATGTATCAATATTGCTAGAAGTCATTTATTTTCCTAATTGTAATAATGGTTTTGTAAATATTGAAGGAAATGCTCCTTAGAAAAATGTTATGAAATATTCATTAAAGAGTGTCTTAACTTTATTAATACTTGTTAGATAAGCAGCTACTGTTTTCAAGGAGCTTGTCCAAGCTAAGGGACGGCTCCGTTGGTAAAGTGTCTGCCATGCAAGAAAGAGAACCTGAGTCCAATCCCCAAAGCGAGGGAACCCTGCCGGAATGGCGGCTTGCTCTTTAATGCCAGTGCCTAAGAAACAGGAAGAGAAGGGGCCCTGGCACTCGCTGGCCACATGGTCGACCTGACTAGTGAGCTCCCGGTCAACGAGACCCGACTCAACAGAAGTTTCTCGGTATGCCACCCAAAGTCGCCATCCTGCAAACACACACACACACACACACCCTATCTACAGGAACATCCATGCACACGCATACATACCCACATACTTAATCGTGCTTCAATACAGATGTAGGTAAGTACACACAAGCAAACACCTATTGCACAACATGCATCTAGGAAAACACAAATTGTGCCAAGTCTTTAAAACGAGACAATAAAGAACAAACAAGGATCTGGTTCTGAGCCGAGCCGAGCCGTGTAAGGCGGCCACTGTCCCCCCACGCTGACACTCAGTGGTGGCGGCATCTGGCTGGTGGAGGTGCTGGAGCGGGAATGTAAGGAGACCTGCAGAGACTGAGCCCACGGTGCGAGCCAGGATCTGCCCTGAGCAGCAGCATCTCAGCCCTCCATCTCCACCTCACTCCCGCTGCCCCTCCGGGCCAGCTCTGCGCAGACGCAGCAACCCCCAGCCTTGGACTGTCCCGTAACACACTGGAAACCGGAGTGACATTAAACAAGTGTAGGGACCAAGTTCCTGAGAACACGGGAAGCCAGCATAAGTGTTCCAGGGTGTGAAGGCATGTGAGGGGAGCTGGGGATGGAAATTTTTAATCAATGCTGAAGACGAAATACAATACAGCAGACAAGTAACCTACCCACCAATCTGGACCACCAAGGCACTGGCGCCACTGAGTGTGGAAACAAGTTAGTATCCTGTAAATAAGCATTTCAAAAGGCTTGAAACTGAAAAGATGCACAGACCCAACAGCTAGAAATGTGGGAGATACATGCAGTGGAGACAAACCTCCGGCTAAGTGTGCAGTATTCTGAAACGCGCCGAGGGCAGCCAATCCACAGAACAGCAAACAGCAAATCTGGCTTTTTCCCCCGGGGCTGGAGATATGGCTCAGTTGGCAGCTGGCTTGCCTAGCATGCATGAAGACGCCATGCATTCACAACACACACAAATCAGGCATGACGGCGTATGCCGATGTTTCCAGCACTTGGGAAGTGAAGGCAGGAAGAGCAGAGTTCAAGCTCATCCTCGTCTACACGGGAGTTACAGGCCAGTGTGACAAACACAGACCCTTTCTTTAAAAGGGGAAAAAGAAAGTCCTCAGAACGCTCTGTTCAGAAGTAACCTCCGGGATCCCCATGAACTGGAGGTGCTTCCCCCATTCTGATTTTCCGTAACAAAGGTAACACAATCTTTGATCCAGCCATTTAAAGAACCATTTCCTGCTGCTTGTCAGTCTCACTCAGCACTGTAATTACTGCCACCTCATCTCTCTGTTCCTACCCCGGCTTGCTACCATTAACAGCCATGGGCCGAGCATACGACACTGCCCCAGCCCGCCTACCAGAAGCTCCTGGAAGGTACCCGTTCCTCCCCGGAATGCTTCATACCCGACTTCTGAACTACCTTAGTTGTGTTTACCTTCCCATGTCTGTTTAGAAAACCTCCTCTGTGACACGGCCTCAGCCCTCGGCTACTCATCTAGACAATCAACAGCCTTTCCTTGTGCTAAGTATTCTGCCTTTCTCGTTAAGAGACCCAAAGGGACCTTTTTATAAGCCTTTTTTTTTAAGTCAGAACAAAGAGCAAAGCATTGTGTTACATAAATACTGTGCACAGAAGAAAATAGACTAGCTGTACTGTGTGAAGGAAAGGCTTCACGCAAATGCTTTTGGGGAAATTTCATCAACAAGTTGCCCCAAGCTTTGCTAACAGCCAAGAAAGTGCCCAGACAGGTCTCCATCATGGTCGAGTCCCCGTCAATTGCTCCGCCTTATAGTACAGCTGATACAAAAGAATGGAAGACTCCAGAGACAATTCTATAGGAGGTCAACTGACCAGACACTTTCACTCACAGGTTAGTTTCATCTGAGAGCCAGGATACCCTGGCCCCGTGCCTCCATTCCGGCAAGGGAGGGATCGGGAAGAGCCAGTACAGAGACAGGGAAAGGAGCGTGTGAGGCGCGGGGTGTGTGGTCTGCGGGCTAGCCACCTCCCGGCCTCAAAAACTCCATCCTTAGCTCTGCCACCGTCAGCTGCCCGAGGCTGGCCCCAGGGGGGCCACAGCACCTCTTACCCGAGTCCACCCGGTGAAGGGCCCCAGGAGAGGACTGCTCACTGAGCATGCCCCTGGGCTACTGTTGCAGTCTTACAAGCTACGTCTTCCGCTCCATTTTGTGTACCAGAGGAAACACACGATGGTGTGAGGTGACCACCATCAACAGAAGGGTGGAGCCAGAGAACTCTACAGACTTAGAAACGCATGTTGTTGGGTCAGGGACACACTGCCACCTGTTGGCACCCCTTTATCTACTTTATTTGGGTTCTTATACCTCTAGCTCCCTTCCAACCACCCAACACTAGGTAGGGGAGAAAGAAGGTAGAGGAAAAAGGGGACAAAGACCTCTTTAGACTTACTTCCTTCCAGCAAGTCCAATCTTCATAGTCAGGACATCAGGCAGACATCTTCTTCCTGTGAGCACCAGGGGCCCTCTGGGCTCTGGCATTTATACCCCCTCAAGGTCCTCAGACTTAAAACTATCTGCAGCTGGCAAAGACCATGGCCCTCGCAGAGCACGAGGCAACCATGGTTAATTTAACAGCTGTGGACAAACTAAAGCAACCCATACATCTGGTATTTAAAAAAAGAAAATGTTTATATAACTGAGTTTTTAAAGACACCAAAACTTCCATTACTGCGACCTTTTCCTGAAGATCCAAGAAGCTCACCAAAGGGGCCAACAGTAAAGGGGGAAATGAACCAGGAGAGAGAGTCTTGAGGGACACTGAAGACCGCCCGGTGTCTAGGGAAGAGCTGGTTCGGCAAGCGCTTTCCCCACAAGCTTATGGAGTCTGCTCTGCAGAAGCCATGGCTTTTGAAAGAGACTAGCCATGGTGTTGTGCGTTTGTAATCCCAGAGACCTTATCTTCCACTTCCTGGAGTGTATGGAAAGAATGCTTTGCTCTGAGTTACAGGCTATGATTCCAACAAGATTGGAGCCAAACTCCAGGAAAAAAAAATCTATTAACTCAACGTACGGTTAACTGTTCTTCCCTTACACAGCAAAAGCAGACTCCAAATGACCACCCTCGGAGATCCGTAAAGAGAGTCGCCAGCTGACAAAAGAAAATCTACACTCACGTAGTTACTCCCCCGACAGCAAGGAGCCCCAACTCAGAGGAAACTCTTTGACCTGGAAAGAACATGCCCACTGAAATACAACACATCCAGCAGCTCAGAATGCTCCGAGACAAAGCAGCCTGAAAACAGCTCCCTTCCACCACTTAATCCCACCCTACCTCTTGGCTTATTCCTACATAACAAAAAGTATTAAAAAAAAAAAAGCAAAAAGACTTTCTCAGACCTCCTGATCACTCCCACAGTAATCCCATACACCTGGACATCATAAGCAGGACTGCATCAAAAGGAGTGCTGCTGACGCACTTGAGGAAAACAGCTGTGGAGAACCAAGCCTTCAGAAGGCTCAGTACCTACCTGCGCTTTCCACCTGGAAGGCCTGGGCAGGCAGTTCGCCAACTGTAACTTGTGGCTTTTCCACTCAAACTCCGCCCAGCCCGCCCTGTGTGGGGGGCTCTGGTTTGGGGCCCCACAGCACCACATTGTCACAAGCCCCTGACAGCAGTGATCTGCACCCAGCTCGGAACGGCCCACGAGAGGGTGGCTGGCCTGGGCTCAGAGGTCCTTTCGACTGCTGAGGCCAGAGGTGGGGCTTGGTCTCCTCCCAGAAGACTCTTATCCAAGGGAGGGATCTGAGATGGCATCTCCACAGGACTGGCAGGACTGAGTATTCCTTCCTGTGGCTCTGCCATCTTCTGGCAAGGAGCACGGGGGCCAGGGCGCGGGGAGTGACAGGCTCACAGACAAGGCCTCTGTCCCTGCACACCCACAAGCTCTCCTGTATGTGCCCCTCTGCACCTCCCGGGAAGTCAGGCCCACTGCTCCCCGCTGGCACTCCTACCCACATTCGACTTCCTGCTATCCCTCTGTTTCCTCCTGGCACTGGGCTTCAACCCACTTCTATCTATCCCAGTTCGTCTACCACAGATGAAATGACAGCGGCCTCGTGCTGCCGTGCACACCACCACTATAGCCTGACAAATATCTAGAGAGCACTCTTCAACCATTCGGGGAAGGCGGGGTGACAGCTGAGCCCCACCCTCTTTCAGATGGCCCTCCCTTTGTTTTCAGCCGAAAGATGGAACTTTAACATATTTTGTAAATTACTGAATCATTTCCTATAATGCATTTTGCTCGTGTTTTCCCCCCTCCTCTCCCTAGCTCCCTCAGATCCACCCACACCTGCCTACCACGGACATCTTCCTATCCTCTTCTTATTCATTCATTTTTTAAGCTAACTCATCCCACCCAATATGTGCTGCTCTCATATACTCCTGAGGGTGGGGCTGCCCACCAGGGCCTGCTGGACCTACCAGGAGCCACGACCCTAGAGACCGGCTGTCGCTGGGGCCTGCTGGACCTACCAGGAGCCACGACCCTAAAGACTGGCTGTCACTGGGGACTGCTGGACCTACCAGGAGCCACGCCCCTAAAGACTGGCTGTCACTGGGGACTGCTGGACCTACCAGGAGCCACGCCCCTAGAGAGTGGCTGTCACTGAGGCCTGGTGGACCTACCAGGAGCCACACCCCTAGAGAGTGGCTGTCACTGGGGACTGCTGGACCTACCAGGAGCCACGCCCCTAGAGAGTGGCTGTCACTGGGGACTGCTGGACCTACCAGGAGCCACGACCCTAAAGACTGGCTGTCACTGGGGACTGCTGGACCTACCAGGAGCCACGACCCTAAAGACTGGCTGTCACTGGGGACTGCTGGACCTACCAGGAGCCACGCCCCTAGAGAGTGGCTGTCACTGGGGACTGCTGGACCTACCAGGAGCCACGACCCTAAAGACTGGCTGTCACTGGGGATTGCTGGACCTACCAGGAGCCACGCCCCTAGAGAGTGGCTGTCACTGGGGACTGCTGGACCTACCAGGAGCCACGCCCCTAGAGAGTGGCTGTCACACTCCAGAGGCATCCAGGTGTCCACGGTGCGCGGCAGTGGCAGAGCGGAGCCCTGGCAGACTGGAGCCCTGGCAGACTGGACGGCCTGATTTCGCTTAGGGCTTTTGCAGGCAGCCACAGCTGCTGTGAGTTGGGGGTGACTTGAACCACAGCTGCTGTGAGTTGGGGGTGACTTGAACCACAGCTGCTGTGAGTTGGGGGTGACTTGAACCACAGCTGCTGTGAGTTGGTGGGTGTCTTGGTCCTGCCCTGCCCAGAAGATGCTGTGTTGACACAACCCCCCCAACCCCCACCACGCAGGAACACACAGTCCTCTGGCTCTTACAATCAGTCTGTGACCCCCTTCTGTGACAGAGCCTGAGCCTGGGGGAAGTGTGTGACAGATGCCCTTCCTGGGGCTGGTTGACCTATTAACACTTACTCTGAAATAAGGGATGAGGGCTAACCCAAGTACCTTTTCTGAACAGCTTTGTGACATATTTAGGAATATATTTGTTACAAAATTTAAAAAGAAAATAGAGCCTATGAATTTTAAATAGAACAAGGGGGTATATGGGAGGGATTGCAGAGAGGAAACAGAAGAGGGAATGGATTCTGTGATTATATTTTAATTACAATTTATTTAATGTTAAAATAAAGAAGAAGAAACTATCTCAACATATTTACAGAGGAGAATAATAGGTACCAATACTGGGTAATCACCTACTGCTCGGCTTTAAACCAGACCAACCTCCCCAGTGACACTCCCAAGCACACTTAAAGTTCCTTATAAACTCCTGCTTGGAAACAAAGAAACAAATTAGCAGTGTAGGAACTCCAAAGATGTAATTACACAGCTGGTAATTAGGAAACAGACTTCCTCAGATGACAACACTGGAAACTACAACGTTATCAGAAGAGGGAGGGAGAGAGCACTAGAGTAAAACAGGTCTGTGAGGCTTAGCCATGGAGGTAAACAGAGGAGGGTGCCAGATTCCCAGGGGCAGAGACAAGAGGCTTCTTGGGGACAGAAGCAGCGTGGGGCTTTACGGGAACAGTCAGAGTGGGGCAGTTTGGAAACAGGAATACAACAGGGACTTCATGGTATCCCAGAGCGTGCTGGCAATGCTTGTGTGAGCACTGGATGACCCGACAGACTTTACCACAGGTCAAGCTGATGGAAGCAGTTCTTCTCTGGTGACTCTAGTTGTGCCAAGCTCACAAAAACTAGCCAGCACACCACCCTACCCTGTCCATGACATTCTCCGTTGGACATCCACATAAATACTTGCAAAATGAGGTTCTGAGCTCTGTGAAACCAGCCACCTTCGAAGCTTTCCAAACCCGAGATTCTAGCTTTTCTAGACCCTTCGGAAGACTCTTGAAGTGAAACGCATCAAATGCACTTCCCAGCACCTGGTGACCTATCACTTCCAGAGGACTCACTGGACGTCAGCCAGAGATGGCAGCATCTGGTGTGCACACACCACTAACCAATTAACACCAGCCGTGGGGCCCAGGAGTGGCTCAGGGGTTGAAGGGGAGCGTCGACCAGGCCCTGAGTTCCGTCCCCAGCACCCACAAAGAATAAAAAAGACCTGTCACCCAGACTGAGTGGGACATTTTGGGACATGTGGGTACAACCAGTTCCATGAGGACACTCCAGTTTTCCAGGACTTAAAAGTACCTAAAAAGTTCAAAGGCAACACCCAGCCACCAAAGTCAAACGCCAACACACAGACGAGAGAACTCCAGAGTGGGGAAGCTGAAGACACACACACACACACACACACACAGAGAGAGAGAGAGAGAGAGAGAGAGAGAGAGAGAGAGAGAGAGAGAGACTTTCTAAAGAACTATCATTTCATTTCAATGGGGGAATCTCAGAAGTGTGGGGGCTCAGAACACTCCAATGTGTTGGAACAGGACCTGTGCCTAAGTACAAATGCTTCCACCCACCTCCTTTCTCCCACCAAGATGGCAGCACGGCCAACCCCTGCCAGAGAGACTAGGGCAGAGCCCTTCCTGGGATGGTGCCCACGGCTCCGGACCTGATCCTGCATCAGGGCCTGTGCTGCTTGGTCTCAAACAACTGTCACAAGGAGGTGTCTCCCTGGGATTCAGCAATGAGCACAGCAAACCCAAAACATGTAGGGATAAAAGGGGAAAGCGTGGGAGACATCCCAAGCTACAGCTGGTTTTCAAACTGCAAAGACTGTGCATACGCTATTCACACAGTCACAGTCTCTATTCACGAGACTCTTCTTAAAGGAGTTAGAGCGTCCCGGTTAAAACCTGTACCCCTCAATGTACTGAACAGCTTCCCAAACCCTCCCGGAGTGGCTTATAGAGCTCTTCCTGTTTATCAAAGGATGAAAATAACCAGCTGCCCAACAAGACTAGACAAGGAAACAGAACCCGTTTGACGACTGAGGCCACAAATATGTGCCTCTGAGTTCCAGAGAAACCACCAGCTGGAAGCCACCCACGAGAGCCTGCTTGTGGCAGCGAGGGCCACCCCGCCACCTACAACAGCCCTTCCTGCACCTGACCTCACGGACGTCGAGATTTCCACCTCTGTGTCCCAGCAGTGCACCGGTGTGCACCAGTGACTCACTGTGAAAATCAGCACACGACACATGTGAAATAAACACCAGGCTCCACGCACTGGTGATACGGAATGCGGACCGGCTCGTGGTGAGCCTGGAGGATGTGGTGTGTTTGCCTCCAGGAGAAGCCGGAGGCATCTTCTCACACAGGCCTGCCCAGCGTCCCGCAAAAACTTATCTTTCCTTTGTTTGAACATTCAACGGGCAAGGCTGGCACCAAATATTCAGCACACATATTCGGCACAAAGCACGTTAGGTCCTCCTCTGTCTGGTGTGCATTATGAACCTTCTTTTTAGAACTGACTTTAATAATTTAGTTATTAATAATCTCATTAATTTAATAATTAATTAGAAAAGGACAGCCTTCTCTGGGGGCTGGAAAGATGACCCGGCAGTTGGGAGTACTTTCTCCAATAGCAAAGAGGACCAGAGCTTGGATCCCAGCACCCAGGTCACAAGTCAGGTGTCTTTGCTTGGGAAGGCGGTAGAGGAAGGTGTGGCCTGTGGCAAAAGGCTCATGATCCCTGGGACGAGGGAGATGATCCCTGCCTCAAAGGAAAAAGGCAGAGTGACACCACTTCTGGCCCCTAAGAATACACAGGCATGCACACACATACACTCACCCAGACACACACACACACAAGCAAGTAAGTCTTTCTTAAAATTCCTTCAAATGATGCTAGATGAACTAGATGAATCCTTAAGACAGGAGTGGTGGTATACACATGTAATGCCAGCACTTGGGAGGCTGAGGCAGGAGGACTATGAGCTATGGGTTAGCCTGGAACACATACAGAGACTCTGGGTCACAAATTGGAGAGAGGAAAGGAAGGATGTTGACATAGTCTTTACAAAATCTCTTTTATTTACATTTCATATCTTTTTCTTCTCCCTACTCCACCCCAATCTCTTCCAACACCCCAACACCAGGTAGGAGAGAGAAAGGGTTAGTGGGAGAGGAGGCTCAGTTCTTTCTTAGCTGCTTTCTGCTGGTCAGGGTAGTTGGGTTCCTTGGAGCCAACCCAATGTTTATTTCAGGAGTTCTCCATCTATTGCAAACCAGGAGCATCAAGGGGAAAGCAAAAGCAGCCTTTACACTCTCTGGGCTCTGCCATTTATTCTCTCTCCAGAGTCCTCGGATTCAAACTCTCTGCAGCTAGCCAAGAGCTCCGAAGCCCTCGTGAAGTAAATGGTCTGCTGCTGTGGACCATCTGAATCAGCCCCACATCCCACCTACAACAGGAGGAAGAAGGGAGGGAAGGACTACAGAAATGGAAAGAGAAGGGGAAAGGGAAAGAAAAGAAAGAAGGACCATGAAGTTACATCCCAATGACATCAAAATTAGTTCAAAATTAGTAACATCAAATCCATTACAATTTCAAGAGCAGCTTTCATCATAATGTTATGATGAAGCAAACCACTGTTCAGGCAATGAGAGCACACTGACTGCTGGTTTACGCCGGAAAGGAAATCACGCCCAAGGCACTCGCTCAGCGACAACGCGCTGACCACACAAGAACCTACAACTAGGTGCTGTGCAGTGTGTCTACAGCCAGCACAGAAGCCTGGGGACACAGGGAGCTGACATTTCCCTGGCGCTCACTGGCCAGCTCGTCAATCCAGTTGCTGAGCTCTGGGTTCAGCAAGAGATCATGTCTCGAAAGAGTGGAGTTTGATAAAGAGGACAGACAAGACAAGACAAGACAGACAGACACACACACAGAGAGACGGTTTTCGTCAGCTTGGCAATAAAGGCAATGTACCTTGAGAAGGGTGATTCATATATTCCTAGTATCAACACCAAGTGATCAAAGGAAAACTGTATTACAAACTGCATAGAGCAGTGTGGCCTCGTGGCAGAACTGAACTTGGCTCTAGGCAAGGTTTTAGTCACTGTTACATGCTTTACAAAGACCTGTGACCACACAAGAAACCAAGTCCAGGCTGAGCCCATGCACGTATTCTAAGGGGGGAGGGGATAAACTGTAGCCTTAAAATTGCTGCTGCTTTAGTTAGGCCCGTATGCTGCCCTGGAAGAGACTCTATCAGCAGTGGGAAGAATGGAGCTTGCCGTGCACTGTGTGGAAGGAAGGCAGAATGACGCTGGCTCCGCAGCAAGGTGGAGTCCTGGCAGTGGGAAAAGAGCTCGTGAGGCAGGTGAGGGCACCCTCAGAGGCGCCTGAGGTCTGCCACCATGAGGTCACATGTTCTATAGGACTGACCACATCTCTGGTCACAGACAGAAAGGCTGAGCAAGCCTGTCTGGGAGGCACGTGGGTGCCAAGGTGATTTCACCAGTTGTGATAAAGTAGAGAGCGGGGCCACTAAGGTAAGCAGACATATGGTGGGGTACAGTCAATGCATTCAGTATCTCTCTGACCCAAATGATGACAGACATCACTCACAGTTCCCCAACGTCTGCAGTCAGGCGTGTAAATAGGTGTCAACCCAATGTATTGTAAAGATACATAACCCAACAGAAGAGAGATTCTCCACCAGCATGGCACCCTTCAGCCTCGCACTCTCCCCCTGCCTGTTGCCAACGCAGAAATGAAATCACCATTTATACCTGGTGCTCTGCAAGGGCAGAGAAATGACACAAATGTGGATGCTGGCACAATCAAGGCGCAATTACTCTGTCAAGAAAGGTACATAAAAGCCAGGGAGACGTGAGGACAACATCTGTATGAGTGATGCTGTGGTATGCCATCACAGATGTCTCATGTAGAGAGTGCGTGCACACACGCGCACACACACACACGCACACGCACACGCACACAAGGACATAACTTAGACTTCCTTAACTTCCTAAGGAGCTGTGAGGGAAACGGAGCATGGTGATACAGCATCATCACTGAAGTGCCAGGAAACAAGAACAGGAGCAGCACAGCATGGCCGGCACTCATCACCGAAGTGCCGGGAAACAAGAACAGGAGCAGCACAGCATGGCCGGCGCTCATCACCGAAGTGCCGGGAAACAAGAACAGGAGCAGCTTCAGAACTCACCAGACTAAATAATCAGCAAGTTCCTGGACAGGTGAGATATCTCAGAAAACAAGGATTGTTGATCCGGAAGAACAACTCACGCACATGTGCGCACACAGAGAGAGAAAGAGAGAGAGTGCACCTGTATAGCCTTTCATGTTTCACCTCTTTCTTGGCATCTTTGTACTGTAAAAGCGTACCACCCATCTGGCTTCTGTTGTGAGGGCCCAAAACTGTCCAGGCAGTGTCTACCTTGGCTTCACAAGCATCTTTCAGGTTGAGTTACCCGTGATTTCAAACAATGTCCTAAAACTCAAAATGTCGTCAGATCTCAATCAGCCCACAGTAAGTACTCTCAGCTTCTTTTTATGAGAAACCGTTCATATCCCCATCTTCACAGCTTGTTCCCAGCCTGAGGAGAGTGAGGAGACACCAACTCAGAACTCTGGCATCATCCAGAGGCTTTAAAATCAGCATGGGCTACAGTGAGACCAAGAGCACTGGGGCCGCAGGCTTGCTCACGGGCTGCCGTGGTGGCTCCACTGCTTCTTCGGTGACAGAGGAGGACACCGGAGGCTGTGGTCGGGCTGAGCATCCCTGTGGCTAAGCTCCTGCTCCATCTTCCCTGGGTCCAAACCCAGGCCACCAGCAGGTGGCACTCTCTGAGCACAAGTCTGCAGATTAGAAACTGAGGCCCTTGAGTCCATCAAGGCAAAAACACGCTTAAAGGAAACATCATGAGTGGCATTCAAAGACCTGAAGGGTGAATGACTGAAGTGCTCAAGAGAAAATTATCAATGATTTACACAGCCGGTAACGCTAAGCTTTCCTAGGTAACTCGTTTAAGGTTCAGCACACATCAGCGCACTGCAGTGGGAAATTACGCCATGACCTCTGGCTTCCTCTCCGAAATTACCATGGTTTGGGGGCTGAGAGGATAACTCCATGTGTCAAGTGTTTGCCGTGCAAGCCCGAAGACCTGAGTTCAAACCCCTGGCAGCTGCGTAAACCCGGGTGCGGTGGAAAGCCATGGAACCAGGGGCTGGAAGGCAGAAACAGAAAAGCCGGGGCAGTGGGCGTCCACAGCTGGGATGACAAGCGCCAGGTTCCCCAAAACCCCAGCAGGTTGCCCCGGGGGTCCTCCAGGGTGCGGATGGTGAGGATGGGCCGGCGGCTCATGCCCCCCACGAAGGAGCCGTCGCACGTGAAGCTGCAGTGGATGACGGTGCAGCCGGAGCCGGCCTGGGAAGACTGGAGGGCACCACCATGCTGAAGGTCTGCCTGTGGCCCACACGCTCAGCGGGCAGGTTTCCTTGCACGCGGACCAGATGATGGCGAGGGACCAGTGCTCGTAGACCGCCAAGGCGCGGACGCGGGTGCAGGGGGAGGGGCGGGGCTGACCCACAGCTGCCCGGGGCACAACCTCGCCAGCCGGCGGGCGGAACAGCTTATTGAGGGAAGGGGAGGACGTGCAGGCGGTTCCTGAGTGCAGGAAGCCCAGGCGGAAGCCATAGCTGCCCAGGAAAGGTTGTGGGGAAGGGCTGAAAGATGACAGGGGCCAGGGAGCAGCGCGCAGGGGCCGCTGGTGCAGGAGCCTCCAGCGCAGGGTTCCCCCAGCCCACAGAGCTTCGGACACCGGGAAGGCCTCGCCCAGTTCTAACCAGTTTGTAACAATGCTGGAACAGGATCGGATCCTCTGTGGACCCAGACGGCAGCGAGGCGGACAGAGGTTCTTTGGAGGAAGTAGTCTCCTGCCTCGGAGGGGGCTCACGCTGGGAGATCCGACCGTGGCTCTTCCATGGCAGTATCCAGGAAGCCGGCCAGGCTGCCTTCCGGCTGCCATCTAGTCTCCCTGGCCGTCCCTGCTCCATCTTTGTCCTCAAGGCAAGTTTACGATCCTTACAGATCCTTCTGTCTCTCTTTCCCACCTGGGACCCCCTCCGGTCACGTGCTTCTTAAACCGCTAAGGAACGCCTCAGGGTCTGAGATCATGTGACCAGCTGTGACCACCTCACACCTGAACCGCAGATGTCTCCATTGCTCCTCACACCCTTGCATCCTTTTTTCTCTTTTGCCGTCCAACACAGGGTCTGGGGTATCCCAGACTCGCCTTAAACTTCTGACTCTTCCGCCTGCTGCCTGTGCTTCCCAGGGGCTAGGATTACAGTCTCTGCTTTATTAACTCCTGAGAGTGGAGCCTGGAGAGTGATGGCATCTTTTAGAAACTGCATCCTTCTGGATCAGCAAAGACAGGAACACAGGATGCCAGAGTCAGATGAAGAACCTGCACAGCTCGAACACATGTCCAGCCAAATCGAGTACAATGGGAGTTTGGCTTGCCATGGCTTCCAAAGAACATGAGAAAATCTATTTTCACAGATGTGTCTCTTTAAGCCTTTCTTACCCTAATGTCACTGAATCTATGAATATCATTACTAAGGAAGTGACTGTTCATTCAGGGTTGTGGTTATAATCTGCCATGATTTTTAATCTATCACAAGCCAGTACAAGGAGAGTTTAAAATACATATAGTTCATAATTATGTAGGTGTTGACATACGTGTGTGTATAGATATAGGTAATCCACAACTGAATACAGAGCTCAGTCATTAAGTTCTTGCCTCCTCTTCAGCCATGGGCAGAGGTCCAGGAGACACTTTGAGGAAAGAGCCAGAGTAGAGAAAGTACTTGCCTGCAGTGCGCAAGGCCCTGGTGCAGCAATGAGGTAAAGAAAAGATGATCAGAAGTTCAAAACCATCCTCAGAGCACAGAGCATCTGAGGGCAGTGTGAGCAGCTACACACGCCCTTGCCATAGGGGAATAAACTGAAGTTCATGATGCCTATTCTTATAAAATTGAACGTCATTCCCATTTCCACCTGGCTGTGCTGATGTACAGGGATGGTTTGGGGGGGTGCTTGGGTCCTAACTGTGCCGCGCGTGCAAACCACCTCAGCCTGGCGACAGCACAGAATGAGGAGAACAGAGTGCGGCAACACATCAGACTTCAGGGCTTGTTCCCACACGGCTACTCTTGGCCATAATTTGACTACATCTAGAATCGACTGACAGAATCGTGTCAGACAGCCTGACACGGCTGTGGGGGCTTTTCTTGATTGGCCATTTGAAATGAGAAGGTCTGCCCTAGATCTCAGCCACCTGCTGATGCTGGCCCACAGAAAAGGACAGGAAAGGAAGGGAGCGTTTCGCTCTTTGCCTGCTTGACCGCACTCTCGCTGGCACGTTCATCTCCTTGGTGAGGCATTCCTCTGCCTGTACAGAGCCGCCTTCTTCAGGGTTCTCACAGACTGAAAACCAGCTGAGACCTTTCACCTCGTGGATGGAACACGTGTCAGATTCTTGGCCTTTCTGTCTGGAGATAGCCACTGTTGGACTAACAGACCACAACCCTAAGGTGACGCTAATAAATCACCTTTGTATCAAATACATATATATTCATTCTACCAGTTCTGTTCCTCTAGAAACCCTGACTAATATAATTTCCATGAGAAAATTTGTGACTAAAATAGTATTTCGTGGCAACGATGACATCACCACCCCCAGAATCTGCATGCACCCACACAGACTACTGAAGGGTAGAAATCAGACTTCCAGGAGGTTGAACCAGATGTCCATCATTTTTGAGCTGCCCAGACTCTGAGAGTAGAACCTACATGAGGGAAAGGCTCGGTAAGTTTCCACCTTCCGTGGACTGTAAGGACTTCTGTGGTCTTGCTCTTGGCTTTTTATTCACAGCTTTCAAGTTAGCTGTGCACAGGAGGACACTTCCAGACCAGCTCCGTGTCTGCCCCCTTCGCATCCACTGTAGCCCCACCCCCAAGCACCCAGAACACAGGCTACAGCAGCAAGCACTGACTCCTGGCCACGGTCGAGGCTCTGGGCCTAATCCAGTGCCTTTCTATTTTGACTAGAATTAGAAGCAAAATGGGTTTCAAGGGCATCGAGAGCAGCCTCACCGCAGAATGAGTTATGAGTCATTAACGGCAACCCTAGGAAAATCTCCCAAGTTCTCTTCATATTGGAAAATTTGGAAATTACTCTTGGTAGCTCATGGGTGAAAGAATTCACAGAGATTAGAAATATTCTGGACTTGAGCTACATGAAAATAAAACTGAACGCATTGAAATTTGTGGGATGCAGCTAAAACCTGATGAGGCACCCACAGCTCTAAATGCTGACTGCAGGACCACCAAGAAGTGAAACACAACTGCCTGCGTGTGCTCCGGAGGCACTTAAGGAAAGGTGAGAAACTAAACCGAAGTAAAAGGAAGAAAACAACAAGGTCAAAGACTACATAGAAAATGGGCAAACTCCTAATGTCAGGCAGACCCCCTTGAAAATCTGCCAGAACCAGCCAAGGAAGAAGAGAAAGAAAAGTTGTCATAGTAAGCTCAACAGTCAGCTAAGTGCTTGCCTGGCACATGTGAGCTCACTCACTAGAACTCACGAAAAACGCCAGGCTTGGAGGTAGCACACGTGTGTAACCCCAGCATGGGGGGGTGCGGCAGGAAGGTCTATGGGGCTCATTAGCTAGCCTGGCATACTTGGTAAACTCCAGGCCAGTGACAGATCTTGTCTCAAAAAAAATTTTTTAAAATTTTTTAGAGAAGGTAGGACCCAAGGAATAACACACACAAGGTGGCCCTCTGGCGCCGATACACACAAGTGCACACATACCTGTACACACATGCAGCTAGGCACACACTAATATGTACACATACACACAAACACAATAATAGCATTAGTACCCGTCAGGAAGCTGTCAAAGGCTGAAAATGAAATACCATAGCAGATATATTCAGATAAATCTGCCAGCTTAGACTAGGCTGACCAATTCCTATGAGAACACAAAGGACCAAGACTCAGGTAACACACAAAGTCGGGATCATCCTGTACTGTGA
Source organism: Meriones unguiculatus (assembly GCF_030254825.1). NCBI lineage: Eukaryota > Metazoa > Chordata > Mammalia > Rodentia > Muridae > Meriones > Meriones unguiculatus. The sequence goes on from NC_083358.1 coordinate 1,847,255, forward strand.
CGGTAGATTCATAATCTGAAGCTCCCCACACTGAAAGCCCCACACCCGGGGGACTCCGCTTTAGAGTTCACTTTAGAAAACACGACGAGGATTTGACATCAGCTCACGGGCGGCAGAGACATGTCCTAACTCACTGCATAAGTTCAGCACGGGCCTGATGCAGATCTTTATCGAATCAGTCCCAGCGCTGGGTGAAAGAAACTAATAAGCAGTCGGGGCATTCCCTAAAGCACGCCGTGCAGACAGAACCCCTTCCCTAGTGAAAACTGCTCCTGTGGAAGTCGACAAACGGAGTCTGAAATCAGAACTGCTGGCTGCTCGCTGTGGTACGTGCGCAGCTGCAGAACACAGCAGCATTTGTTTAATAACCTCCAAGGATGAACGGAGAACCTACATTTAAAAATAAGGCAAAGCCAGAGGCGGAACTGCAGAATCACCAGTCTTTCAGATGGAGACAGATGGAGTGCCGTGAGGATCCTAACAGCCCTGAGGAACACACAAACACAAAGCCACAGCTACCTCTACTACCACAGGAAATTTCCTTTGTTCATCTGCAGCAAGAATGGTCGCTGAGACCTAATAAACTGTCCTCAAAGCCACCTTTTAATAAACCTGGCTTGGAGTTTTAAAGGCATTCGTATTTTAATGTGTCTCAATTAAAGGGAATCAGCCTGCTGCCAAAACTAAGCCAAGAGCACATCTATTTGCATAGATTAAGTGACCAAGTTCCCCAAACTCGGATTCTGTGACCACAAACCCCTGGGTAGTCCTCACACAAGGAAGAAAGCTGCCTCTGCCCACATGTGTGCCTGGCACTGGACCCCAGGTACAGTCAGCCAGGGAATGTGCTCTGGGCTCTTTCTAAGCATTTATCTAATTTTATCACTATCACCATCACCATCATGTGTATACGTATGTGCGTATGAACAGGTGTGCATGTATGTGGCCTGGTGTATCTGGAGGCACAAATACAATCTCAATAGACAATCTCTATGGCAACAGTTCTCACCTCACCTTCACCTGGGAGACAGGAGACATTCACACAGTCATACAGCAAGTGTCTTTACCTGCTGGACACCTTGCTGACCTAGGACCTACTTCTCTGCTCTAATTTTGTCACAGTCACTGTAATTCAAAGTACAAAATCATGCCGGATCATATATTAGGAATCTTCCTCGTAACTGGTCTGCATTTTGTTTGCAATAGAGAAAGGCAGGCGAACACAGCACGCGTCCTGTGAGATCCTCAGGTCAACCGGCTGTAGGCGGCGGGCTGTTCTTGTGCAAGTTTGATCACAGACCTTAGCGTCTGTCCATCTTCTATGCCGAGTCCAGGCATAGGCAGCTGCCAGAGGACATTCCTGCCCTGCAATGCCCAAGGCAGGCCGAGGCAGGCCAAGGCAGGCCACAGCACCTTAAGTGCTTAGAGTTCGGTGTTCAACAGCCGCGTGATGGCATCAGGAACACCTGCACCTACACGTGCGACAGGTGAATGAAGCTTCTCTGCACTGCTGGGGCCTGTCTCGGGTTTCCTCTACTGTGGAAAAACACCACTGCCAGAAGCAGCTCGGGAGGAAAGGGCTTATTCCAGCTGCAGGGTGCAGTCCATCATCCGGAAAAGTCGGCAGGAACTCAAGAAGGGAGCTGCGGGGGAAGGCGTGTGGGACTCTTCCTGGCTCACTCATTGGCTAGCTCACACTGCTTTCTTAGACACCCCAGGACCACCTCCTGCAACGCTGGGTCCTCCCACGGCCATCACTAATTAAGAAAATGTGCTGTAGGCTTGCCCACAGGCCAATCTGCCAGGGGTACTTCCTCAAGCGGGGTTCTCTCTTTCCAGATGACTCTAGCTTGTGTCAAGATGACATCGCACTAGCCAGCCCAAAAGGGATGTAAAACAATAATCTGTCATTACAATCACTGAACTGAAAGAGACCAAAGACTCTCGAGGCCGCCTCACACAGGCTGACACTCAGAGCCAGCGGAACAGAGGAAGGCAAGATCCGCACCTCCCCTCCCGGTGCTCTCACCACGCCACACGTGGTGATTAAGTGAGTCCACAGTAAAAGCAAATAGGGCTGTGAAGCGGCAAATATTTGTAAGAGAGGAAGTCAAGGGACCCATTTACTAAGCCCAAAGAGACCAGGACCTCAAACAGGACCCCAGGGCCTGGGGTCCGGAGTTTCAGGTTTAGGAAGTGATGACCACAAGAAGGAAAAGAAGGCCAACAACAGGAAAGAAGAGTGTGAAGTGAACCACAGGGGCGAACCTTTCTGTGGAAAACGCAAGGCAGAGGGTGTTTCCCGTTAGGACAACAGTCCCACTGCTGCTGCCGAAAGGCGCAGCCCAAGAGGAGGCCACACTGCAGGACAGCCTCTCAGAGCCTGAGCAGTGGCGTGGGGAGGCCTGCGACAGCACCTGCCTCTGGCTTGAGCTCGGAGGAGAGCAGGAGGCATGTTGTCCGACTCCTTTCCCTGAAAGCTCTCTTGGCTACACGGATTCTGCTTTATAAATGAGCATAAAAATACACATCTTCCTGTACGACATTAGCCGAGCCTTCCGGTAAGCGGATCACCAGCTCCGACAGGCCCATAGCCGCTGCCAGAGCCCACACTCAGATGAAGCGCTGAAGGCCACAGGACAGGCAGCAGGCCAGGACAGCACTGGTGTCACCCGCCACCCCCTGCGAGGGCAGCACCAGGCACAGCAGGGACACCAGCTCATCTGGGACCAGTCTCCCACACACTCCTTCCCTCTGTCTCACCCAGCACAAGAAGCAGAAGTGGCTCTGCAATGTGAGGCTCTGACAAGGCCTGACAGGGAAAGGTGAAGGGTCTGCGAACACAAAGATGCAGGCCACAGCTCTACCAGCTGACAGTAAGAAGCTCCAGCATCCTACCAAAAACCCCGGCCTCTCTGCCACACTTTTAACCCAAAGTTTGAAAGCACCACTCTGGATCAAGTGCAGCATGGCTGCCCACCCATCCCCCGAGTCCACGCTGGAGTTGGGCCTGCCCAGTTCCCAGCATGCACAGGGTAGCTCACAACCGTAACTGCAGAGCCAGGGGATCCAGACCCCTTCTCTGGCTCCCATAGGTACTGCCCTAATGTACACAAACATGTATGCAGGCAAAACACCTATACACATAAAATAAAAAATAAATGATGAGACATAAAACTACAAACATCGCAGAAACAGATATAGACATGCAAGGTCATGCACCATCCATGAAATGTTTGCCTTTCTTTTGCTTAGAACTGAAAACAAGACCCCAAAAATAGCTTTTCCTGAAAATATTATCTATTCCACGTGCTGAAATTTGCCAAATCAAACACCTAAATATAAATTCACTGCTAAGTAAGGTTGGATTTCATCCACTTAGTATAGCTTCTCCTTTTCTTAATTTATTTTCTGTTTGTTTGTTTTAGACAACAGTGAGCTCAAAGACCTATCATCTCTCCAAGGCTCCTGACACCACTGCCCTTTCCCTTAAAAAAACAAACAGAAAGCTAATGCTTTCAAACTACAAACATAGTGTTTTTCACACCAAAAACCTGCGTTCCGTACAAAGACGGAGGGAAAACATTCTTTGCTTCAACGGTGCTTCAAGCTGCACTTAAGTGCTCCCAGCTCTCTTCTGAGGTCCACTGCACTCACTAGTGAGAAGAATCCTCTGGACTCCGAAACACTTCCAGCATCAGCAAACAAGCTCAGTGTCGAGAACATCAAGCCACTCCACAGGGAATGCGCAGTGGCCTCCCACTCCTTTACGCTGCCCTCTGTCACAGCTGCTCTATCACAAACTTATCCACCCCCCTTCCCACCCATCCTTCCAGCTAAGGAAGAAAATGACAGGAGACGTGCTGCTTGCCTGCGCACCTTCAGTGTGCACAGCAGTCTCTGAAGACCAATATTAAAACACTGAGGGTTTTGTTCAGACGCCTTCTCTTCCTTTTTACCACAGCCAGCGTTAAAAATCGTATGAAGAAAAGCAGCCCTCAGACGGAGGGATGCATCCTCCATGGGTGTTTAGTGATCCAGGGAGAGCAGGCAGATGCAACGCAGAGATGCCTGCAAAGGCTACCCCACCCCCAAGCTCCCATCAGGCCACTGGGATGGTGGCCAACCAGCAGTGTGTCCTCTGACCCCCTGTCCCAAGGGGAGACCTCGAAGAGCCCAGATGGACTCTGCCTGGCTCATGGTCAGCCTGACATCTCCATTACACCTACAGATCTTGAAATTGCAAATGTCTGTGCCTGCGTTAGCTTCAAGCAGTCCCTGCCTTCTAACTATAAGAAGCATTCTCTGCAACGTGAAATGAACACAGAGCATTGTCTTCACTCAAACATGTGGCATAAATCCTGAGTTAAAGGCCTTGTTTTGTGTGTTGCTTACATACTTGTGGAAATCAGGAGGACCTCAAGAGGTCCTAAGGCAAGGGCCTCTCTGCTCCAGATCCCTGCTGAAAAAGCCCCAGAAGCAGATAATAACCCACAGATCACAGTGAAAGGCTAAGTACTGCCTAAGGTTAATTTAATGTTCAAACAGGCCAGTCACACCTTCACACACACAGGGGCCACCCCAACCTCTCCGTGCTACCAAGGCTGCCTCCCACTCCTGCCTGCTCGCAGTGTCCTCAGGAGCCCTGCACAGTGTGGGCTCCTCCCCTCCAGGCTGTGAGCAGGGCAGTGACGGAGCGCAGCAGGTATTTCTGTCAGCCATGTCCATGACCATGGAGTGGGAATGCTCCCTCACCCACAAGCTGAAGACACGATCAGAATAAAATGTTCATTTCTAATTAATACATAAATAATGATGGAACACAGAATAACAAATGGCACTATAATTACAAAACACAGGCAAAAATCAATCTGCAAAATAGACAAACCGTGAGCTAGTGGGTGAGGTGAGTAAACCAGGGCCGAGTACCAGTGCTGAGCCCGACGTGAAGAAGGCACCCTGGAATTAGCAGCACACCCTCTGCAAATGTTTGGGGGCTGACAGAGAAATGGGGTCTTTGAAGGGCAGAGCCCCCTTTCCTGAGCCCCAAATACCTGTGATGTGTACTTGGTTCAGCTCAGCTCAGAAGTGACTCCAGTCTTCATTAACGGAGCAAGCTATGATACAAACAAGACCTGATCAACTAGGAAATGCTTCCGTGAGTCAAGGCTTTTTAGTTAGAAAAAAACGATACACAGGAGAAAATCGAAGTTATTTTAAAATTTTGGAAATGAGTTGCTTTAGTCATTTTAAATCAACAAATCTGTTTCCCTGATTCTCAGGTATATGTTCCAAATCCCAGCTAGAAAGTCAAGATTTAACCACAGAAGCACAAAGGATGGGGGAAAGGGGAGCACCGATAGATGGAAAAGGGCAAGAAGCATTAGAGAGAGTGCCAAGAATTCCTTCCAGAGTGTGTGTTTGTGTGGTTGAGCTTTAAGTCCACAGAGTCAAAGGCTCCTCAAACAGGAATTGTCTTTTGCTTTTCAACAGACGCCAAAGTTGATTATGTGGTCAGGCGAGCAGACTTGCCCAGGTCTAAGCTAACAGTGTAAAGCTAAAAGGTTTCCCAGGCACTTACGCAATCCTGCCTTCAAAATTCTGTCCACGGGCTGGGACGGATGTCTGTCACACATGGCCACAGAGCAAAGTCACACCCTCCTCCAGCAAGAACAACCACAAAGCTATGGTTTGAATGTTTGTGCACCATCTAAGATTCTGGTTGAAACGTAATCCCAAAAGCAACAATGTTCCAAGAAGAGAGCGTTTCCCACCACCACCTTTTATTTGCTTTTTGTTATTATATATTAAGTACTCATAATAATGGGTTTTGTGGAGGTTTAAATAAGATGACACCCTAAGTCTCAGGCATGTGAATACTTGGTCCCCAGTTGGAGAAACAGTTTGGGAAAGATTGAGAAAGTGTGCCCTGCTGGAGAAGAATGTCACTGGGAGTAGCTTTGAGGTTTCTACAGACTTGAGCCAATGCCAGTCAGTTCTGTCTGCTTCCAGGTTGTGGCTGAAGATGTGAACTCACAGCTACTGCTCCAGCCACCTGCCGCTTCTGCTCTGCCACCAGGGACTCTAGCCCTGCAAGTGTAAGCCCACGATAAACCCTTCCTGCTATGAGTTGTGTTGGTCATGGTGGTTCAAGACATCGATAGAAGAGTCCCTAAGACAGGCTTCAAATGACATTTTCATACAGGCACACGATGCATTTTGATCATATTCCACCTTCCTTTGCCCTCTTCTTGTCCTCTTCCCAAATAGCCCTCCTCCTTCGTTTTAATGTCTCGGGGGGAGGGGGCAGTTCATTAGGGCTGCTCACAGAAGCATGGATACCTCATCAGTGGTTACACAACTGAAGTAAATGGCTCTCAAGAGGAGGGTCTTTTAGGAGTGAGCACCTTGTCAAGAGGCCAAAGAGAACTAGCTAAACTAGCTGGTCCTCTTCCTGCTGCCTGTGGATACAGCAGGAAGTGTCTTGGAAACAGAGACGCTTGCCCAGACTTGGAGCCTGGGGCTTACTCCTCTAGCCTTCAGAAGTGAGAAAAGCAAAAGACTGTTGCTTATAAATAATATCTATTCTTAGTGTGTCTGTCAGAGTCATGCAGCAGTCTAAGACAGACTGCAAAGCAACACACCACACATTTAAGAACCAGGGACAGGAGGGCCACAACAGAGAAGACTGCAGAGCCTCGAGGAGTAGGGACAGCTGCACTTCTTCTTTCCATACCAAGGAGAATCACAGAGAAAAGGAGACAGGAAGACACGGCTCTGACCCAAACCCAAACCCAAACCCAAAGGCTATGGGTCCATTTCTTCTGTATTTTTGTGAATCCTTAAACAAATCATAAAATTGTGTAACAGACCACTCTTAGCTTAAAGAAAGTAGAAGATACTAATCCTGAGCCAATCTCAGTGACCATGTGGCCCAGCAAACATGGGCTCATGTTGCCCTAAATATCACTGCTGGAAGTCATGTTTATTAATTGCTCCCAGAGATCATAATTCATTTGCCATCCATGTTGTCGGGACAACAGAAAAGTGAGTCACAACAAGGTGAAGGGATCTATCTGCTTTTGGTCTCAGAAACTACCTGAGGGCATTTATAGCTTTCAAAGGTTTTATCTGATAGTTAAAAGGCTGTTAGGTCAGATGCAATAATTGAACGGCTATTAAAGGGACTAAAGATAGCTCAAGATAATTTGGCTCTTGGACAGGCCACACCTTAAAACTCTCCACAACCAGAAATTTCCTGTCATTCAGCCTTGTAGACACAAATGAACACCTCCTCCCCCTTCCCCAAGTTTGTGTATGTTGTGTTCCATACGTTGCTTTATTTTAGGGTCAATTTGAACTCATGAAGAAAGGCAAACGTCTTCACTGTTGTCACTGTGGGGGAGGGGAAGGTTGGTGGCAAAGGGGGAGGAGGAGGTGGCAGCTTTCACATGGTGAGAGCCGAGCCTAACGAACACCTGCATTGCTCTTCTCACACAAGTTGCAGAACACTGTACACCTAGCGGGCTCTGCCCCCGGACTGTGACGCTCTTCTTGAATCGTAGTTCCTTGTGTGGAAATCATTGTCTTCTTCCAGAGGAGGAGGGAGATAAGGAGTCAGAGCCTGGAACGGGGGTGATAAGGTTTCAGGTCTGTCTTCTCACGCAGCTCACTGAGCCTAGGAATCCAGAAGCTTCCAGGAGTGGAGGGAGGGGTCGTGCCACACGACAGCAGGAAGGGAGAAAACAGAGCCGCTGGTCACAGGTGCCAGGCGCGCCTCACCGATGCGGAGGAAGGACTGGGAGGACCTTTTCCAGAGGTACTCCCAGTACCTGCTACTCAGGCTTCCCCCGGCCCCGTGGTGACTGGCAGACGGTAGCTGCAGCTGCTGACCAAACAAGTTCCCAGCTGAGACAGGAGTATCCAAAGACACGGGGATGCCCTGACAGCCACACAGTTAGAAAGCAACAAAGAAAGAAGCCCATGGACGGATCCTGAGTCATCAACCTCTAAACAGCGGCAGTGCCCCAATCACATAGCCGCTCCCGGCCCCTGTCACCAGTCACTGAAGCAGGGTGAGAAGATGATGAAGCCACCACCCCTCTACCCCCAAGACTCCTGCACGCTCCTGGCCAGGAGGTTCAGGATGTTTCTCCCATGGCTTCATGCATCTTAGGAACGACAAGTGATGCTACTCCCCTGTAGTAAAACAGTTCATCAAATGAAATTCTATTTGGAACAGGAATAAAGCTAACATGTATCTCTTTCCTTTGAAGAACTATATTGCACAACATAATGAATTCCATTAAGCCTACTAATTAATCAATTACACTGAGTAAAAAGAAGTCTAAAAATACATAAATGTGAACCGTGACTTTGTAAGTTCTTACACAAATAGCGCACATCAATATGCTGTGCGTAGACAACGTACGCCAAGAACTTTAATCGGCAGAAAAAGCGCAAAACGTTTGTTTGCAGGAACAAAAAGGGTCTCGTTGCCCAGGCTAGACTTGGCCTCCATGTGGGGAAAGGACTGTGAGCCTCTGGCCCCCGCCTGCAACCTCTCTAGTGATGTAATTACAGATGCACATAGCCAGGACCTGAGATGCTGGAAATGGAACCTCACACCTGCTCTAAGCACACTTCCATTGCACCCATCAACAGCCACAAGGGGAGAAAACACATTTCATAAATGAAAAGATTATGACTTAATGGAACTAGTCCAGGTGAGCAGACCAATAAACTAGAGACTAATACCACACTTCACAAACGAAATAAAATGTCAGACTTGGAATTAATTTACTGCCTTTGGAAAAGCCCATGGCTGTGTTTGCACAGGACTGACATTTTGATTTCAGAAGAGTGTCTTTAGTGAGTGAGAAAGAGAACGGCTATGTCTGTCTCGCTGGGTTTTTTGCACTCCCAACACTCCAGGTTCTGGGTAGTTCCCCAGACACCCCGGATCTTCAGCAGTGGCTTCCCTCGTAGAGCAGAGCCATCTACGACTGACAGCACCCCAGTCGGCACAGGGCCAATCTCATGGCAGCCTGTGGCCTATGGAACATTCCCCCGGGCAGGAGAACCTGCTGTTTCACTTTGTACCACACACACACACATTCACAAGCATTCCAGGACTTTCTTCACTGTGCATCGTGCTTATATTCAGCAGGTATTATGTTTCAGAGTGATGTCTCATCACTACCAGATACAACAGCCCAAAGAAATTAGGTAAAGCAGGCTATCACACACAGACACACACATTCTGGTTTTTAACAAACACACAGAAGAACTTATAGTCCATAAGAGCACAGTAAGATGACAAAAACACATGGAGATAACCTAGAACCCTGCACAGATGTAGCCAACAGCGGTTCAGTGTCCAAGCGGGTTCCATAGTAATGGGAACAGGGAGTGACTCTGACATGAATTCAGGGGCTGGCTCTTGGATCACCTCCCCCTGAGGGGGGAGCAGCCTTGCCAGGCCACAGAGGAGGACAATGCAGCCAGTCCTGATGAGACCTGGTAGACCAGGATCAGAAGGAAGGCGAGGAAGACCTTCCCTATCAGTGGACTGGGGGAGGGGCATACATGGAGGAGAGAGAGAGTAGGTAGAATTGGGAGGGGAGGAGGAGGGAGCTTCAGGGGGGATACAAAGTGAATAAATTGTAATTAATAAAAAATTAAACTAATTAATTAATTTAATAAAAATAAAATTAAAAATACAAAAAAAAAGGGTGATGACAAACCTTAAAGCACACACCATAGCACTAGGGCAACTTCCTGATTTGTGGAAGCTGCTGATTAACACATGCCCACCATGCTGCCCTGCCCAAAATTCGTCTTTCTAGCTTGCAAAGTACTTTGCCTTCTGCTGTCTCCACAGGTCCATCCAGAGGCCTAGAAAAATGAAAATGCAAGCGACAGTTCAATTTTGCTGCTGCAGAGTCCATCACAGAGACTGCTCAGCTTCCGGCACCCCGTTCCCCACCCCCAGGGCTTCAGGCAACAGCACGGATGCAGCCTCCATCCCATGAGCAGCTCGGCTTCTCCACTGTTTCAGCTTCCCTGTGTGCTAAAACCCTGGCAGGAAACGACATCAGAGAGACAAAGGTCACCACACCTAAGAGCCTCACAATGACAGCGTGGAATGGTCCCTCACACCACTATTGCTGCGAGTACAGAGCACAGCACAGATTCAGGCTTCTCTGCTCCACTAGCCACTGGGAAGGGAAGCAGGCGGGAAGGGAAGGGGGAAGGGAAGTAGGTGGAAAGGGAAGGGAAAGGGAAGGGAAAGGGAAGGGAAGCAGGTGGGAAGGGAAGTGGGTGGGAAGGGAAGCAGGTGGGAAGGGAAGTGGGTGGGAAGGGTAGCAGGAGAGCACATCACTTGCCACTACAGAAAGTACTCACTATCTGGAACGAATTTTTTTAAAGAAGAAAGGAGAGATGACAGCAGCCCGTCTACAGTGTCTGTCACCATCAGGAGGACACAGTGACCACTGTGCACCACAAACCCTGGTGACACACCCGTGCTGCAGGCTTCTCGCTGAAGCCTCCTGTGCAGCCGTGTACTGCCAGCCTCTGACATCCTGTGGCCACCGCACAGATGCCGAGGGCATCGTCAGACAGCTGAGGCCTGTGGAGGAGGTTCCCTGGATGATTTCTCCGCTGTGTTTGAACAGTAATTTATGACACAGACTTCATAAAATGGTCACCTCATTAGAACAGGGAATTTGAAGGAAGCCAAATCTGTGATCTGGGAGCATAGCCATCCATATTCCACTCCAGAATAAAATATCTCTTATCCCCTTTGAGATGAGAAATATATATATTTGTGTGTGTGTGTGTGTATGTGTGTGTGTGTACATAAAATCTTCTACAATGACAGGGAGAGGCTCAGTGGTAGCACACCTGCTGCACAAGCGCCTGTGTAAAGAGCTGTGCATGGTAGGTAGCCTGTGACTGTAGCCCTGGCATTGGGGGTGTAGAGACAGGAGGATGCAGAGGTACTGGATGGCCAGCCTTGCCAATCAGTAACACGCAGACACACACACACACACACAAGCATATGCACACACACACACACACACACACACACAAGCATATGCACACACACACAAACACTAGGGTGTGTGCTGAAGGCTGAGGACTATGCTGAAACCAGTAGATATGTGACGAGCATCATCGTGTCATTAAATCCGTGATGTTTTTGTACCAACCCGAAAGCCTCTCAGAACACCTAGCTTGCAGTGACCACACACACACACAGAAGCACGGAATCCAGGCAGAACTGCGCTGTCAGCCATCAGGTTTGCCTGGCTCTGTCCTCACCAGGCGAACCATGTCCTGACGAACCTGGTACAGCTCTTGCCCTGTGTTCTTTCTCTTTGCGCAAACAAGACAAATGGCCTGCTGTGGTTCTGACACCTGAGGTGACAGGTGTGAGTCTGATGGGCTTCTACGATGGCACTTGATACAGAACAAAGCCACCCTCATGGGTCTGAGCCTCAGTGCCCACCGCTCAGCAAAGCACGCCCCACACGGGTCTTCACAAACGGACCGAGCTCTACATGAGACCAGGTTCTGCAAAGCTCTGCAGTTCCTTCAGAGCACAGAACCACAGATGCAAACAGCCAGACTCTCCAAAATCTGAAATCCACTTTCTCAGAGCCACACAGGCACCCTAACAAGCTTCAACAGATTTCTGCACGCAGTGCCAACTGGCAATGGGCATCAGAAGCTAAAGTGCCGGTTCTAGCTAGCATGAGGAGCCGACGCATACATCAGGTACTTCAAACCCAAGGTTGGAGGAGGAAAAGGGGAGCGGGAAGGCTGGCGTAGGCCTCGGGCAGGCCTCTAGCTGCTACAAGCTGCCCTCCCCTCCTAGGAACACGCTTTGCCCTCCCACTGCACCCCTCCCCTGCCATGGCACTCCCCCTGGCAGACGTCCTATGCACTCAAAGCTGCCTGCAAAGCTGCTTAGCCAAACAGCGTGTCTCTGCTTGTCCAAGAGTTCCCTAGACACTGCCCTCGTGAAATAGGCAGCAAACAGCCGGGCTTGGCCAACCCAGACGACAGACAGACTTCAGCAACTGCAGCTGCTAAAAGTATCCGTGAGGACCTCACCCCCACCCCGCCCAGGGGCCCTGTGGTTCTCCATGTCCCTCAGAAACAGCAGTGAGCGGTAAGGCTCTATTTTACAGTTAAAAGCCAGGCAGCCAATGTGGTTCTCTGACAACACCTGTGTTAGGGCAAGACTTACATGATCCACCCAGATGGATCATTTACCATGATCCATCCTCCAGAAGAGGTTAGCATGATGGCGTCCAGAGCTGGGCACAGCATGAAGGTAGGAATACAAAGGTGGACACTCATTGAAGGACACACTTTCACGGCTGGGTTGGAATTGCTCTGAAAATCTCTATGGCTCAGCAAAGCGTCTATGGGAACACTTCATTCTTGAAGGTACAGAGCAGACAGGACACATTACAGCCACAAAAGTAACAACTGCGAAATGACACTCAGCCAAACGGCACCGTCCCGCCACTCCTGTCTCCTTCAGAACTTCATAACAGGCCACAATCATACAATGACTTCAGTTAATTTCTTAAATAAGATGCAAAAAAACACAGTCACTGTGAAGAGAAATTTAATAACAAGACAGCACATTTCCTGTCTCAAAGAAATACAAAAATTTAAAGTTAATTCAATCCATGGCTATTTATTTTCTATGTGGGATTAAACAAGTTTCTGCTTACCCTAAACATGCTTTCTTTCTCTCTCTCTCTCTGTGTGTGTGTGTGTGTGTGTGTGTGTATACCAATGTGTGAGCATGTACCATAGCACATGTCCCTGCTTCCTCCTTGCTTGAGACAGTCTCCTCCTCTCAGCCCTTGAGCTCCTGGAGCCTCTCCTGTCTCCACCTCCCATCTTACAGGACTGCAGGCTCCAGCTACCAGCTTGGCCTCGGGGCTCTGGAAATGGGCATGCTGTCAGGACAATGCTTTCACCCTCTGAGCCCAAAGTCTGACTCGTTTGTTTGAGGCATCTTCTCTACATTGCTCTGGCTCGCCTGAACTCTCTTCATAGACAGGCTGGCCTGGAACATGCCTCTGCCTCCCACGTGCTAGGATCAGAGATATGTGTGCCACCACACACACACACACACACACACACGCGCGCACGCACACACACACACACCCAGGCTGTCGGTATGGTAGCTTCTCACAACTACAAGCAGCTTATCACTCACACTCTTCTTTAAACTTACAGGGTTCTTGGCTTGGACTTAGTATTTTGCAATGAGAACTACAAAGAGTTTTAAGGTTCACAAGACAGTAATTGGAGCAGGGCCTGAACTTAACACAACCATGGGGGGAGGGGACTGACATGAACTGCAGCATAGACAAAACGCCAAGGAGTAAATACAAATAAGATGATTTGGGTTCTCTATCTGACAATGTGGACACTGAGAAGACTTCTTCCTAGCATGTCCAACCTATTGTTGAGACCTGACAATATCAACACATATCATTGTTCAGTCAAGCTCCAAAAATAAAACACAAATATCTATAATTTTTTTTCTTTTCTTTCTATCTATTTATTCATTTATTTATTTATTTTGGGTTTTGTTCTTATTTTTCGAGATAGGGTTTCTCTGTGTAGCCCTGCTGTCCTTGGACTCACTTTATAGACCAGGCTGGCTTTAAACTCACAGCAATCCACCTGCCTCTACCTCCCAAGTGCTAGGATCACAGGCGTGTGACACTGTGCCCAGCTTCTCATACTTTTAGGGTTAAAGTTGTGTTCTTGCGCCACATTCACAGCTATCCTCGGCAACATGATCGTGTGGCCTGCAGTCTGTGCACATGTACAGCGCTGACCACAGTCACAGGCTGCTTTGGTCCCCTAAGAGCAGAGAAGCATCACTGGGCTTGAAGACGGGGCATAAGCAGGCACTCAGAGCCCCGAGTTACAGAGCTGGCTCCCTCCAGCATTGTCACCTTCTGCAGAGTCCATCACTCAGCCTGACCCACCCACCCCTGGTAAGCACATGCCACAAGCCAGAGGAAGGTGGGGCCTCTGGACCCTCCCAGGCACCCGGGTTCTAAGCTGAGCACAGAAAGTTAACAGTAACAGCATAGCAATCAACCTTACCATCTTACAGATGAGAAAACAGAGGCTGGGAATGTAGCTCACTGGGGGAGGCTTTGCCTAGCATGAGCAAGGCCCTGGGTTCAAAAGCTAGCACTCCCTCCCCCCAAACAACAAACAAACAAACAAAAAGAATGGACAATTGAGAAACTCTGACCAAAAAGCTAAACTTAAGAAAGACATGATACATACTCTGAGCATGTTAGTGCAAAGAGACAAGGCTGTGATGTGGCCAGCTGCCCTCAGAGGAGCAGCCACACGGGGAACTCAGCAAGTGACAAGATCTCTATTTACACAGCCTATGAAATATGTGACAGTTTCTAACCTGCAAGTTTTCCTAGTGAAAATCTCTCAGCTTCCACCCTCTGTGTCATCATTCTTTACACATGAAAACTGAAGTGCATAAGAGTCTCCAATACAACTTCTCGGGTGACTCTTTGCCCTGCTCTAGAAGAACCAGTGAAAAGGCATGCGTGCAGGGAGGGGGCGGAGAGAAGGGGGGGGAAGCAGCAGGACCTACCACCACAGGATCTATCCTAGGCTGGCCTGAACTTCTGACTCTCCTGCCCCAGCTCTCAAGTGTGGATTACAGTCAATGGCACCACAGCCAAGTTATGTGGTGCTGGGACTCAAACTGTGGCGTTAGAAGTGTTTGGGCAAGCACTGAACCCAGTGAGACGCATCTCTAGTCTTCCATCTTTAAATTTAAAATTATTTTCACACATGCAGACAGTATTTTAGCACACCTACAATCGTGTTTAATGACAACTTCAGGGTAGGAGCTCAAACCCAGGATAACTCTTTCTGGAAGCAGAACTTACAAGGACAGAGCTTGGCACAGGCTAGACCCTCAGATCCCCCAGGAAGGAAGGTAGGAAGGAGGAGGAAGGAAGAAAGGAGTGAGGGAAGGATGGAGCAAAGGAAGGAAAACAAGGCCTCAAGCTTGACTTCAGTCTAAAGAGCAGTTACAGTCCTGAAACTATCACATACACTTTAGAAATGCAGTCTTACAGTATTCATCAAGTCACAGCGTTGTTTCCTTGATGTGCCAATAAGGAGAATAAATTGATTTTTCAAGTATCAAGTGTTTTCATTTTTATTTCCCACCATATATACCTGCAAACATTTTTGTCATAATTAATCTAGTGTCAGCAAATATTATTCCCGCTTTTCAAAGATCTGCAGTTTCCAAAACAAAAGTGATCACACGCAGTCTCTAACCCTCTAATAACTAGAACAGCACCTCTGAGGGTTGAGGGGAATCCGGGAATTCTCAGAACAGGGCAAGGTTTCAGGTTCTCCCTCCCACTCTCCCCAGCCAGAGGCCCCTCTATGAAACGCTCTCTCACGGACGGGCCCTGCTCCCTCCAGTCAGACATTCCTAACACACGCCTGCATCTTCTACCTTCAGGCTGAGGACTGTGCGAGCCACCAGGCTCCGGTCAAACTGTGGCTCCCACCACCCACGTCGGAGCAGCAACACAAGAACTAAAGTTCTGTGTACAAAACCCTGCCTGGCAGCACGGCTGGACGATAAATAGCTCTGTCCTCTAACGACCTGCCAAGGTGTTTATTAAAGGTGCTTTCCTCAGCAGCTCTGCTGGAACATGTCACATACACGAGAGAGACACAACCCAACGCGTAAACTTTTTATAAACACTCAACAGTAAGGATTTGTAAGGCACCCTACGTTCAATCTCAGGATAAAGCACACTGCCAAGGCCAGCCTTTATTTTCTCAAGGCTGAGGAGATGGTTCCCACTAACCTCCACATCAACGTGCCCTGCCAGGGTGAGAAGGAAACAGCCCATCACTCTTAAGAGACCTCCTGAGGGACGCCCAAAGTACCGTGCTCTCCGTTACCTCGAGCTGCGACAGAGTACGGCAGAGGCCGCTCTCGCTGGAGGGGTGCAGTCCAGGCCGCTCTCGGCTGGAAGGGTGCAGTCCAGGCCGCTCTCGGCTGGAGGGGTGCAGTCCAGGCCGCTCTCGGCTGGAGGGGTGCAGTCCAGGCCGCTCTCGGCTGGAGGGGTGCAGTCCAGGCCGCTCTCGGCTGGAGGGGTGCAGTCGTCCTGGCAGGGAAGGTGTGAGGCGGTGGCTGAGGCAGCTGTCACTGCCCCTGCACTCAGGAATGAGGGAGCCGTGCATGCTGGTGCTCTGCTCCCTGTCGTTCAGCACAGGACTCCCCGCGCTACTTCATTTATCTTCTCTTCTCGGCCCGGTTTCCCCACTCTAGAGACTCACTCACATTCACACTCACACACACTCACATACTCACACACTCACACACACACACTCACACACACTCACACACTCACACACTCACACACTCACACTCACACACTCTCACACTCACACACACTCACATACTCACACACTCACACTCTCACACACACACACACACTCACACTCACACACTCACACTCACACACACACACTCACATACTCACACACTCTCTCACACACTCACACACTCACACACTCACACTCACACACACACACTCACACACTCACACACTCACACTCACACACACACACACTCACATACTCACACACTCTCTCACACACACACACACACACACACTCACATACTCACACACACACTCACATACTCACACACTCACACACACACACACACACACACACACTCACTCACACATCCAGAGGTGGTCTGCTGAGTGGTTCCAGACCCGCTCGGGTGGGCAGGAACCAT
Source organism: Meriones unguiculatus (assembly GCF_030254825.1). Taxonomy (NCBI): domain Eukaryota; kingdom Metazoa; phylum Chordata; class Mammalia; order Rodentia; family Muridae; genus Meriones; species Meriones unguiculatus. The sequence goes on from NC_083358.1 coordinate 1,864,116, forward strand.
CACGGCTGCTGTCTAAGGGCGGGAGAAAGCTTTGTCGGTAAGGGCCCACCATGCAGGTGTGGGTCCTGAGTCCAGGTCCCCAGCACCCGTGTGAAGAGCAGGGCGCTGTGACAGTCTCTGAGGATTTCTAGGGCCTGCTGGCCAGCTTAGCCAGTTGGTGAGCTCTGGGTTCATTGAGAGACCCTGTCTCAAAAAGATACGGTGGAGAAGTAATTAAGAAAGATAGCCAACATCAACCTCTGGCACACACATCTAATCAGAGTACATGTAAACACACACACACACACACACACACCCGGAAAGAGCTGTGAACGCAAGTCAACCCTTACAGTAGTAATTCCTACTGTCACCTTAGGCACCCCTCAATCAAAAAAACAAACAAATAAACAAACAAACAAACAAAAAACCACTTACACTCCAATTGTTCTTTGTTATTCACAAGGGATGGAACTCTGTGGTAATACAGCCATTTTCCCTACACATCTGTAGGTAACCCTCACCCAAGCTCTGTAATGAAATAAACCCAGGTCACCAATTTGGACTTGAGCACACCCTCACTTTGCCATGGGTGTCTGATCTAGAAACTGGCTGCCCTGAGTTTCCACAGCTAGCCCAGCACAGCACAGCAATTACTGTGTGCTCACCATCAAGGCTTCCTCAGGAAAACTCGCTTTGTCAAAGGCTTCACAACTGGCATGATTTGAAAACCACTTGTGAAAGACGTTAGAACAGGTTCCCAGCCTGAGTGACAGACAAGGGCTATGAGAGCGACAGAGCTGAGCAGTGAACACTGCACTGGCTGACGTAACATAGCCTCTCTTGCCATGGCTGACGTATCATGGCCTCTCTCGAATGGCTGTCTCATTAAGGAGATGGGAAGAGGAAACCCTGGGACTTGATTTCCCATGCAGCTGGGCATGGCCACACTACAGTTTTCTAAAGGAGATCTATTGCAGTCCCTCACTGTGGAACACAGAAAACAGGGCAGGCTGTGGCTTCAACCATTCTTTCCCCTATCTAGGATTTAGGTGGGCCCACCTCTTGAGGACCACAGCCCACACCATCCCATCCCTGGGCTGCCTCTGTGCCCCGGCTGTCACTCCTCCGTCGGCACCCACACCTGATCACCGGCATTCGAGGCTTCTCTCTTACTCCTCCACCCTCTCCATTGGTGAACGCCCAGCTCAGGCACCTCCCACTCTAACCAAGAACCGTGGTAAGCAGTGGCTCCCTTCAGTCACCAGTGCAGACTTGGGCCCTGCCCGGTGTGTTGTCCTGTTCTAGGTGTGGGGACTTGCAGTGAAGGTGATAGCGTGGCCTTATGGTAAAATCCTACGACAACTGGTGACCAGTGACATTACTAAACTCCCACTGCAGTAATCCCAGAATGAAACTTTCCTTACCTTCCACACATTGGACCGTTTTGCTATTTTTGAGACAGGGTCTTATCTCAGGCTAGCCTCGAATTGGCTATGTAGCTGAGGATAACCTTCAACTTTAGATCCTCCTGTGTCAAACTCAAGGGCAGACACATGCGTTTGGCAAATGGAAAAACACAACATGAGCTGGGCCACCCTTGGAGAAGCTGCAGACGAGCTCCAGGGGGCCTGAGGAGGAAGCAAACTGGTGCCAACTCTGACCTCACCAGGTGCCACATTTGCCTATCCAAACACCGGTGACTGTATGCTGTGTTAACTTTTCCTGGAGAGACAGGAAATGTCTATGCCATCCCTCAGATAAGACACAGGGGACAAAGTGACACTCATGCTCAAGTCCAAGTCTGGGAACTAAGATGTTATTGACCTTCTTATGGAGCACGGGGGAAGAGTTGCTGATGGGTGTACAGGGGACCCCAAAACAGCTCCCCCAGACAGACAACCTCATGGAAACTGCAACCACCTCCCCTTAGTTAACCCTGCATCGCCCAAGACCCTTCCCTCCTTCCATCTGCTAAAGGGTGTCAGTGAACAGCCCCGTTACCATTGCCATAGGTCTGTGGCCGCATCACTTTAAACATTCGGTTACCAGGCTCTGGGATGGCAATGACACAGCTGTGTTATGTCTGTGTTGTGCTCACAGAAAAATGTCATCTTTCAGCCTGTACCTTTAAAATCTTCCTCAGGGAGACAGGGTCCCAAACGTAACCTTGAAATGTAGACACTTCAAATGTCAAAGGCCGATCAGCCCTCCCAAAGCCTTTACCGCAGGACTGGCACAGGCAGTCACCATACTATAACAAGTAAGGCAATCTGCACTTCTCTGCTCCCTGTTCACACCAGCGTCCAGCTAGCCACTCCTTGGTAAGAAGATTTTCAGAAGCGGCCTCAGTATCTCAGCAACGGGAGAAAAGAATTTCCAGAGGTTTTGACCTCCAGTCTTTCATTTGAGGAACATGTACTTGGTGATCACACATTCCAATATACAGCAAGAGAAGAAGGCAAAGGAAAGGCACCCTGAGGAAGTGGCGCGTGTCTATTATCCCAGCGCCCGGTTGCCTGGTGGAGAGAGGAATCCTAGCAGCACGTTCTACAGAGCCTCCTTCCTGGGACGATGGGGAATGAAGAGCATCAGTCAGGGCTGCCAATTCCACAGCCCAGCATCAAAGATCAAGGCAAAAATATTCTGAGCAAAAATCATGTCAAGCACAAAGACGTCAGCCAGCATAATGTGCTGGGATAAAAGCTAATATTAAAGATTACCGAATAAAGGCGCCCAGGAGAGCAATTCACAAGTTAATGCATTTCATACATCAAATAACACAGAAAATAGTCTCAGGTCTTAATTTTTATATAATAAAAAGCTGTGCACATGCTGATGAGATTTCTGCTTCCTCTCCACTGTAAATAATCAGCTTAGAACTCATGAATAAAAATACATGTTATTTCCCCTGGAATGAGACTCTTTCACTCACCCCCACACACTGTGGGCACCGCATATACTCGGCCCTCTTTACTCGTTTCTGCAAATGTAATGTCACTAACCAGAAGCCCCCAGCAGTTACAGGGTGTGCACACTGCCATAGTCTGCGGCAACCCTGGTTTTTACAGAACATGCTCGAGGAGTCGAGTTAGTCAGCTCCCCATCTCCACGCTCACGCGTCCCCGCTCTGCTAACTCCTAATGAACAGACTGTGGAAGAAGTCTAAGAGCCACTCACCGGTCCCCTTTGCACCTGGCTATGTGTGCAGAGGGGCTGAGAACCCCTATCCAGCAGCCACGTGAGGGAAACCCACATGGGTTCTTGCCTGATCGAGCCACAGGCAGTCCACAGCCTCCCGAGACGTGGCCAGCCACAGAGATCCATGCATCATAGCTAGGGACCAAGCCACAGAAACTGAGATCCAACAGCGCCATACCCAGACATGGCCAGCCATAGAGATCCAACGCCACCATACCCAGGGACCCAGCCACAGAAACTGAGTCAAGTTTGAGTTTCTTTTAAGCCACTAAACTCAAGAAGAAGGCTCCACAGTGCAACAACAACAAAAAACAACATGAATGAGACAAAGAAATCACTGAGTCTATTGTAGAAGACCTGCTGTTGTGTGTGGGCGCCCTGTTCATCAAGAAAGGGGGGGAGGGCTCAAATAATTTACCCTCGTTAAAAAGCAGAAGGAACTGTAATTCAAATTTATCACATTACAGAAACCACACATTCGGGGACTGGAGAGACACTGAGGAGTTAACAGCACACACTGCTCTTGCAGGGACCTGAGTGAGCGTTCTTCCCAGAAGCAAAGTCACAACCGTCTGTAAGTCAACACCAGGGGTCTTCACACCCTCTTCTGGCCGCCCTGTACATACAGTCTTATATTAATATTAATTTCTAATTGTGGGTAGGTGACTAGTCACATAAACACAGTGTCCTCAGAGGCCAAAATAGGACTCTGGACTCCCTGGAGCTGGAGCTTCAGGGGGTCATGAGCCACCTGACGTGGGTGTGGGAACTGAACATCAGTCTTCTGGAAGAGCAATGAAGGCTCTCCCCCTCTTAGACATCTCTCCATCCCAGTACACACCACACACACACACACACACACACATACACACACCACACACACACCACACACACACACACACACACACACACACACACACCACACACACACACACACACACACACATACACACACCACACACACACATACACACACCACACACACACACACCTTTAAATTCTCTACATCACATTACCCTTACTATGAATAAAATTCACTTAGAAAGGGAATTTAATTAAACATTCATCGTTACTTATGCTATCTTTAAATTTTCATCTATTTTTCTACTCTAAGAAATGACCAGCTTCTGGCTATTACAAATAAGGCTGCTACAAACATGGTGGAGCAAATGTCCTTATTGTGTACTTGAGACTCTTTTGGGTATATGCCTAGGAGTGGTTTAGCTGGATCTTGAGGAAGCGCTATTCCTAGTTTGCCCTCAGTGGAGGAATGGATGCACAAATTGTGGTGTATCTACACAACGAAATATTACTCAGCAATAAAAAAAAGGGGGGGGGGAATCATGAAATTTGCAGGTAAATGGTGGGATCTGGAAAATATCATCCTGAGTGAGCTATCCCAGAAGCAGAAAGATGCGCATGGTATATACTCACTCATATAGACATTTAATATAGGATAAACCTACTAAAATCTGTACACCTAAAGAAACTAATCAAGAGGAAGGACTTGCTAAAAAGCTCAATTCCTATCCAGAAAGGCAAAGAGGATGGACATCAGAAGAAGGAGAAAAGAGGGAACCAGTCAGGAGCCTGACACAGAGGACCTCTGAAAGGCTCTGTCCTGCAGACTATCAATGCAGATGCTGAAACTTATGGGCAACCTTTGAATAGAGTGCAGGGAATCTTAGGAAAGAAGTGGGAAACAGTAAGATATGGAAAGGACAGGAACTCCACAAGGAGAGCAACAGAACCAAAAAATCTGAGCACAGAGGTCTTTCCTGAGACTGATACTCCAACCAAGTACCATGCATGGAGATAATCTAAGACCCCTGCACAGATGTAGCCCATGGCAGTTCAATATCCAAGTGGGTTCCATTGTAATAGGAACAGAGACTGTCTCTGACATGAACTGATTGGCCTGCTCTTTAATTACCTCCCCCTGAGGGGGAGCAGCCTTACCAGGCCACAGAGGAAGACAATGCAGCCACTCTGGATGAGACCTAATTGATTAGGATCAGAAGGAAGGAAAAGAAGACTTCCCCTATCAGTGGACTTGGGGAGGGGCATGTGTGCAGAGGGGGTAGGAAGGGAAGGATTGGGACAGGAGGAGGGAGGGAACCACAGGGGAGATACAAAGTGAATAAAGTGTAATGAATAAAGAAAAAGAAATGACCATTGTGACATTTTAGAAACACGGTCAAATTATAAAATTCCTTGGAGAGTTCTAGTGGCAAAGAGTGGCACGCTCTGCCTCCTGTGGAAGGATGAGGGTGCCTCCACTGACGAAGTGAGAACACTGTGCTGGTATAATATATTTTTTTAGTGTATACACCTTACCCTTGTTCATTCAAATGCTAATTTCTCCTACCCCCTCCCCCAACTCTCTGGTTTCAATACGGATATTGCATTGTGATACTCATTCTAAGCATCCTGTCTCAACTCTTGTGTAAACAGGACAAAATAAAGCAACTAGACACAATGTTGAGGAGGGAGGAGTCAGAGGACAGGAAAGAGGGGAGGAGCCAGAAGGCAGGAAATGAGTGGGAGGAGAAGGGGCTAGAGGAGAGCTAGGAGAGAACTGGAGGGAGATCTTGGAGGACGTGGAGCATGAACCAGACCTAAGATTTCACAAAAAGCAAGTATAATGTGGGAAATCTAAATGTTAGGAACTGAGGGCTTGTAGGTTTAGGAGGGAGTAAATATTGCCCAGCATTGTGTTCTAGGTTAACTAAAAACCCAGTCTCTGTGTGGTGATTTGGTTATACAGCTGTTTAAGATTAGCAGCAAGCTTTACTAGAAGATAAACCAATAGTAAATATTAATAACCACTTACAACAACAGTGCCTCGGAGGGCTGGTGTGAGCAAACACCAGCATCTCCAGGCTACTGTCTGTGGCTTTGTACTGTTTATGCTTCTCTCCAGAGAAAGGAGTCGACTTTCTAGCTAAGAAGCGTGACGCTCATGGCTGCGGCCACGCACACTTCCAGCCTTGGCGTGGGTGGGAGAGGGTGCAGATCTGGAGAGTTTGAGACCAGCCCGATCCACATAGTGAGGTCCAGACTAGCCAAGGCTACATAGTTAGACCCTGTTCCAGAATCAGAATTAGAGGCAGGCAGGCAGGCAGGCAGGCAGGCGGGCGGGCAGGCAGGCAGGCAGGCACAGAGCTGTGGCAGCTCTGCAGAAGAACACGCCACCTCCAGAAGAAGCAGGATAAACAGCCTAGGAGGCAGGAGGCGGGAGCAGAGGAGTCAAGAAACTGCTTCCACCTGCTAGCACGCAAGCATGGCGTTGTTCACTCCTCAGCAAGCAAGCGTGGCGTTCACGCCTCAGCACGCACATACACGGGCTCACCACACAGGCGCTGGGATCACCAAGGCTCTAGGGTATTACAGCTTGCACACATACTGGTGGTGAAAAGCTGTCTTCAAAAATGAAATCATAAAAGTCGGCACACATCTGTGACCCGGAAGGGAGGAGGGGAAGAGAATCAGGACTTTGAGGGTACCCTCAGCTACACAATTTTTACAAGACAGGATGCACAGGCCTTTTTTCAAAAAAAGAAAAAAATAAAAATAAAGAAAAGAGAAGGAGGAGGGATCTGGATTTTCAGTTTCACTGACTAGTCCCTCGGTCCCCACCCTCTCCACTGCACAGCACATATAGAACGGACTTTGCACAGAACCCCTAAGGGGCACGCCATACCTGGCCTTCCTAGAAGCAAAGCAAGATTGCCACCTGCATGAGGGTGGATGCCACAAGCTACTCCTGGCACCAGCCAAGTAACAGCGCAGGTCTGCGATTCTCCAGACCCATCAGGCTCTTCTTTGTCTGTAGGTGTCTGTCTGCGAGACTGTCGGGAAGTAAGCAACCTGTGATTTCTCTGAAATGTCCAAAGGCACACCATCTGTCTAAACCCTGTAGCTCATTAAATACAACAGCTCCTACAAGAGGCCAGGTGGAGGCCTACGCCTGTGAGTCAAGTATTTCCGAAAACTAAAGAGGACTGACTCTGAGGCCAGCCTGGGCTACCCAGAGACATCTGACTCAGCAACAAAATTTTAAGTTGTTGAAACTTTGTAATGTGCTCATTAAAGCTTTGTGCGACACATACACGGAAATTTGTTTTTAATTGTTTTTGTTCTGTCTGTTTTGGTTTGTTTTCTAAGAGTTGACTGTGGGAAATGGGGCAGATGAGGAAGAAGTTATAGGTCAAACAGAAAGCCCACATGAGGGTGCTGGTGGTTGTGCAAGCTGAGTGACAGGCACCCAAGAGCCTTCATTCTGCCCTCTAGTCATTTCTGTGCAAACATTTCCACAGTGGAAAACTACCTCACAATAGCTTGTGCGTATAAAGCATGTTGAGAGGTAAACGCGTCACGGGAAAGACCCCAAACTGAAACAAGCGGATCCTAAGTGGGTGTTTGCCAAGGGAAACACTTGAAGGTGCAAGAACGGCTTCTGCAGGCTGCGATTCAGCACTGACATCTGTTCCGCCATACGGGACCATCTGCTTCATATCACAGACGGCAAAACATTTCATAGGAAGTGTCAGAGGCGACTGCTAATCAGAAACCAATTACCGCCATGTGCTTCCAGAGCAAAGCAGATTAGAAACTCCTGGGCAGAAGTTAATGGAAAAACCACAAAACCACAGAGCAGGTACACATTCTAATGAGCGTGGTTACCTGCAGAGACTCTTATCAGCTCTGATATCTTAAATATCTAATTAAAAGGAAAAAACTGCGGCCAAGAGACTAGGCACGTTGAGAGACGTTCACGGAAGGCAGAGTTGGGGAAACAGAGAACTCTGAGTGGAAGGCTCAGTGGTGCGGAGGCCCCAAGCATAAAGCTTCACCCAGGGCCTGTGCTGGCAAAAAAGAACTGTTTACACCCAAAGGGCTTGGGGCCAAAAAGACAACGCACACAGGTTACACTGCCTGAACACTGCAAGGCATTTTTCAATTAAAATGAAGTCCAGACACTCACACGATCAAGCGCTGCAGCTGGCTAGGGCATCAGGAAAGACCCTGTGGCTGCAACCGAGCAGTGGGCTGTGAGGTGAAAGTCAGAGCTGGCCGGCAGCGCACGCTCACACAGAAAGCCCAAAGCCAGGCGCGGCCAGTGTAACTCACAAATGACAGAGAGCAGTTTGGTGCAAGCTGGGCACCCAGGAAGGAAGGGTTTGCTGTGTTCATGAGCTATAGACCCTTCTGGAGGTTTCTTGAAAGGTGCATAGTCAATGCCTGTAGGAGAAACCCTTTGGGGGCTGGGCATGAGCTCAAAAAACCTAATATGAGGCATGTTACAAAGAGAAAATTAGGGGGGCATGAGAGGTAACGGAGGCCCTGTAGGAGCCTGGCGAAGCTCTGACCAGAGTCAAGAGGGACAGCTGCAGACAGCGCTGGCTGCTCCTCCTCAGGACCAAGGCTGGTCCCCAGCACCACACGGCAGCTCACAAACACCCTTACCTCTGTCTCTGACCTATCTGAAGCCTCTTCTGGCCTCCTCAACCACCAGTTACACACATGGAGCACATAGACGTGTGCAGGCAAAACACTTACACTAAATTAACGTAAAGTCCATATGTGAGCACAAATAACATTGCGAAGGATGCGCAGAGAAACAATATTCCTTTATTATAGGGGTATGTCAGGTTCAAATCACACTCACCCAAGTGCACGACCTTCCTCCTGCCGTAGAATCTCAAATATAAGGCTAAACCTTTGTTTGCAGTAAAAATATTAACTTCCCCTTCTGACTCTTATGACCCAGGGTCCTACCTTATGAGCTGTGTCCCCTCCTGTCCAGATCAACCACCCAAGAACATCAGTTAGGCTCCTTAGCACTCCCTAAGGTGTAGTGTCAGAAAACCAAACAGTACAAATGGCTAATTGTTTAAAGAGTTATTTTTTATGCGTGTGACGCTTTGCCTGCATGTATGGTGTGCACATTTGTGCCCGGTGGCCACACGGGTGACACGAGGGTGTCAGATGCCTTGAAAGCAGAGGTGCAGACAGTTGGGAGCCTACGTGTGGGCGGTGGCGACTGAGCTCCAGCGTCTGCACGGCGGGTCTGTAAGGACATTCGACTCTTGAGAAGCCCACACTCACACTCTGTGTTACTTTTCCTCAAGAACTTCCGAAAATGCCCTCTAATAAGCTCCAACTCCGCTTCACACTGGTTTCTCCCCTGGGGCCAGTGGAGACTCCGGCTTTACCTAAGTTTAGGTACCTAAAGACGTGAAGAAACTCTTCCGCCTGATGCAGGGATGGATGACACCTGGGCATTCAGCAGTGACAAACGTGCTTTCCACAGAGCCCGGGCCCTAGGCTGCCACGTCGGGATCAAGAGTGAGACATAACTTCAGCAACTAAGAAAGTAAAAGGAAACAGGGGGGATGGGCAGGGACGCACCTAGTGTGCCCGGCAGGCGGCTCATGCCGGCTCCTGTAGTCTGCTTCCAGGGAAGGCGTGCTCTCGAAGGGAGGGCCTGGTTATCAGACCAGCCCTCAGAGGGCTCTGGAACCCTGCAGCAGCTCAGGAAGACTCTCTGACTCCATGTCTCTTTAATTCAGCCTTGTAATTGAGCTAATGAAAGGCTGCTTGCAAAATTACTTGTCATTAATACAGAGCACAAGGACCTTGAAAGTGGCGCTGAGTTCTCTTCGGGGCTCAGCAAAAGTTGGCTCCCATCCCCTCCCAATGCATAAGGGGACCAAAGACTCCAACAAGTGGAGCATAAGGACTTCTAGAAAGTGCAATTTTAGAACAGAATAAGTAAATTATTAGCGACTAAAATCAGAGGGGGCGTGCCCCTTCCCCAGCGCTGCTATACAGGTTAGGAGACCACACTGTGCCTCAAGCCAGTAACTCCACTCTTGCAATTAATAGGTGACATCGGATACTAGGATAAATACTGTCATACGAATGTGTGACCCTCAAATTTATAAGAGATTTAAGGAGATTCCAAGATTCGTATCATTGATAATAGAGACTAAAAGGCCTGGATTCTATTCTGAGCACCAACAGGGGAAATGAAAATGCAAAATGTTAATGCAATAAGATTTGGCTCTTTCTATTAAATGTATGAATTTGTTTTTTAAAACACAAATACAGAATTTTCTTCTTTCCAAAACTACACATTTAATCTCCAGTGTAAATGCCCTTACTGAACTGAACATAAAAGTTCTCAGGCTACCCAAGTTCCCGGGTTCTGCATCAGAGACCAGGAACTCTGAGAGTGTGAGGACAGAGAAAGAAAGGAGAACCTGATTTTGCACACCAGGTGGTAGGGCCCCACACACCTCGGCTGGGCCCCTTGACCCTGGCCCTGGCTTCAAGCCCTCCTCAGAGCGCTGTCAATCAGGTGTGTCCCCTAGGCAAAGAGAGCAAGCTGGGCTTTGACTCCCGCGGGTACAAACAGCGGGTCCCAGCACTGGCCTCCCGTAGCAAGAGCCTGGGTGTGCTCAGTCATCACCATCCCAAACGCAGCCTCCAACCCAACCCGAATGGATCTCCCGTCCCACCCTGTCTCCCCAAACACCCTCCCTGCTCACACACAGCGATGTCCCGGGCAGCAAATGCTCACCCCTACAGCCACTGCCATGGGCTGAGGCACAGCTGAGCTCGGCACCCCTACACAATGTCTGTGGACTTCTAAGGATACAGAGCCCCGTTCCTCCAGCTGCCACCCCGCTCACATCCAGCCACCATGATGGCTGCACCTCCTTTGGCCAGCTGTCGCACAGAGACACACTTTTGTTTTTTTTAATTTTAAAAATAATCTTGAGGCAGTGGAGATGGCTGAGCAATTAACAGTACTCGCTGCCCGTGCAGGGCAGTGTGGGTCCTGGCACCCACTCTGGGCAGCTCACAACTGCGTTTCACTCCAGTCTCAAAGGACCCAAGGCCTCCGGCCTCCAAGAGCACTTGCACTCACACATACATACTCATGCACACACACACACACACACACACACACACACACACATTTTTAAAGCAAGTCCTTTTAAAAACACTGTTGTGGCTAAGTGATCTGGCCTCTGAAAACAAGTGTAGAAAAGATGTAAGGATGCCAAATTTTAGGGACACAGGGACAAGGGCAATCCATTGCACTGTTCAAGTGCACCAGCCACCCTCCCGTGTCGGCTTCTGGGTACAGCATGGCAGTCACACCCACCAGACAGAGATGCAGTGATGCCGTGCCCTGTGAGGAGCACAAAGCCTGGACCACAGTTGCCATTACCGGCATTTTCAGGATGAGCACTCCTGGGTCTGTCCCCGAGTTATCAGCGCAAAGCAGTTTAGAAACAAAACCCAACATACAGGGCTAGAGAGATGGCTGAGAATTTAGAAAGCACTTGCATTTGGTTCCCGACCCCCACGAGGCTGTCCACACCATATGTATGTCTAGGTCCCGGAGAGCCATCACCCTCTTCTGACCTCCACAGACAGCGAGTGTGCGCATGCTGTACAGACTCACACTCATACACACGGAAATAAAACAAATCTTTTTAAAACTGTTCAAAAAACAGAACGCACAAAAATGTAGAAAGAAAAACCGCGTGGATCTGTGCAGACACACTTCTTGAGGCCGCCCGCCAGCTTTTCTTCAGTGCGCAATTCTGAGGTCAGGCAGGGATCATTCCTTCAGAGTCTGTTAATTCCACGGCGTGCCTTATGAAGCAATAGGTGCTTAGTCAGAGACACACAAGTTTGGGCTGGCAAATTAGAAAGATCTGATAGAAATGAACATCCTGTCCTTTTAGGTGGAAACAAAGGAGTTTTTCAACACTGTAAGCTCAGGCCCAACTTCCTGGAGCGTTACAAGAACAAACACACCGAAATATACTGATGGGCTGATAAGAGATGATGACCCTAGAAACATTGTCCTGCTCTGGGAAACAATGAGAGCATAGACGCTTTGCAGAGAGCAGAGGACCAAGGTGTTCATTCTGGAAGGCGGGATGGTCCAGCTTCACCCCCACTAGCCAGCAGAGCAAACGGACCCTCTGTCAAGAGCGCTGGCTTTTGTTACAACCCCACAGTGCAAACACACAAAACAGCTCGTTCAATAGGGGACCCTAACATGCAGCATCAGGCAGACCTAGAGGGGACCACAGACAGGAAGCTTGTCAACAGTGTTGGCTATAAACACAAACAGACCTTCAAATGTGTGCTGTCCTGACTCTGAGCCCACTCCACCCAGACAGCTGCTCGATCTGAATCTCTATCTCTCCTGAGAAAACTAAGTATTCTGGTTCTTAGTCAGTTTGGCACGAACTAGAGACACCGGGAAAAGAACTTCAGCTGAGAAACGGCCTGCATCCATATGCTCTGAGCATGTCTGCTGCGGAGCACACTGACAATGGCAGGCTGAGCCAGCCAGCTAGCATTACTCCTCCACAGTCTGCTTCAGTTCCTTCTGCAGGCTCCTGTCTCAAGTTCCTGTCCTGGCTCCCTCACTCACGATGCAGCGTGGCCTGGGAACTATAAAAGGAACTAAAAGACTTCCTCCCCAACTTGCTTTCCGTCGGTGTCTTATCACAGCCACAGAAATGCAAACCAGGACAGAAACTGGTACCAGAAACATGGGGTGTTCCTGTGAGAGCCAACCACGTGGAGATGTCTTGAACTGTTTTGTGAGGAGTTTATAGCTCTGGGCTAGGAAAAGCCTTTGAGTGCTCAGATCTAAATGCGATGGCATGGGAACTTGGGAGGCAGCAATTTTGAAAAAGGTGTGATGATGGAGGCCCAGCTTGTTAACTTTCAAAGGGAAGCAAAGACTGTCAGGGTCACTTATGTGTTATTTTGGACTATGAATCTGTGGAAATGAAGGCTTTGTTTTACTGGGACAATCAGCGCTGGTCAGCTGGGGCTGAAGAATCAACTGTGGTTAACAGGAGACCAGCAACACTAAGCTGAAATCTGTGTAGTATTTCCTCAAGGTCAGCTCAGATACGCTGTGGCTCAGAGGGGGCCAAGGCTGCACTGCAAGTTGGGGCAGAGCCTGGCAATGTGCTGAGTCTTCCACGTGGTTCTAGTTTTGGTGGCACAAAAGACGCAGGACTGACTGACGGGGTCATGGAGAGAAGCTGAGACTTGTCAAGGTTCCTGAGTACATCACTGTTGAGGGTGCAGCAGCAGCTTAGGTGGAGAACCAAGAATATTGGCCACGCCAGGAGCATGGAGGGCCACCGAGGACAGTGCCAAGTGAGGAGTGGAACCAGACAGCCTACAAGAAAAATGTGTGAGCTGAAGAAATTATCTGCCCTGCTCTTTGGAGCCCAGAAGATCATGAGTTAAGTACCAAACACCAGATTTTTCTTGATCAATGGTTGACGGGCCGTACCACGGTGCCACACCTAAGGAGGTGGTCCCGGGAAAGCAGGCTGAGCAAGTCCTGAGGCTCAAATCCAGCCAGCAGCCTTCTTCCACGCGTTCTGCCTCAGCTCCTGCCATGGCTTCCCCTGATGATGTACTACAACCCAGAAGCCACGGCAACCCTTTCCTCCCCGCGCTGCTGTTGGTCAGCATTCAATCACAGCAACAGAAACAGAATTAGGACACTGGCCCACACCTGTACAGGAGGAGCTTCCTGGCGGCAATGTCTGTGTGTGCCACCAGACTGGAGGGGACATTTGCATGACATTATACAACCTATGCTCACACATTTGTGCACAGGGTATGTATCATGTGTGGGTGTGGGTTTCATGCTGCTGGTAAGGCTAGACAACAAATAATTAGAGCTGCAACATATGTAACTACACTTTTGAGAATAAAAAAAAATCGCATGAAACCTGGAAAAAGTAAAAGTTATGTCCTGGAACTCCATTATATTAGAAATGTGACTAGAAAATAAGCTACAGTCAAGTGCTGCACAGCACTGTAACAGAATTTAAAGTATGTGTTGGTTGATTTCCTGAGGCCGTCCTTTTACGGCACAGAGAACCAACACTTTTCAATCATCTTAAATGTTGACTCAGGGCAATATCAGGGCACAACTCCTCTAGAAGGGAAGGCAGCAAGTATCAAAGAATACATGGGATCACAAGGGAAAAGATACTAGAAATCAGACTAATTGAGTTCTCACCTGGCCTGTTCTCTTTCTTAGTAATCTCCCTGTATCTCCCCTTACTTAAAATGCCTATTTTTATTGTTTCTCTAGAAGAGAAATAGTCAGGATTGAGGCTTTTCCCAAAGAAGGGCTTTTTTAATCCTTACCTAGGATTACTTTTTTAGCATATAAAGTCACGTGACATCAAAAATATGACATGTACTGCTGCTTAAATTATTACCCAGGCATGTACCACCAGACATGCACAAGCAGACAGGTCTCCATGAGTTCAAGACTAGCCTGAGTACAGAGCTAGCTCCAGACTAGCCAAAACTACACAGAAGACCCTGTCTCAAAACAAAACAAGCAAACAAGATCAAAAACACCAACTCCCTTCTAATATCATTCACAAGATATTTTATTCCTTATAATGTCAAAATTTGAAATAAAAGGAGCCCAGTGTTTTGTCTGGGGGTTTTGTAGAGTTGTTTTTACACACACACACACACACACACACACACACACACACACATATATATGGGTGTTGATTGTTTTCTGTTTTGTGATTTTGGGAGTAGGTGTGTGTGTGTGTGTGTGTGTGTGTGTGTGTATAACTATTAAAACAAACTCTGCTAATTTTCCAGGGTCTACTCAAAATGGCAACTTGCCAAGTGCTTTGGCAACCATTTTACGGCCAGCACTCAACACCTGTGGATGGCAACCCTGGGCAGAACGGGGTTCTTGTTTCTCATGCTTTGGTCAACAAGGAGAGCATAAAGAAAACAACACCTGCTCTCACTGCGGTGTTCCAATGACACTGAGACCTAGACAGAATTTATTCCTGCCATCAAGATACGCAACGCACGATCAACGCAGAACCTGCTGCCCCCAGCCAGACAGGTTCTCCACCTTAAAACTTAGGAGAGGTGTGTTCTCAGGCCCCACCCCAAGCCGGTGGCAGAGGACCTACACCTCCACAGCGGTGGGAGGAGAGAAAGATCCCTGCAGGCTGCCCTCTGTCAGGTATGTGCACACGCATACAAGCACAGTAAAGAAACATTTTTTTTTTTTAATAAAAGGATCTGGGGTTTGTTTGTTTGTTAGTTTTCATTGTTTTTTTTTTTTTTTATTTTTTGTGACAGGGTTTCTCTGTGTAGCCCTGGCTATTGTGGAACTCACTGTGTAGACCAGACTAACCTTGAACTCAGAGATCCGCCTTCCTCTGCCTCCCAAGTGCTGGGATCACAGGCTTGCACCACCACTGCCTGGCTTACTTATTTTTTAAAATTCTCACTAGATGATGGGTCTGTCTCTAGGGTGTCCCCTTCGGGAGAGCAGAGGCTGCAGCTTCCGGGTAGCAGGTTCCATCCTCACCTTGGCAAGAGCAAGCAAACCTTTAGGGTTGCTGTGCCCGTTCCAGGACCATCTTCCAAAGACAAGGAATGACATCTCTTCAAACATCCCCGGGTGGCCTCCTCCTGCCTCATCCCAGGAGAGGGAGCCTGTTGTCATCTTCTCTGCCTTGCCTTCCACAGCTGCCAAAATCACTCTGTGTGCTGCAGCATCAAGGCCATTCAAAACTGTCCTGACCTAAAACCTGTCACTGGGTTGCTGCCCAATCCTCAGGGCCAAATCCCACATCCTCTGGGAAGCTCGGGCAGAGGCCACGGCTCCGCGTCCTAAACCTCTTGGTGAATGCATGTTCAGGACACCCACCAACCTCCTCTTGTCATGGGAAGCCTCAGCAAGGGAGGGACTGCATTCTGAATCCTGCCAATGACGACCACAACTGTGTGTGAACCAGGGCTATAGAAGCCTGCAAGACAGCGGAGTTGGTCCCTGAAGAAAGAGACCTGGCACGCAGGAATCCTGCCCTTAAAAATAAGCTGAGGAGGCAGCCCACCACAAGCCTGAGGACCCGAGTTCAATCCCCAAAGCCCACACTAAAAAAGTCCAGAGTACTGCTGCAAGTTTATGGTCCCCAGACCTGAAGAGGCGGAAACAGGTGGTTTCTGGGGCTCACTGGCTTGCCGGCCAGCTGGCCTAGCCTACTTGGCAAAAGAGACCCATCTCATGAATCAAGGTAGACAGCATCTAAGGAATGACACCTGACGCTGTTCTCTGGCCTTCACACGTGTGTGCGCACGTCTGAACACACATGTGCACCTGCAAACACACACACACACTCTGAAAAAGAAAGAGGGGAGCGAACCTCCTAAATTGGTACCAAAACCTATACAACCAACAAAAGATTGGCAAACAGTGTGTTTTCAGGAAGAGGGTAAAAAAAAAAGCAGATGCCTCGCTGGGAGCTTTCGATCGTGTGTTATAGTTACAAAGGTAATCAAAGCCTCACTGATTTCTAAAACTGGAGTCTTACACCAATTATTTCATTCTAAAAGCAAAGGTAAACCTTGCTAGGTAAAACTTGCACACGTGCTAGTGTCCCACACTCCCCTAGGACCCGCACTTGGCCTGTCTCAGAGTGAGAGGCTGAGGAAAAGCACCAGGACCACTTGCAAACTGGCCTCATCACAAGGGGACAGACCCAGAATTCTCTTTCTAGAGTAAACATAGGTTCCTTCCACTCCAATGAAGAGAGCTGAAGAGAGAAGACCTGGAAGGCACAGGAGTGCGTGGCCTTTTCACGGCTCAGGTCCCCACGTGTGCAGGGATAAGCACTTGTACAAACTTCAGCATCCATCCAAAAACATGATCTCGGTCGGTGGGGGCTGGCTCTGCTTGGCAGACACGCACTACAGAAAAAGACAAAAAGTGCTGTGCCTTTCCTAAAAGCATGAGTCAATCAACTGTAAACCCACTATGGGTTCACTCAAGCACTCAATAAAAGAGCTACTTCCACGTGCATCCACAGCCCATGCCCTCAGCCATGAGGAAAGACTGCGCCAACAGGACAGGCTTCTGTGTCCCTCCACCATTACTTCTTGTTCGTGGAGAGGCATGGAGAGAAGCTGCGCCCACGGAGAGAGCACGAGCCCAGCGGTGCAGCAACAGCCTCCCCACTCACTGCCCTCCGATTCGTCCACGTTGATGAAGAGGCTAGTCACCAACGCAGTCAGAGAGACACAAACCTCCAAGCTCTCCGCCCCTCAACAAAGAGCGTCTGAGTGTTCGCCTTGGTCATAGCACTGCAGACGGTTCTGCTCAGAGGGCTCCTGGAACTTTGTTTCATTTTCCCCGATACAACCTTTTTCACTCTGCGTAACAACTGTTAAGCCCATTTAATGGTTGCACGTTATTTGTTCTCATGGACAAACTACAGCTGACTTGGGCATGCCATTCCCCTGTGAAGTTATTCCAATTATTTCAGAAATTAAATAATGCTAGATTGGATATCTTTACCTATTGTGCTGATTTTTGCCAGCCTGACACAATCGAAGATTGTCTGGTAAGGTCAACTGAGGAACTGTCCTTATCAGATTGGCGCTGGGAAGTTGTGGGTGACTGATGTGGGCAGTGCCACTCCTGGTCAGACCATTCCTGGGATGTATGTGAAAGCCAAAAAGAGCAAGCAGACACAGTTTCCCTTTCTGTCTCTGTTCAGTTCCTGATTCCATGTTTTTACCCTGAGTTCCTGCCCTGGTAGCCCTTTATAATAGACTGTAAGCTTTAAAATAAAATAACCCCTTCCCTTTAGGAAGGTACCAAACAAAGGGACACATGATTGCAGTTTCCTTGGGATACAGAATAGTCCAATGGACTGAAAGAAGAGTTATACATATCTTTACCCATTTTGTAATTGCTACGTCACATTTCAAAGGAGAAGTGCAGTCACACAGGACAAGGCTAGCAGTATGCACACATACCAGCTTCCTGCAACTTCGAAAATCTGAACAGCCCATGCTCCACTTTTATAAATTTAAGAGGATAATATTGTCATTTCTGAGCCTTGTAATGCTAGGTTTGGTCAATATCTTAGTCAGGGTTACTATTGCTATAATGAAACACCATGACCAAATACAATTTGGGGAGGAAAGAGTTTATTCAGCTTACACTTCCACATCACTGTTCTTCACTGAAGGAAGCCAGGACAGGAGCTCATAAAGGGCAGGAACCTGGAGGCAGGAGCTGATGCCAGGGCTGTGGAGGGTGCTGCTCACTGGCTTGCTCCTCTGTCTTGCTCAACTGCTTCCTTAGAGACTCCAGGACCATTAGCCCAGGGACAACACCACCCACCATGGGCTGGGCCCTCCCCCATCGATCACTAATTAAGAAAATGTCCTACAGGCTTGCCTGCAGCCCCATCTTATGGAGGCATTTTGTCGAGATTCCCTCCTCTTGGATGACTCCTGCTGTGTCAAGTTCATGAAGCAGCTGCCAGTACAGTCAACATTTTGTGGGGAGTCTTTTGGTGATTAATTCCTTCCTCTGTGCACTGCCTATAGGAGTCCTTTGGGCAAACACTCCTGGGCCCTTAATGTTCTTTTCATCAACTTGATGGAGTGCGAGTGCCCGTAAGTGCCCTGCACTTTCAAGCAGAAGCTTTCATATTAGAATAATGTAGAGTTAATCCTACTGCTGAGCGGTTGGTTAAACGTTCAGAAGACATCAGAACTCCACAGCCTTCTGCATCCGTGAAATAAAACATGCTTTAAACCAGCAACTCCCGAGTGACGGAGCTCAGCCCACACTTCTCCCCTCACTACCTCCCAACAGAGCAAACTCTCTCCTATTAGCCAACAGTCACCACAAACACAAACTAATGAGGAAGTGGCCTTTGTACAGAAACGGGGCCAATGACAGTCCATGTTGAAGTGAGGAAGAACGAGCTTTCCGTTTCTTCCTATTAGAAAAGTACAGCTCTACACACTATGGCTGATAGAAACGCACTGTTGCACCTTGCTCGCTTGGCCGCAGAACGTCCGCCTGCCTGGAGTCAGGGCGTCCATAACAGAGATGCCCTTGGACCATGTACTCAGCGCACACCACACCGAACACCCGAAGCAGTGGCTCGGGCGGGCCCTCAGTTAGAGCACACGGAACACAGCCATGATTCTAAGTATGCACTGGTAGCTGGGCTAATGAGAAATAATGCATGTGAAGCAATGCAAAAGAACTGGAAATATAAAAGCAAACAGAAGCAGCAGCCAAAACCACGACAGACGCCGCACACAGTTCACATCCGACAAGACATCCCCCTGGAAACACCTGGGCTTACACTAGCGGCGTGTGCGTACCGGCACTGCTTGGCAGCCTTGCCAGGCACCAGTGGCCAGACCTCAGAGCAGACTCCGAATAAAGTAACGCAACAACACACACACGCTTGGCTTTCACAGACACGGGATCTCACAAACCCCTGAAAGCTGACTGCTTTACAGGGACATGGCAGAAAGGCGCATCAGTGTCTCAACTTCAAAGACGAGAACAAGGGCAAAGGAATCCCAAGGTTGTTAGTGAAAAGTGGCAGTTTTTTCCCACTTATATCAAATTTATAGACGCTCTGACTACTCATGCTGATATACATATAGGAACTATGCACAGGCCAACTTCTTTCTAAAATACATTTTATGAGCAATCCTGAAGAGCATGTTCCCCAAACTGAAGGCATCACATGCAAACTAATTTTAGAATTCATTATATGGAATGAGAACACCAGGGTAGAAAGCGCGCCTAAGAAAAGCAGTTTTGTGATTTTCTGTAGTTTTTCCTTGTCCTCAGAAAGGAAGAGTCTGACTTCAAAAGTAACAAAATGTTTCAGAAGAGATTTTATAACTTTCAGTAGCAAAGGCCATTCGCATGCTGTTTTTTCAGCAGTCCGTGTTTCTGGGTGAAGCCTGTGAGTACTGAGAAGCATCAATGGCTATAACATAGAAACGGCACCTTTGAAAATGCCCATCATTTTATTTCATGGTGGTGGCGTACTGGCAGTCTGAATCCCCGTGGTTCTTCCCAGGTTCAGCATCTTTTACCAGCAGGAAAGACATGGCATCCCGGCATCACGGCGCAGATCTTCCAGGAGAGCAGGCAGTTACCTTTTCCAGCCATCCCTCCCATCCTGCAGGCTCCGGGAGCAAGGGCGCTCTGGAGCCACGAGGACTTCTTGCTGACCTCTCGTTCTGCTCTGGGTTCCCAGGGGCACAGCTCACCTTCACCCCCGTCTCAACACACCTTCACCCCCATCTCAACACTCAGCAGCCATCCCTCTGACTCAGAAACCTGCCAGAGGAGGTAGCAGTATGGAGTTTCCAAGTGCCTGCTACAGAGTCTGCGAAGAATCCAGCAGAACCTAAATTATTGTCTTTAAATCGATGGGGCCATCAAGAAGAACAAGTCTCTTCACAGGACCAGGCTGGGCACATGGGTGGAGAGTGAGGACACCAAGCAACCAGCTGTCCTAAAAGCTTGTGAGAAGAGACAGTGCAGTGAAGAGCGGGTTGTGCAGGCTCGGGAAACTGGGAAGCAGGGGCTGGGACATCACTCAGTCAGTGCAGTGCTGTTCACCACAGCAGTGAGGACCTGAGCTCAGACGCCTGTGCCCACAGCATGCCTGTAATCCCGCTACAGAGAGAGAGGGATGAGCCGGACAGATCCCCCAGGCTCACCTGCCAGACAGCCAAATCTGTGAGAGCCAGAGTTGATATGACTATGGCAAAAACCTAAGCTGACAGCCAGGAGCCGAGCGCACGCGTAATGCCAGCATCTGTGAGGCAGGAGCCAGCAGGTCACCGTGAACCTGAAGCCACACTAGTCTACATAGTGAGCTTCAGGCCAGTCAGAGCTACTTAAAAATAAAAATAAGCAATAAAAAAGCATGGGGAGGGCAATTGAGGGTGACAGCAGACAGCACCTGTCTCCACAAGCATATGCACACACTTGCACACTCCCATTTGTGCACTTGCACGTGGATGAGAAAGGGAGACGCGTTAGAGCTTGCCACTCACTGACCAGAGAAACCCAGGGTGCAGTGACAGGAGCTGGGAATCCTGACACCGTGCGGCCCCATCCAGGGCTGAGCCGGACGTAGATACACTACCACAGGAGAGGCCTAAGTCTGGCAGAAGCAGAGGCGCAGCAGCCTGGAAAGGAAAGGCAGCAGCGTCCAAAGCGTCCTCTGGCTGGTTGGGGACATTGGCTTTGAACAACAGACCTGAGAGCCTGTCAGAAGCCCTGTCAGAAAGAGAAACCCCCCAATTCCCCAAAGCTCAGGAGAAAAGTGTCTCACAGCAGGCAGAGGTAGAGAACATGTTTTAAGGGAGGCTGCTGCCGGAGGATGTGTGGAAAATTCGAAACCTCTTACACGCTCACCCCAACAGCACACCCACACAATTAAGGCAACAGCCAAGGGTCTCCGCTCTTTCTGTCATGGCCAGCTTTAGGGCACCCCCGGTTCCTCTGCAACTGAGGCTCTGTACTCAGCTGCCTCAAGAGCCTCTGCAGAGCGTGACAGCTACCATCAGCCTCCGCTATTAAGAAAGCCTTCCCGGGACAGGAGAGATGGGTGGCCCTGCAGTTCAGAGCATTTGCTGTTCTTACAGAGGACCCAGGGTCAGTGCCCAGCACCCCACAGGGTGGCTCACCGTCATCTGTTGCCACATACATGGTGCATGCACGAACATGCAAGCAAAATACTCACACACATAAAATAAATCTAAAATATTTTTATTATCTAAAAAAAAGTCTGCGTGTTTGCACATGGGACCATGCGTGTATCTCTGGCCCCACTGGCCACCATCTGCACGGCCACCCTCCGCCGGGGCCCTGAGGCCACTCTCTTCTTTGCTAGACCCAGGAGCACAGCAGGAGATGGTAATTAAGCTCGGGTTAATTAACTGGTGTTTTGAAGGACTGGGACAAAGAAACAGATCCATGCTATCGCCCACAGTGCTCTGAGGAACTCCTCCCAGCTCTTAGGGACCTCATCTCCTAAAACCAGGATTTGCAGCTTGGTGGCTGGAAAGAGTTTCAGGTCTAGGCCACACAAAGCAAGTCGAGGTTTAATAAAGACATTCTACCACACACACAGGCAGAAGGGTTAGGAGAAGGAGAGATACTCCGGAGGAGAGAAGACACACCACCCAAGAGCATGGAGTTTCCTCCCTGAGAGAGAATCCAAAATTCTTACTTCTCAGTTGGTGAGAAGCTTTCACCAGACTGGGGTTAGGGGTTTCTCTCCTCGCCCAGATAACAACTCCCCCTGTCCTTCCAGCCTGCCTCTAACCAAGGCTACGTTCTCCTCGACTAGGACAGTCAAGACAAGTGCTGTGCCACCTCCCCCAAAGACGTGGGGTGGGAGAGGAGCTCAGCAGAACAACTGCTGTGCAGAGTTAAAGCTTTACTCTCCAGTTCGACTCAGCAACTGGTGGCCAGTGTAAGGCAGGTGGGTGACGGCTGCACGTCCACAAGCCTGCGAGGCTTCTCTGCCTTAGGAATAGGGGGAAACAGCCGATTCTGGTGAAATCTGAGGCTCAGAGGAGAACAAAGATGACAGCGAACACTGCTGCCCGCCCGGACCCCGTCAAGGCCAAAGCATGGAAACTTGCCTCTTGGAACATGGTTGTCCACTGCTGGAAACATATTTTCAGCAGTATCACGTGAGGCAGTTAGTGACCTTGACAGTCACTCCTGCTGGAACCACACTGAAAAGCAATAACTAGCAACCTTTATTTCAGTATTGAACACAGAATTGAAATACCCTTCCCCCTAAATTTTAAAGCCATTGCGTATAGCCTCGGCTACCATGTTCAAGTTCTGTGCTATGTCAAGGGGGTAAGGAAGGCGCCATCACCCTGGGGGTGGTGTAATGGTCTTCTGCGGAGTCCTGCTGCTGTTTTTGAGGTGAGCTCTCCTGCTGGGACTTGGGGGCTGGCTGACTTCCCAGGGCAGGGATCTGCCCGCCCTGCTCTGAGCTGGGAGTGGAAGTGCACATCGTGGCCACTGCTGGCTTTCCACGTGGTAGGCTTCCCAGCTCAGCTCCCCAAGCTCACAGAGAAGTGCCTTACCTGCTGAGCCACCTCCCCTGGCCCAAGCAGTGTTTCCAATAATATTAACGGCTGCTGTCAGGAAGAGCCGGGATTATTGCTTTTCTTCCAAGTGCTGGGGAGGGCTAGCACTTCTCACTGCACCGTCCAAGTTTTCCAAAAATGAGGTAGACTCAGCAAACAGCATTGACTTGAAATTTTCACACAACTTGACTTGGCACACATCTAGAACCCCAAAGCTGGGGAGCAGAAGGCTGGACAATGCCAGCTTTTCAGGCCAGTCTGGGCTACAGAGTTCCAAGAAAATCCTGGGAGAGCCAGAACTTACCTCAAAAGTTTTGAAGTTACCAAAACTTGTTCTATGAAAACATAATTTTTGTCCTTGACAAAAAATATCCTGGATCATAAGTCTCCAAGAACTGTTGTGCTTTTCAATCTGAAAAATGCTTAAAGAGTGTTCCTGTTAGGCTCAAGGCCTAGTTTACAGCAGGCCGCTGTGGTACTCAGTGCAAGCACTCTCAAAACAGCTTCAGAATGATGTAGAATACAAAGTAACAACTGACTAATAGGGGCCATAAGCACTTCCCTTACCCTAGTAATAAAATTTTGTTGGCAGTATTTTCAAGGATAAACGTCTCATTATTACAAGCCCATAATCAGAAAGGTGTCACACGCACCCTGAGCTACAGAGTTATTTTTCAGAGGTCACCAGGACACACAATGGGAGGAAATCCGGCTCTGCAGTGAAAAGTCTGCTGGGAGTCATTAATAAACTCATTGGGATGGAGAAACTTAAGCTTTGGTCTCATGCCTAATCTATCCCCTGAGCCAACAGCACACTCCTAATCTCCTAAAAGTTTTTACAAAAGCTGTACGTCTTAAGAACAATAGCGGAGAGAGTAATTACTGTTATTTTTCTGTTCTGATTCTGTGTGTGAAGCAAGACTTCTAAACCAACAAAAGACAATAATCAGTCCAGATGGAAGACACAATACAACTGTAACAGGAACTGTGAAAACAGCACCCACAACAGCAAGAACAAGAATAAGCTGACATTCAGTGTCCGTGCTAAGTCACAGATCGTGTTTTTACACCGCTACGATAACACAAAGGCAACTCAGGGTTTCCTATGGATGAGGACATGTTTCCATTGACTCAAGCGCACCTTCTGCGCTTCTCAGTCCGTGCTAGGTATCCAGGGGAACCTGTGGGTCTCTGGGGAGTGGGGCCTTCCCTACCTGGCCCACGTGAGCACATTTATGCACAAACCAAAGGCAGGAATCGTGGTGGGGCTTCCCGGCTTCACGGTTGGCTCCCTCTCCAGTGACTGAGACATTCTTGAAGGAGGGAACCGTTGGATTTCACTTGCTCCTGTGACCTCATGCTCCTTACATGAGCTTAACGGCTTGGTAAGGGGTGGCGTTTCCTGTCCACTCAGTCATTTCCCATTCTCTTTCTGTTGATTTTTTTCAGGCAATTTCCACGTTTGGAGAAATGAAGCAGAATAAACAGAATCCTCAGACCTCAGCATGGTTTGCTTGTTTTTAACAGGACTGGGGCTGTTACTCAGTTGGTAAAGTGCTTTCCTAGCATGCATGATATACAATGAAATACAGCCAGGGTCTCCTGTGGATACACACATTATATGCAATAAAACGCTTCCTGTGGATGTGATATACTGTGAAACAAAACCAGGGTCTCCTGTGAACACACGCCTGACACACATGAAACAGAGCTCGCGAAGTCCTTGAATGCATGAATGATATGCCATGAATCGAGGCCAGGGTCCCCTGTGAACACATGCCTGACACACATGAAACAGAGCTCGGGAAGTCCTATGAATGCGAGAATGATATGCCATGAATCGAGGCCAGGGTCTCCTGTGGATACAGTGTACACGGTGACCTGGGATTTTCTGTGAATGTATGCACAACAGACAATGAAACAGCAGGTTCTCCTGCCCAGAGAAATGTTCCATAGGCCACAGGCTGCCATGAGAGAGGCCCTGTGCCGACTGGGGTGCTGTCTGTCGTAAATGGCTCTGCTCTATGAGGGAAGCCACTGCTGAAGATCCGGGGTAGCCGGGAACTACCCAGAACCTGGAATGTTGGGAGTGCACAAAGCCCAGCAAGACAGACATAGCCGTTCTCTTTCTCACTCACTAAAGACACTCTTCTGAAATAAAAATGTCAGTCCTGTGAAAACACAGCCATGGGCTTTTCCAAAGGCAGTAAATTAATTCCAAGTCTGACATTTTATTTCGTTTGTCAAGTGTGGTATTGAGTACTTTTCTAGCCTGTCTGTACATCCCTCAGAGCCGGTGAGATGGCTCAGAGCACTTACTGCTCTTATTGCAGAACCATGTTGGCTCTCAGCAGCCATATTAGGTGGCTCACAACTGCCTACAATTCCAGCTCTGGGGGCTGCGATGCCCACTGTCCAGGTTCTCTGGTGCAAAGCTTGTCTTAACCACTTTACCCAAGTAATATCCTAGCTCTCACTGCTCAGTATCATCTTTGAGAGTTAAGTGCCAGGCAGGAGCTCAGGTTCCAGTCCAGGGTGGAAGGAGAGAGTGGGTGTCAGAAACCGAGATAAGTACGAGGAGAAAGGCCATTGGGCAAAGTCCAGCTGCGAGTGAGATAGTGTAAGTTTGGAGAACCTGGCTGCAGCAGCCATGGCCACAGTTCCAGAACTTCTGGATGAGGCAGAGGCAGAAACAGCAAAGAAAGCTCGGGGCGGGCCAGCTGGGCCAAGAGAGGACTGACACCCAAGACTGCCCTCTAACCTACACACATGCATACTCACACACCACACACACACACACACACACACACACACACACACATGGGTAGGGGGATTTGGAAAGGAAAAGAAAGTGAGTAAGTGAGTGTGAAAAACCTAATCTACATCTAAATGTCCCCTTGCCTTGGAACTGCTGGAAGCTAAGTGGATACTGGAGCTTGTTCCAATTAATTTAGAAAAACAATTATGAGTCAAGTGGCCGCAGGGAAGCTCGCGCTCGGGGCTTTGGATGGGCCGGGAAGGGTTCTCAAGGAGGGCAGCAAGCATAGCTCCTCTTAGCACCGTCAGCCGTGACGCAGCACACAGGTGAATGGCCTTGTCCTGTGGAAAATGGTGGTTCTTCAAACCCCCACAACCCAGCCTATTCCACAAAGCTGGGCCTTTGCAAGCCCCGGAAACATAAATCTGCGTCCCAATGTCACACAGCTTACGAATTGTGAGATACATACTCCCCAGCTAATCTCCAAGAGAAAGCATTTACAAGCCCTATTAAACAGCACACCATTTTTGCAAAGAAAAACTTTTGTGAAAGAAGTATTCCTTTCACAATTTTTTAGGTTTATCTTATCACTTTGTGTGTTTTGCCATCGTGTACATCTGTGCACCGCATGTATGCCTGGTGCCCACGGAGGCGGTGGGCCTCCACGTGGGCACTGAAAATCAAACCCAAGTCCTGTGCAGGAACAAGTGCTCCTTTTTTAATAAATTTATTCATTTAGTCATTTCACATCCCGATCACACACACACCCTCCTCTCCTCCCGGTAACACCCTCCCATCCTCTTCCTCTGTCCCCCCCATCCCCTTCTCAGGAAAGGGGAACAGCCCTACCCCATAAACCAACCCCACCCATCACGTCACATCAGGACTTCTACAGGACTTCTAATGAGGCCGGCCGAGGCAGCCCAGCTAGGGGGAGTGGTCTAAAGCAGGCAACAGAGTCCATGTCTGATATGACCCACGTGCTCCTTGTTGCTAGGCGACTCACATGAGGACCAAGCTGCCTATCAGTTCCATGTGTGTCATGGGCCGAGATCCAGTCCATGCATGCTCTTTGGTTGGTGCCTCAGTCTCTGTAAGCCGCTATGGGCCTAAGTTACTTGACACTGTGGGTCTTCCTGAGGGGTTTTTGTCTCCTCCGGGACCTTCTATCCTTAGCCACACTCCTCCACAAACTCCCCTAGGTCTGCCTACTGTTCGGCTGTGGGTCTCAGCATCTGTTTCACTCTGCTGCTGGTTGGAGGCAAGAACAAATGCTTTTACACCGAGCCAACTGTCAGCCCTGGTGGGGAGGGGGCATCTCAGGCCTCTCTCTTCACAATGCACATCTCTTCCTGTCTACCACATGGCGGTGACAGCACCAGTCAGTGCTGTGTGACGGCTCACCTTCCCCTCCACGCTTCCCCTGGGGCTCTGGGGAGGCTCCAGGCTGCAAGCATCCGTTACAGGCACCAGGTCCCCAGCAAAGATGGCTGTCACTGCTGTGTTCTAGTCACAGCTCAGACCCATCGCCTCTAGGTTGACAGGCTGCTGCTGGAACAGCCAGAGAAAGAAAACCGCAGGGCTTTAAAACTCTGTGTTTTCAGCAGAAGGGCCTTGTAAGGAGAGGCCACACGCAGGCTAGCAGGGATCGATGGCCAAGTCCTCTCCCATCCTGAGTAACTTTATGGCTGCTACTACCACAAAGGTGGGCAGAGGACTTTGCGAACCACAGGTGACAGTTACTATAGCCACAGGTAGTCAGCGCAGCTGGGGACTAGGAGGAAATGAAGCGCACCTTCCAGCCTTGGGGGGGCAGCTCTCCACCAGGTCCTGCCCCGCTCCTGACACGGCAACGCACTGTAGATGCTCTAAATGCCCAGAAGGTTAGACTTAGAGCCTTTCCGATCTACACATCTGCAGGTTTCTTCACTAACACAAACCTGACATGCCATCAGCACCACCGTTCCTGACAGAGCGGCCTCGGGCATCTAAATACCCCAGCACGGGGCACACACCTAGCACAGCAGCGATTCATAACACTTCCTGAGGACAACGTGCAACTCAGAATGTTGTGGGTGAGGGTTTGGGTTTTGAGGTAGGCCCGCACACAGCCCAGGCGGGTCTCAAACTCTCCTGCGCAGCTGAGGAGGATGACGGTAAATGATTGATGCCTCAGCCTGCGCTTCCCTGGTGCTGGGAATACAGGTGTGTACAGCCATGCAAGGTACGTGAAGCCAGGGGTGTAAGCCAGGGCCTCGTGCAAGCCAGGGAGCCACATTCTCAGCCCTGGGATTTTCCACTTAATATTTTCATGACTGACTGCAAGAAGCTGACAACACAGAAGCCAAGCCCTGGGTGAGCGAGGGCCACTCTGCCTTCCATTCAACTGTCAAGGGGTCAGTGTCAAGGGTGACTGGAGGTTCGGTCAGGGTCTCGCATCCCGAGCAGTGGGATGGTGTCACTGGAGGGATCCAAGCAGAGGCAGCATGCAACCGCCCTTGCAGACCAGTTTGCACAGATAGAATGGGGCTAATATCAACCCCTGAAGCCGCAGAGGGGAGACCCTGACTTCCTGCTCTGCAACCCTATCTCAGAGAGTTTAGATAATCTCTGCTAGAGAACATTTTTGACTTCTTTTGTCTTTGTTTTGCTTTCTGAGACAAGCTCTCTATGTGAGATTCAGGGTAGCCTGGAAACTGCTGGGTGGCTTCAAGCCCACATCGCCCTGCCTCAGCATTCCAAGTTCTACCTCACAGGCTTGAGGCCTGCCCAGCTCTGACATGAAAATTCCAGTGAGATCGATCAGCAGGTCACAGCACCGCCTGACCTGAAAACCCGACCAAGTTCTGGTCCTGGCAGGCATGGCTGAAGGGCAGACACAACTGGAAATTGTCCTTTGACCTCCACACACAAACTGAAGCACATGAGCACATGCACACATGCACACACGCATGCACACACACACACACACACACACACACACACATTCATGCCGCACTGGGCAAGTGTACATGCACAGCACATATGTTGTGAAAATTAGGAAATAAACTAAATTTCCAGTTTCAATATCCACACAGTGAAATGCTGCATGGCCTTTTTCAATCGCCCTGAAAAGAGCCCGGGACACAGGGGATGCTAACGTGTTAAGCAGAGCAAGCAGAAAGAAGCACATGTGTGTCGTGCCATTGACCATTTAAAAATCCTGTGTGGGGCTGTGTGGGGCTGTGTGGGACTGTGTGGGACTGTGTGGGCTGTATGGGGCTGTGTGGGGCTGTGTGGAGCTGTGTGGGCTGTGTGGGACTGTGTGGGCTGGGGGAGTGTCCAGACCGGCTCCCCTAACACCCCACACATGTCCACAAGCACACGGAAAGACTAGACTTAAAGCTGCTCTGAGCTGCTCATGCCTTCCACGCCTCTTTGAAATCGCCTGGACGTCCTAACTTCATACAAAAGATACTTGCTTTATTATAAGAAATACCTGGGCTGGAGAGGTTAGGAGCACTGGCTGGTTTAACAGAGGACCCAGGTTTGGTCCCCAGCACCCACACGGTGGCTCAAAACCACAGTTCCAGAGTTCCAATGCTTTCTTTTGAGTTCTGTAAACTGCTACACACACACACACACACACACACACACACACTAAATTAATTAATAATATTTTCTTCAAAAGTATCCAGCTTGGATACTTCTGGCGAAATCCTGGGCTCTGGAGCGCTAACTTCCACCTGAGGGTGAAGCATGCAGCTATGAGCATTGGAAGCTGCCTTGGTTGTCACAGATGCACGCTCAAGACAGCACCAGCTCTGAGGCCTGGAATCCAGCATGAGCGTCTGCCACTTCCACCGCAGAAAGGAACAGAATCCTCAAACAAAATCCAAGAAAACCAACTGTAGAGGGGATTGTTTAAAGGGAGCACGATTCTGAGTTGTTGCTCACTCCTGGGCTAGTGCTAATTTCCCAGTCAGTCAGGCCCCTGAGGAGGCGTGCGCAGCCCCGATGCAGGCAAGGGGAAACAGGCATCTTTCCACTGCCAACGGCACGGAGGAGCACCGACTCAAAACCCCAACAGTCCAGCCTCCTGCTGGCTGCGGATCTCGTCCTCATCCTGATTTCAACACTCTCTGTTGTCACAGTCAGCCAGCATTCACGCTCACAGTGGCCCAAGCAGAGCAAAAGCGAGGCAGCAGCGAGGGGAAAGAACACACGCCTTCCTTCAAATGAAGCAGGGTGAAAAGTTACCACAGAGATAACAAAGACCAGTGAAAAAGTTGGCAAGCTCTGCCTCAGAGTTCACACGCAGACACACACACACACACTCCAGAAAATTCTAAGTATCTCAATAGGAACGGATTTTTAAGATTTATGAGTCATTCCAAAACTGACTATTTCTGTATTCCACGCAGTTTCACAACAGGGTCGACGATCACCTCAGAGACACTTGAAAGCCTGTGACTGTGAAGTAAGTCTGTCAGCACTGGGAAATGGCTTCGTAGCAACATGGTGGCAGAGCCCCCACAATACACGCAGACCCACGTGCACATTCACAGGCACACGGGTACACGGACGCACAGACCGGCAGGCCCTGAGAGGTGCGCGCATAGGTGTGTGCATACGTTTGGACAGTTAGCGTCACAGAATCAAAAACAGCTCCACAAAGCCACAGCCGTGCCTGCCCTCAGTGCACAGTCCTCTGCTGAGGCGGGAAATGAAAAACGCGGTTTCAGCAGCAGCGTGGAAAGACGGTCAGCCACTGCAGGCCCAGACGGCCGAGGGCGCGGGCAGTGCTGAGCTCCGCTGAAGGGGGCACACGGAAGCAGTGTTCCAGCTCCTTGGGGAGAAATGAGAAGGGGCTACGGAGGTGGCTCGGCACAGCCCCGCACCCACTGGCACACTTCAGGGTGCAAACGTACACACGGCCTTCTCTCACTCAGGAGCTCACAGGCACCAAAATGCTGGTTGCTGGACACATGGGGACTCCTTACTGTTCTCCCTGCTTGTCCAGTTTCCACTGCCTTTATTGGGGTCTGGAGAGACAGCTCAGCAGTGAAGAGCACTGTCTGCTCTTCCAGAGGTCCTGAGTTCAATTCCCACACGGTGGCTCACAATTTCCATTGTGTGACTGTTCTAGAGAGGCGTCAACAAACATCTACTCATCACAGACGGGGCACTGGCAACAGAACAAAGAAATGATTCCAGCTGAGTGTAGGCTGATGAACCACTGGGTTTATGGGGAGTCGCATAAGAGCATGGAGGACTGACGGGCGGCGGCATCGCCACAGGAGGACTGACAGGCGGCCGCATCGCCACAAAGCCCACCGCAGCACAGGGACAGCTTGGCAGAGCTTCACCCTGGAGCTCCCTGCCCCCACCAACTGTTTGCTGCTGTGTAACTGTGCGGAGAGCTGAATAACTTCCTGACACTTCTAATTTGGTAGGTTTCCTTAGTTTCCTGAGCCCCTTCCTCCCTCTAAAAGGCACATTTCAGTCTGGAGTGGGGCTGCAGGTTACAGAATACAGTCCACAGCCTTTAACAATTATGAAAAGAGTAGAAGGAATGGAGGGGGAGGGGAGAATGGAGGAAGGGAGGAAAAGGAAGGGAAGGAGGGAAGGCTAAGAGCTAGCTTGCTGGTACTACAATTACAAGGATGCATAAAAGCCCTAGGTTCAATTCCCAGCATGTGTATATAAGATATATGTGTGGTATATATGCATACATATGAACTAATGGTGAGCTAATGAGTCTAGCAGCAAGTTCAGTTTAAACACGCCTGGAATGCAGCCGCACATTCCTACAGCATGTCACCAACTCCATGCTGCACGCGAAGCATGCCCCTCGCTGTACGTGAAGCATGCCCCTCGCTGTACCTGAAGCATGCCCCTCGCTGTACCTGAAGCATGCCCCTCGCTGTACGTGAAGCATGCCCCTCGCTGTACGTGAAGCATGCCCCTCGCTGTACCTGAAGCATGCCCCTCGCTGTACGTGAAGCATGCCCCTCGCTGTACGTGAAGCATGCCCCTCGCTGTACGCGAAGCATGCCCCTCGCTGTACGTGAAGCATGCCCCTCGCTGTACGTGAAGCATGCCCCTCGCTGTACCTGAAGCATGCCCCTCGCTGTACGTGAAGCATGCCCCTCGCTGTACGCGAAGCATGCCCCTCGCTGTACGCGAAGCATGCCCCTCGCTGTACGTGAAGCATGCCCCTCGCTGTACCTGAAGCATGCCCCTCGCTGTACGCGAAGCATGCCCCTCGCTGTACGCGAAGCATGCCCCTCGCTGTACGTGAAGCATGCCCCTCGCTGTACCTGAAGCATGTTCCTCGCTGTACGTGAAGCATGCTCCTCGCTGTACGTGAAGCATGTTCCTCGCTGTACGTGAAGCATGCCCCTCGCTGTACGTGAAGCATGCCCCTCGCTGTACGTGAAGCATGCCCCTCGCTGTACGTGAAGCATGCCCCTCGCTGTACGTGAAGCATGCCCCTCGCTGTACCTGAAGCATGTTCCTCGCTGTACGTGAAGCATGCCCCTCGCTGTATGTGAAGCATGTTCCTCGCTGTACGTGAAGCATGCTCCTCGCTGTACGTGAAGCATGCCCCTCGCTGTACGTGAAGCATGTTCCTCGCTGTACGTGAAGCATGTTCCTCGCTGTCCTCTCAGGCTTAATTACCACCTGTACCAGTCAGAGCCCTGCAGTTCAGAGCCCTGCAGGTCAGAGCCTGGTTCCCTATGAAATGTGTCTGCTGACACTTTACAGTGATGTGCGGATGCCACAATGCAGCAAACCAGGCCGCACTGTCAGCACAAATAGCTGCAGAATTCTATGGACTCTTCATGAGGGTGGCTGCAAGAGTGACCCCACACAACACCACAGAGGGGCAGGAGGAAGGGCAGAGGGAAGCAGCAGAACAAGCCAAATAAAAGGGAGGATACGGCAGCCTGGGAGACGTGTGAAGGAAGCTCTGGCCAATGCTCTAGAGCAGACATAGCCCCTACGGTCCAGGCAGTACCGCCATTTACACAGCTGCACCTAGAAAAGGGAAGAAGGTGCCAGAGTTCTCGGCTGTCCACAGTGTTTCAGCACGACTCTGCGCTGCTCGCTAGTGGACGGATGAAATCATCACAGCCCTCGTCTGTCCAGGCACCTGAGGGGCGCTGCAGATCACTTACCCCACAGCACACTGTCATAATGAAGTCTCGAGTGGCTCAGCTGCTTTGAACCTCTCTGAGAAAGATGCCACATAAACCTAAGCTATTATTATCATTATCTCTCTCTCTCTCTCAAGCATGTAGCCTGGGAAAGCTGTCAGGTTGTTGGCTCATGAAATATGTAAACAGGCTACTTATGTTGGTCCACTTCAAACAGGCGGTACATATATTTTACAACCCTTGCCTACATCAAAACAAGGGCAAGTTTAAAACAAGACACATCTCAATAAAAAGGATGTTTGATTCTATATTCAGTACATGCACACAAGCACAGGCACACTAAACAAACAAACAAATAAATAAACTTTTAAAGAATTCATAATCAAAGCAGAGTATTTAACACATGTGCTACCAATCTTTTTCATAAATAAAAACCAGTAATATTATCAGGCAGGAAAGCGTAGTGACAGGACAATGTAGTGTGGGCAATCGCCATTCAGAAACTAGCCCTGAGTTCCTGACTCCCATTGGCGGACTGGACAATCCAACACCAGCAATAGGCAGCTTGAACCCTACATCCCAAAATCCAATCACCTGAGAGAGCCACAGCCTGGCACGGACCAGCCCACTCTTCATTCTGATTGCCCTGGAACCCGCATGAGCGTTGCAGGACTGCTGGAACCCAGGCCTGACTCGGAGACCAGCCTCCTTCTCTGTGTGTAGCACAGGAAGCGGTCTTTAAAACTCAGGCAGTGCAGCGGCTGGGTTCTAACTGCTCGGGCACCACTTGCCAGTCTATATCAAACGCAGACTCTGAAATAAGAGGGTCAAGATGCCTCGGCTCTAAGCAATGCGCTTCTGCTGGCCCAGCGTCCACTGCTAAGTAATCAGAGGCTTTGACAGCCTGCAGATCCTCAGCAGCAAAAGTGCACTTATTCCCAGAATCTGAAAGTCACTCAAGCAAGTGTAAAAGACGGACAAACACAGACTCCTGGGGTATTCTGCAGAACTGCAGGGACCTACAGCGTGTGGCCGCACAGTGAGTCCCGAGCAGGGAAAATCTCAGAGCGTGAGGCTCTGGAGCAGGAGACTCAGGGTGCAGCCTTTCAAACTGTCCGTGGATCACAGGCTGCTCCCTGGGGAAGTCGAGGTGCAGGTAAGGCATGCTGCTGTTCCTGCGGCACAGTCGCCACGGCTCCTGAAAATGACCGCTCTCTGGCTTCCCAGCGTCTCCACAGAGACGCTCCCACCCCCCTAAAAGGCCCCTGGAATAAACTGGTCCTGAGCAAGATGATGGGTACCTGTTTGGAAGGCCCTTCCCCAACATCTCCCCAAGTTGACGGGCAAGTGACTCACGCCCAGTACCACACTCTGGTGAAAGCTAAGGGGCTTTGTTACAGCAAGAGCAAAGATTGGGTAGCAATCCTTGAAAGCAGCTTCCCATTAGCGGGGAAAGAAACCTAAACCACCTGTATCACCGCAGATTATGATGTCAAAAAACCCGCCAGTTATTTCGCTACAGGCTTGCTTTCAGATTTTCGATCTGTTGAGCCTCACCTGGGCTGGGACTCACTACGTAGATTAGGCCAGCTCTACACTGTAGTAATCCTCCTGCCTCTGCCTCCCATATGCTGGAACAGGTATGTTCTGCCATGCGCAGCTTCTACCATTGCATCTATCAAATATGTGTTCATCATGTTCTTAGCAAAGCACAAAAACAAAGGAGATCAGAAACACATAAGAAGTTCCATCTTCAGGACTCTCTTTAAAAAAAAAGCTAAAGTTTTCTATTTCAGTGTACTTCCTGTGCAAAACTGTTTATGAAGAAATGCTGAAAGAGATGAGAATGAAAATAACACTGCCCAGCTGAGCAGCTTATTCCTCTAATCACTGCTTAGCAACCTGCTGAGCACAGGGGAGGGCAGAAGGAAGCACTGTTTTAATTAATAAGCCATGAAGGTCCTTAGAGTCAGAAGTTCATGCTGGGCTCCAGAGCAGATAGACGGATAGATGGACTCTTGAACACAAAGCCATGTGCCCATGACTCTAAGTCTAACCTAACCCTTCCTGCTTTGCCCCAGTCCACCACACCCTCAAGATGCCACTCCCTGTTTCCCATAGGATAAATAGGTCAGTTCTTGGGTGAAGTCAAGAGGTGATTGACAATGGGTGCCTATGGCTGAACTAAGTATTAAAAGTATTAAAAGGTGCATCAATCTGTCAGCTCTTATGACTACTATACAAGCAAAAGATGTTCTGAGTTCCTGTGTGCTGGTTTAGCTGTTCAAAATCACTATCTTGAGGTTCACAGAAGAGTAAGAAGGGTTACGGGCATCTGCGTTATATGCTAAAGGTTAGAGAGGCGACAAAATGTCTCCCTTCCCATTTCATCACGGCACGGGCGACTTCTTTTCCCAGAGAGGTCTCAGAACAGCCAAGGAGTCTAGCTCTTTAGAAGCCTTGCTCATAGTACAAAGTTACATTCACGGTTCCTACTTTTGGCCTTTTTTTAAGTCAAAATACAGTTTTGACGCCTTTCAAAATGCTCCAGGAGAGCTGGGACGAAGCTCAGTTGGTAGTGTGCGCAGCCCCCAAGGCCCACCTTCCCTGCCTGCAACCTGTGAACCAGGTATGGGAGCAATTCAAACACAGAGATGCCGGCAGGAAGACCAGAAACTCAAGGACACACTCAGCTACACAGGCTCTTTGAGGCCACCCTGAGCTTCATGAGTCTCCATCTTTAAACTATCAAATAAGGAGAAACGCCCATCCAGTCAATCAGGCCCTGACCCTGACCACTATGGCTGGTTGGAATCCAAGTCTGTTCCCTGAAGGCCCTGCCTGGAAACACCGATGTATTAAATCTCTGCATAAGCTCAGTGGAGGACAAACCATGGCAGGCTGAATGGTCAGAATGTTCTTGGTGCCCAGAGAGAAGGAGCAGAATTGAAGAGGATGACCTCAAAACAGGCCGCCATGCTGCCAGTGCCAGCAGGGAAAGCAGAGGCCGGGCAGACAGCTCGGGGACAGAGCGGGTTCAGGCGGGGCCTACACTGTGTGCAGAGGCAGCAACTGGACATAAGAGGTCATACCTAATGGAGATGACAGGGGAGGCCGAACTAGCAAAGTTTCTACTGCCCCACAAAGAGCTGGGAAAACAAATAAGTCAAAAAGAGCAAAGGAATGCATGCTGATTAGTTGCCACCGAGTTGACATAAACTCCAGTCACCTGGGAATAGGAACTGCCTGCATCAGATTGGCTGTGGGACGCTGTCTTGATTAATGATTAATGTGAGCGGGCCCAACCCCCTGTGGGCGGCGGCTGCCCTGGGCAGGTGGTCCTGCGTTGTGTAAGAAAACAAGTTGAGCAAGCTTGGAGAAGGCTGGCCCTGCTCTGCGGGCTCCCTTCAGTTCCAGCCTCTGAATGAGCCACGGCGGTCAGTGGGTGTTTTATCAAAGAAAGCTACCTTGGTAAAAATATTAGTCAATTTCCTTTAACACAGCAGCATGGCCACTTCCGCTGCTGTAGAAAATAGCAAGGGTTAATGGAAAACCCTGCACAGGGCCAGGAGAGGAACTCAGTGGAAGAGTAGCATAAAGCACAGCATACAAGAGATGAGCCACTGTGCTCTACACCCAGCTGCTCCCTGCAAAAACACAAACAAAAGCAAGGTAAGACCAGGGAGCCGAGTAATCACCTGTAGTCTGGTCATTGTTGGGCCTAGGATTGTTTTTCTCCTTTTCCAATGACTGACATACCAAAACTTGAATGTCTATAAAAGTTCTAGAAGAAAAACTGATTCTTTAGCAGACTGTCTTGAGAAACAACACTTGATATAGTAAATCAAGTGGGTCTAGCCAATAATTAAAACTTAGAGGAGGAAGAAGAGCCACTAGTCCTAAGACTATTATTACCCAGCGAGGAGATGATATAGAATCACTTAGTCTTCGTGAAAGCCCAAGAAAGACAGCCCCACCAGCCACAGACAGAAAAACAGGTTCACACTGGTAGGAGGGGCCACACAGCCAAACTACAAACTAGGGAAGCACTTCCTTTAGGAACAACAGCTCTGCAGCCTCAGCTGACCACTGCAACATGAGTGTTTCCTAGATGATTTTATGGGGAAGGCTATTTACATCACACACACACACAACTGGCCACACCTAGTTCTAATCAGGAGCAGAAGAAACTGAGGCTCAAGAAAGTGGTCCTACCTACCAGTGACCATCTTAGCAAAACTGAGCAACAGTGATGTCAGGTAACAGCAACTCCGTCAACTTCTCACAGTGTTTGGGAGCAGCTTAGTGGCTGCCTAACTAGTTTGGGCTCAACACCCAACACACAATCACTCCATCAGCAGTGAGAGAGAGAGAGAGAGAGAGATCATTCTCTTTGCTCCCCAGCAGCAACCCAATAGGACAGGGAGCACTGAACACCCAAGATCACCCTAGCCCTTCGTCACTCTGGCGTGCCTGCTACTTAGCAAGGGAGCACCCTCGCTAGACTTTCCAGTTTCGGTGGCCTATGTTTTGCAGATGTCTGTGTTGTCGTCAGTAAATCATAAAACAAGAACAGTCAAATAACAGCACAGAATGTTCAGTGGTTAATCAGCATTCCAAGTTTCCGTGAGAAAAATTAAAACCGTGTGGGATGTGCCATCCTCACTCCAGGGACTTGAACGCTGGCACACCCAGCTTCCGGGTGCAGCTGATGGTGGTGATGACGCACCCTCACACTGTGGCTTCTCGATTTTTGGGGAACTTCAACCAAGTGATGAAGATCCCGAATCCTACATAAAGCCTCGGTGTACTTAGTCACGTCCTGCATGAGGCTCTGCCTCCCTCTCCTCTCTGCAGTAAGAGGACTCTCAGCTGAAGGATAACCTGCTGAGCAGGAATCTGCTCACCATCACTCACAATGACGCTGCACACTGGGGTTCAGAATTATAAATTATACATCTGAAATGCCTTTGTAGGACAGGGAAATGGTTCCTGGAAAAGAACTTACATTTTAAAAATAGGCTTAATAGTGGACTTAGGAATAAAAATTAAAAGACATGCAAGGAAGAGCTGCCAATTTCCATTTATTTTAAACAAAAAACAATTAAAAGACAAAGCCTGTTCTTATATCAACCACCTACACAAAACCAGCACCTCACGATTTGTGGTTCTTAATTGTTAATACTTTCATATTTTGATGAGCTGGCCATTTCTGGTTTTCAGGATGAATAGTGAGTTATTTTGTTAGGTATACAGAAACATTAATTTTTACTGTAGAAAATCTTAAAAAGGCCTTTTCTGAACCACAATGCCTGTGATAAACAACAGATGCAAAACAAATACAAGCAGAAAAATTACACAATCTTTGCAATATTTGAAAGTAGAACACAAAGAGTGAGAAAACCACCGCTCTGGCATTGCTAAACCACTTCTAGTTATACACAATGAAAATGTTGCCTCATATATGTATCCACATACAGATACATACAGCACCCAGTCAGCAGTTGGTAGTAGCAAATACTAAATCGAAACTCACAAAGAGAACAGTTGGAGAAAGCCACCTCAGAGCATGTGATTCACCTTTAAAGACTCACATCTCACTACAGTGAGTTCTGAGGACACACTAGCCTAAGCTACAGTTAATCTGACTCCCCCAGCACGTGTCCAAGAGGGCAACTCAGAGGCAGCAGACTCCTGCAGCACTCCTGAGACCCTGCCTGCTCCTGGCAGGGCCCGAGTGTGACACGCTTGCCTGGTAATCCAGGAGTGTGATGACCAGCCCTAAACCCTGGAAATGCTGGTGGAGCTCATGGTTGAAACTGGAGCTGCCCAGCATCAAACAACGTGAGGTGAGCATGAGAAGGGGGAGCTACTGAGGGCCAACAGCAAACACACAGAAAGCTCTTCCGTCACACATCTTTGAGACGCCCAGTCAATTTCTACCCCACAAAGGCAGCTGGGGAGCCATCAGAGGGGTAAGGGGAAAGGGTACATGGGACACAGCCGTTCACCAGGGAAGAGCTTCCCCGGAGGACAGTTAGCATGATTACAACACAGGCCCAAGGAGGTAGAATTAATTTAGTGCACAGTATTCAAAAATCTCTAAAAAAATCATTTTCAATTGGGGAATTTGGTTATCTTTGACACACAAAGACATGTTTTATGGGATTCTCAGAACTATAAAGTACCTAAAAATGGAATCTTATTCATACTGGCTTATGTAATCTATTTTTAACATCTTTATTGAGATATAATCACAAACCATAAAAATTGACTATTTAAAGTACACAGTTGGGGTTAGAAAGATAGTGCTTCAGAGATGGCTCAATGGTTAAGGGAACTAGCTGCTTTTGAGAAGGACCTGGGTTCATTTCACAGAATTCATACTGCAATTCACAACCATCCATAACCCCATTCCAAGGGATCCAACAGCAAGACACACATGGTGTATAGACATATATACGTACAGGCAAACACTCACACACAAAGACTATATTAATCTTAAAAGCATTAACAAAAATAAGCTGTACAGTGGTGGCACACACCTTTAATCCCAGCACTCGGGAGGCAGAGGCAGGAAGAGCTCTGTGAGTTTGAGCCCAGCCTGGTCTACAAAGTAAGTTTCAGGACAGCCAGGGCTATAGAGAGAAACCCTGTCTCAAAAAAAAAAAAAGTTAGTAATAATAAAAACAATAACAAAAATAAATAATTAAAAATCTTTAAAGAAATGAACCACTTCTCAGTCCCTCTGTTTGCTTCTTGGCCCATGTTCATGCATTTGTCAGCTGGTCAGCTAGGCTACTTGTCATTATAAACAGTGCTGCCATGAACACTGATGTCTAAGTTTGTATATAAATGTTTCTTTCCTCTTATCTACATATCAAGGAATTTAAGAGAAGAAATTAATGACATTTTAGAACATGCAGATGAGGAACTTAAATTCCATTCTATCGACAGAGAACAAAGAAGGAGGGAGAGTATGGGTTTGGTTGGTTGGTTGGCCAGTCTCATGAGTGCCAATATCGACAGAGAAGGAGGAGGCTGGCTGTGTTGATGTGTTTGTGTAACTCAATGAAGCCTCAAGCTCCCTATGTCAAACTTGCACTGTTCCAGGGGATGACCCTAAACTTCTGATTCTCCTGCCTCAACACAAAAGCTGCCCCAAACCTGGTTCTATGTGGTAATGGAGACCGTACCCAGGACAGGGTTCAGGATGGGTAAGCAGCCAAATAAACTAGCTGCATCATGAGCATGAGAATATTACTTAATGGTGTAAATCGCCAAAAGATGGAAAGCCGGGCATAAGGAAGCATTTCCCCAAGAAAGAACCTCACCTCCACAGAATCTTTCCAAACAAAGCTTTTACAGAAAAAAATAGAAACAGAGGGGACACTCAGGTACCTTCCTGCTTAATCACTAAACGTTACATGTATTTTCATTATAATTTGATTCTCAAAGGCCAGGCCTGGTTACACAGGCCTTCAATCTCAGCAATTAGAAGACAGCAGGTAGGAGGCAGAGGCAGGGGGATTTTTGTGTGTTCAAGGTCAAGGTGGTCTACATAGTGAGTTCAAAGGCAGTCAGAGCTACATAGAGAGACACTATCTAAAAGAAGAGGAAGAAGAGGAGAAAGATAAAGAAGGGAAGGAGGGAGGGAGGGAGGGAGGGAGGGAGGGAGGGAGGGAGGGAGGCAAGCAAGGAAGAAAGCAATTTTCTAGCCAAAGGCAGGAGGATCATCACAAGTTTGAGGTACCCTGAACTGTGGAGAACTCTGGCTCAGGAAGATTAAAAAAAAAAATCAAAACAACAACAACAACAAAAATGGCTTTCTATTTTCTGTGTTAAGGAGAAAAGGCAACAGAAAGGCTTAGCAGACTGACCACACAGACTGACCACATGTTTGCTGCTATTGGCCTAGATGCAGGCAGGAATGCAGAACTACGGAGGAGGGAGGGAGGATGCTATGGAGGAGGAAGATGCTCTGTGTGCCTAAACTGCCAGCTCCACCCAGTGGAAAATCACCTACGAGAAGAACCTACTGCCCTAGATTCCCCCATTTCTTCCCAACCCTGAGAGAGAGAGAGAGTCATCTGCCGAGTGTTTGCCATCACAAGCATGCATCCCACACCACAGGAAGGGAAGAACCTCCCAGGACAGATGGAGAGTCTGTCTGCAGGTTAATGGCCCATGTGCGACTTTAAACATTACCTCCAACAAGTAATTCATCCATGAGGAATTAGATTCACCATGAGCCAAGCAGCGCTTCTCCTCAGCCAGATTCATTCTGTGAATCTCAATTCCTAAACACTTGCATTCACTTCTGGCCAAGCCCCAAGGAGTCACACTGAAAGAAATGGAGGCACTAGACCAAGCCTAAGGATAGTAAGGGCCAGATTCCCACACTGCTTTGGCCACATGCCTTGAACCTGACCCAGTGTAAACCCCAGGACTAAGCTCTGCTTGGTCTCACAGACAGACTGAACTCTACTCTGCACTCTCAGCCTCGGTTCTGATTACACACTGTAAATCCACACGAGAAACACAAGCCACAAGGCCTTCAGGCTAGCACTGGTAATCAGCTTCTTCCGAAGGATCCTTCCCATGTGGCATTTGTGAAGTGTTAGTCTCAACTCCATTTACTCACCCTTGATGATGGCACGTGACAGACGGCTGAGCAAGTGAGACTCAGGTAAGGCACTAACTGGTGTCAGCCATCTTGCCTGGAAGAGACCCACAGCCCCATTCTGCATCCCTTGAGTCCTACAGACCGCAAAGGCTGCAGGAAGTCCTCAGGAGAAAAGCCAAGAAAAGAGCCTCAAACAGCTAGGTGGACACAGCACACTCCCAACAGGGCTGCACTGTGGGTGGATGGGAGCCTGCAGAGAGGAAGGGGGCATTGCAGGAGGAAGACATAGGAACGATAGGAGTAGAGCCTGGAAATACAGAGAAGTACAAGGACATGGGGCATGGAGTCTGGAGACGACACACAAGAAAGCCAGGTCACCACAGAGACACTAGACCTTACAGGAGAGAGGAGTACGCTGAGAGCTGCCTTTTAAAACCAGCCTTTTAACTATGTTTCTTTTTTCTATTGGAAAGACAGAAAAAGTTGCAAATAATAAAATGCCTGT
This sequence comes from Meriones unguiculatus, assembly GCF_030254825.1. Taxonomy (NCBI): domain Eukaryota; kingdom Metazoa; phylum Chordata; class Mammalia; order Rodentia; family Muridae; genus Meriones; species Meriones unguiculatus. Next base: position 1,906,343 of record NC_083358.1, read on the forward strand.
CTAATTCTTGCCTGTATCTTCTTTCAATCACTGCCACAATGTAACGACCGTCAAGTTTCCAGAAAGTTTGCAACCGTGTTGGAAGATGTTGTCATGCATTTATTCTCTCTCTCTCTCTCTCTCTCTCTCTGTCTCTCTGTCTCTGTCTCTCTCACACACACATGCATGCACTGGTAAGCATGCAGGCACCCATCCATTCCAACCACCAGGTAATCCATAAAAACCCTGATTCATAAAATTTAGTAATTAGTAATATCAAAAAGAAAGTAGATTGTTTTAAGTTCCTCTCCATATGTTGTTTTATTTAGTTTTGATTCTCTGAGATGCTCACTGACTGGCCTAAAATTCACTCTGCAGAACAAGCTGGCCTACAACCTGTGAGCAATCCTCCTGCCCTCCCTCTCAGTGCTTGGATTACCGAATCCTGGGCAATGCCCACCTCTCCTCCCCTTTACACTGTATTTTAAACAAGTTGCTACTAAGTCACTCTTAAGAGGCCCAGCCAGCCCATGTGAAACCCTTAGAGCAGCCTTGGCGTTCCCTGCTCCCGGGCTCAGTGAATCAACCTGCCCTTCTGATAGCGCCATTGCACAAGCAGGTTTAAGTGAACCCATGCTTCAACCGAATTACACTCTAAGCAAAAGAAGAAAAGCCAAGCAGGCTCTGTGGGTTAGAGAAAAGCTGAAAGTTCTTGGATGAGATCTGTCAGTGATTCCCTCTCTACTGAGCAGCTTCTACCATCCAGATCCGGTTCAAAATAAATCACATTCGCCTCTGTTCAACACCCACTCCAATCCTGCAGGGGGATGAGGAAACAGAGGCTCTACAGGGTTCCCAACACTTTTGAGATAGGTCCCAAGTCCATGTGGAGAAGGGAGCTGAGCAGAGGGGATTCAGCCCACCCACTCTCATCAGCCCCTTCTGTCTACAGAAGCTTTGCTTTCCAACTGAGCCAAGCTCATCCAATCAGCTACTTGTCTTGTCCCTTCTGTTACCCAACACTCAGAGTCTCTCTGGCACTTCCGGTCCTCCACAGCTTGATGCAAACACAGGCCTCTAAAACCCCAATGTCTCCACTCCAGTCATACTTTTAGGATGGCAATACCCTCTCCAGGTTCACACCACTGCAGACCTGAAGATCCAGAATTCTCCCACTGCCAAGCAGGTGCTTCTGTCCCTTAGCTACTCAGTTAGAAAGCAGGGCCCTGAGCATGGTGAGGCATAAAGCCCTGATGGCATGATACCCACCAGCCTCTGCTGCAAATGGTGGCTCCTGCTGCGACACCCCAGAACATGACATTTAGTACGCAGCTTCCTTTCAATAAAACCCACACTTAAAGCTAAGGCTCTGAGCACACGCGTAGAGACACAAATGGTCCTCCAAGTGGACATGCCTAGCAGAAGCATCCATGTAGCCTGGTTCTCAGCATCTAGTACAGCATCCGCTAACAGAGATGACAGTGGGTAAATGAGGACAAACAGCCATTTTCACCCATCACCATGACTACAAAAATGTGTTCACACTAGTGAAAAACACATAGATCACACATGACAAAGGGTGAGCCATCAGACCCTGGCTTCTTAAGGGCATTTCTAGTGCTAAGACATAGCATTTTGCTGGCCAGAAATTGATTTGTTCAACCTACAGAGAAAATGGCTCAAATAACACAAACAGAATACCAGAAAATGAGCCCCACCATGCCACAAAGAGCTAAGTGCACAGAAGACCTGGCTGGGTCTCTTTCCGGCTCGTTTCCTTTGGCTTCATGGGTTTTCCTACACTGAACATGGTCTCCCAGCCCGTGTTTCCCATCAAGTAGGAGCTCATCCTGTCTCCTGTCACCTAGCAACCTAAGCAAGATTTCACTACTACCCAGCCACCCAGCTCTTCATACATGGTCTATCCTGTTTCGTTAAGCAGAAGAAATAAGAGACTAGAAGTTGCAGCACTAGCAATGTGGATACATTTGCTTCTAGTCACCTTCTAAAGGACTGAGAAGTGTGAAAGACTAGAGATCAACCTCAGCCACTACCACCATCCAAGAGGAACAGCAACAAACGGGTGAGGGTGCTTCTCTAGGCCTTTTAACATTTACGTTTAAGTTAAACTGTATACTTTGTGTGTAAGGATGTTTTGTCTGCATGTATGTATAACACATGCATGCAGAGCTTGCTGAGACCAGAAGGGCTTTAGATCTAAAGTTACAGGTGGTTGTGAGCCACCGTGTGGGTGCTGGGAGTCCAGGTCCTCTGGATGAGCAGCCAGTGCTCTGAGCTGCTGAGTCAGCCCTTGCTGGGTTTGTTTTGATTTTTCGGCTTGTGTGTGGAGGTTTTTTGTTCTTGTTTTTGTTTTTCCCTGAGACAGGTTCCCACTATGTAGCCTTGGGTGGCCCAAAGCTCACTCCGTAGATGAGGTTGGTCTTGAACTCACATAGATACACATGCCTCTGCCTCCAAGTTCGGGGATTAAAGCTATGTGTCACTAAGCCCAACCGTTTGAACACTTATGAGTCAAAAGTCTTGTGATCCAATGGTTAAACTCCAGATCTATCTTTTAGGGGAAGAGTTTATGTAGCCCTAGCTGGCCTTGAATTCCACCATTCAGTAAGACTCAAAAAAAAATGTGAAGAGAGACTGAGAAAGACACTCAAGAATGACTTCCGGCCTACACACACACACACACACACACACACACTCCTAAACTGAGATTTTTGGAAACCAGAGAATCATCCTTTACGCTCTTATCTGTAGCTCCAATGTCACAATCCCTCTGCCTTCCTTCACAACCCCTCTGCCTTCCTTCCTTTGCCGGCCAGCTCACAACTAATTACAGCTTCTACTTTCTGTGACCTCTTCCCCACCCCTCTTCCTTCTCTGTGGAACAGCCCTTGTCGATTGAGGAGCAGGCCACATTTACCAACAAGCGCTTCCATCCATCTGTCCAGCACCCCAGACACATCACCTCCCACAGCACAGCTGCCCTCGCCTGACTTAAGACTTAGAAAGTCCATCTTCTACAAAGAAGCCCACGGGCCCCTTGATTGCCCAGCACCCACACCACCGTAAACACTTTATTTGACCTGGAATGGTAGCCGCTTAGTTTGCACGGAAATATGAGTAATTCGGTCAAGCAGCTACCTGTGTGTTACCCAACGGGCAACTCGACCATTGGCCGCTGTTTGCAGCATGAAACACGGTTAGTTTTACAAACAAAATCAACAAAGCAGAGGGCAACAGTGCCGTGCTCTCTGCTCTGGAACTAGGCGTGCTTCTCGGCACCATACTTCACTGTCATTTTTATTTTCTTTCACAGCCCGCAATGCTCGTCTGCAGAGTACAAAGACAACCCGGTCATTTATTCCCCTACAACATTAAAGCAGCAACTAACTGCCAGTCACAAATGATGCTTAAGACAGCGAAGTGTGAAGTTGAAGAGGATTTCCCCCCTTGTCAGCTCTACAGCACAGAGTCCGACCAACCGGAAGAGCCCGTGCAGCTGCTGAACCCCGCATCTGCAGACCCCGGGTCAGATTCCTGACCCTAACCCCCAAAGCTCCCTGAGAGGCGCAGTCTTATGCTCTCTTCCCAACACAGACTAAAAACCAAACAGCGGTGTGACCATTTTGCCCTTAATTTCAGAGAAAAATGGAGGCCACATGAGCATTCGGCAAGTTCGGCAGACAAAGCCACCTTCCCCTCTGGCTTGATCCGAAGTCACAGGAGGCAGGCCAGTCCACTACCGAAGAGACAACGGGAAATACCAACGGGAACGCATTCCGCTCTCGCACAAAGGAAATATCCTCAGGTGCTGGAGCGAAACTTCGGCGTGGGCCGTCGTCAAACACCGAGGGGAGAAGGAGCGAACGGAACGCCCTTCCCCTCCTGACCCACGATGGAGGAATGCGGGCCAGGGAGTCGGGGCTGGCAGTCCGGCGGGGGACGGAGACGCCGCGCTCGCGGTCCTGTGCAGCCCGGCCCCGCGGCCGAGCACAGCCGGCTGCTGAGGGCGGCGATCCAGAGCCAGCAGACTCCGGGGCGAGTCCAGGCTGGGGGCTCTGGGCGCAGGAGCCCGGGGCCGGGCCGCCCGGGGAGCCCCCAGGGGCCCCGCAGGCCCGCGTGGACCGGGTCGCCCAGCTCTTCCCAGTCCCCCAAAGTTCCGCGGCCGGCCCTCCGGCGCGGGCCTGCTCCGGGAGAGGCCTGGCGCTGGAGTGCCGGGGCCCGCGGCGGAGGGCAGAGGCCCCGCCAGGCTGCGCCCAGCCCCGCGCGCGCCGGCTCCGGGGCGCCGTCCCGTCCTGGGCCGCGGGCACCCGCGGGGCGCCGGGCCCGGGCGGGCGGCCCTGGCAGCCGGCGGCGCGCGCCGAGAACTTGGCGGCCGGGGTCCGGGCCGGGGGCGCCGCAGGCCGCGCTCTCCTCTCCCCGCCTCCCGGCCCTCCTCCGTCTCCGGGCAGCGCCATATTGATCCCCGCGCCTCCTCCTCCCCCCGCCGCGCCCCGCCGCGCGCCCCGGCCGCTCACCTTGGCCACCGCCTTGCGGTAGCGGGTGACCGCCTGCTGGATGAGGCTGCAAACTTTCATGCGGCCGTCCCCGCACGGCACGACCACGCGGGTCCTCCCGAAGCACACGGTCACTTTCATGCCGCCGCCGCTGGCCGTGCGCGGCCGGGCCGCTGCTGGCGGGGCGCGCCGGCGGCTAGGAGCGCGGGCAGGCGGCGGCGCCGAGCCGCGCGCCCAGCCTGTCCCCCGGCCGCCTGGCTCCGGCCACCTGCTCGGCGTGCCCGCGGCGCGCTCGCTCGCTCGGCGGCGGCCCGGGGCCGTGTGGCGCTGCGCTCGGCCGGGCTCCGGGAGGGGACGGCGAGGCCGGGAGGAGGAGCAGCGGCGGGCCGGGCGCACAGCCCCGCGCGCAGGCGGCGGGAGGAGGCGCGGGGCGGGGCGGGGCGCGGGGGCCGGGCGGGCCGCGGGGTTCGCCGCCTCGGGCCGGCCGTGGCGCCCTGCGCCTGCCCGCTCGCGGGGCCGCCCCACCCGCGCCCCCGGGGGCCTCCGCCGCGTCCTCTCCCTTTCTTTGTGACTTTGGGTCCCCTCCCGGGAGAGGGCAGCGCGAGCCCGGAGCCGCCCTCGGGGCCCCGCCGCAGACCCGGGCGCCCCGGGGAAGGAGGAACCCGACGCCGAGGGAGCCCCGGGCCGGTCCCTGCGCCCGCAGCGAGGCCGCGTGTCCAGCCCTGGCGCCGGGTCCCGCGCAGGCCGGCGGCGCTGCTCGCTGCACAGAGGAACCGGCTGCTCCCGAGAGAGCCTGGAGACGCCCGGACGCCCTGGCACTTCCTCCTGAGGCCACTATTTACCTTCACGTTTCTTGGGGACCCACTTGTTTAAATAAGTACGACTTAAAACCGCAGTTCAAACACATCTGTTTCTTTAAAACTTCTTCGATCTAAGCAACCTTGAAAACAAATCCTCGGAAAAACCAAGTCCGAATGCTCGGAGGGAAGCTTACTCTCGGCGGGGCATTCCCTCGCCAGGCTGGCTCGGGCATGACACACCCCCGGCTCCACAGGGAGTGGGTGATCTGCAAACTCCAGGGCGCTGGATAACAAGGGGGAGCGATCCTGGAGAGGGGACGGGCGCTTTCTGCCCTACCTGGACGACGTGGCTGACGTGAACCGCCGGCTTCAAACAATGCAAACTTCAGCAGAGTCGCCTTGGCCTGCGTTCGGCCCGCACAAGACAGTTACCTCACTTTGGCGGCTGATCGGCAGGGTCTCTGGGCTTATTAAAGCGCCTTTGATCCCCAGAAGCTGAGCGCCCCAAGCTGGCGCTGAGGACGGCCGGACCATACACACACACACACACGCACGCACGCACCCTGAAGAAACAACAAAGGAGTCCTTGGCTTTTCAGAATCCTGCACTTTCTCCTTGACCTTGCCGCTCTAGGTCAGAGGAAGCGTCACATTTTCGCCCCTCTGACTGCTCTCGTCCACCCGGTGACCACCGGTCCTGGCCATCACGGTGCTATCACGTGCCCTCCGCTCAGACGTTCATCAAGAAGTCACCCAGCAAAGCCCCCAAGAGAGCACTGGGTTCACACAGATCTGGGAGAGGCTCCTCTTACCTCTGTATGGCTGCACCATTCAACTTGTCCACAGTGACCGCTGGTCACATGAGGCCAGTAAGGCCCGTGAGGCTTTCTTGTTTTGGACCTTACCAACACTGGGTCCACAGGCCAGAGCTATGGCGCAGCCGGCCAGGTCACCAGCCACTAAGACTACCTGAGTTCTAACTCCAGACCCCACATGGTGGGAAGAGAACTCTGCCCCCACAGTTGTCTCTCTCTCTCTCTCTCTCTCTCTCTCTCTCTCAGCATGTAATTAAATATGAACAAAAAAACCACTTGAGCCCACAATAATTATTGCTAATCACAGATAGTGTTTGTTTTTACCTAGAGGAGTATAAAGTTGAGAGTAAAAATAATAATAATAATAATATAATAATAAAATAAACAAACTGTGTCACTCAGGTCTGTGATGTCCACACTTTCCCCAAACTTGCCTCTAGCAGCTGAGGAAAGAAATTGATGAGCTGCATCTCTAAATTTCCAGGGTCAAACAAAATTCTATATTAAAAATCTTAATACATGCTGCGGTGTGAGAGCAGAGTGTAGTGGCCATGCTGTAAAGGATGGTTACAAAGCCCAGGCCAGGACAGCAAATGACTGCAGAGGGGCGAGCAGAGAAATCTCAAAGCTGGACAGGACGGGGGCTGTGAATTTACTTAGCAGAATATGCTCCCCTGTGTTTTATCCCTGGGTATGGAAATCCACACCTGGAATCCCAGCACATAGCAAGTTCAAGAACAGCCTGGACTGCATTGACCCTGCACTGTAAACTAAGAGTGTATCTGAATATTTAAATTGAGATGTGATTATCATTAATCTTATGCATCATGTTTGAAAATGCCCCAAGATTTGACTAGCAGCTAAACAGATGTCAAACAAATGTCCTCTCTCTTAAAAGCATGCTCCCTCCCTAGTACAGCCAAATGCCTTCAACTTCAGGTCTTGAAACATAGTGATGTCTTAAACTATAATTAGTGAAATTATTTACCGTATTCTAACCTTTCTATAATCCACCGTGAAGGTCTGTGGTGTCCTCGGAGCTTTGCATGTGGGCAGCCTCAACGCCTACAGGTGGATCTGAATTCTCAGGAACTGGGTCCAGCCTCAGAGTTTTGAGACGGCTTTCCATTCAGGGCCTGGACCAGCCATATTGAGCACTTGTATTGAGCATTTTCTCTTTTATTTTTTGGATATAGTGTCTCACGTCCCAGACTGGCCTTTAGCTCACTGTGTAGTTGAGGATGACCTTGAACTTCTGAGTCCCCTTCCTCTAACTCCGAAGTGCTAGATTAGAAGCATGTGCCAACACCCTTGGCTTATGAAACGCTGGTGGTAGAATGTAGGGCTTTTATACATTCTGACCAAGCATTCTACCAACTCAGCTAGATGATTAGTCCCTACTCTTATACATGCATACATACATACATACATATGCAATGAATCTCTACATTACAGTTTAATAAAAATTAATGTTTTGTGATTTTAGATGCCAGATCCTTTGCTGTCTTGAAAAGAGTTCATAAAGTCTATGACAAATAATTTATTTTTACCACTATACTCCTCAAATAACATCTAACCATAAAGATGGATCATAGCCAGACCATCTTTATGCCAATAAAATATTCAGCTTAGCAAATAGCTTCTGTGTCTGAAGTGAGCATTAAAGCAAACCCAGTCTCTCTGAGAAGCAAAATTATCAAAGTCAGGGGTCAAATGTTGTGTAAATATCTTATAATCTGTTTACTTTCCTAAATTCTACAGTTTCTAGTCAAAAAATAACCATGGCCTTTGTATTTCTATTTCACAGTTAATGGACTCAATTGGTTATGAATACCCCCAAAGGGCTCTGAGAATTAATCAGGGTTTGTCTGGGCTTTGTGCCTATGTTCGGGTGGGCACATGTGACCACATAGGATATAACTTCAGCTCTGTCCAGCTATTCTCACACCCCATATGTGTAGGAAAATCATTGTACCAAGTGGCTCACCCTTAGAAAGTCAATAATTAAAAATAAGGGAGGTGGGGGCTGGGAAAATGGCTCTGTTCTTTTCCCAGAAACCTGGAGAAGGGACAAAAAGGAAAACAAGAGCTAGGTGTGTCAGCCTAATCTCAGGGCAGGGAGGAGGGGCAGGTGGATCCCTGGGGTTCACTGAACCACTTCCAGAGTCCATACATATCTGTGTATATACGAACTGCACCTAAGGAATGACACCCAGGGCCGTCGTCTGGCCTCTATGTGCACAATCAGAATGTGAACATACATGCAAGAACACATGGAAGACTGAAGCCGGCATGGGAAGATTTGTGAAATGCAGTCATCCTATGAAGATTATTATCTCCAAGGAATTCACACCCATGCAGTGTTTACTCTTAGATTACATTTCCAAAAAATGTTTATAATGCTGTGTGCCTGGCCTTTCAAGAACCAGGACTGTCATATCTGCAGCAGTGACAAGTTCTATGTCATGCCCTAAACTACACCTTTATAATGTTCTTCCTCCGGCTGAAGAGAGGGGACAAGACTGGCCTACTATGGCCTACCTACCATGGAGATCCCCTGAAAGACTCCACCCACTAGAGGACTGAAGCAGATGCTGAGACTCACAGCCAAACTTTGATCAGAGTACAGGAAGTCTTATAGAAGAGTGGGCAGGGGGAGGAAGAAGGACCCAGAGGGGACAGGAGTGCCACAAAAAGACCAACAGAGCCAACAAATCTAGGCCTGGGGTGGGGAGGCTGCGGAACAGATGCACCAATCAAGACCCATGCTGGACCGCTCTAGACCCGCTGCTCAGATGTAGCCCAAGGCAGCTCAGTCCCCATGTGGGTTCCCTAGTAAGGGGAGCAGGAGCTGTCTCTGACATGGATTCTGTTGCCTACTCCTAGATCACTTACTTTCCCCTGGCAGGGGCATCCTTGCCAAATCACAGAGAAAGAGGATGCAGCCAGTCCTGATGAGACTTGATGGGCTGGAGTCATCAAGAGAAGAGGGTGCTCTCTTTCTGAGAACTAGTAGAGGAGGATGGGGGGGAAGGCAGAAACAGTAGAACCCGGATGAGACAAGGGCGGGGACTATGTGAATAAATTTAAAATATCTACAAAAATAAAAGGATAAAAACTGTATGAAAAAATAAATAAAAAAATTATATGAAACTGAAAATAATGATAATAATGGAGGGTCTTCCTCAAGAGGAGTCCAGTCTAGGAGGGGTTCAAAAATGAATGGTCAGCAACTAAGATGGTTACATGCTACATAGTAGCAACCGTGGGGATGCAGAAGAAACCACTCACTCCCTCTCACAGAGACAGAGACAAGCCTTCTACTTCATCACAGAGACAGAAATTGTAACAATATGATGGATTAAGAGTAACAAATACAATTGTAACAATGTAGTTTATTTAACCAAAGATACTATGTATCGCCATTGCAGTACGCAGAACTGTCAAAGAGACTGGGGTCTTGTTTGAAAGCCCAGGCTGGCCTGAAACTGACTAAAGCATCACTACACTTGCCTCAGACTTGCAGCTCTCCTGACTCAGCCACACTTGATACAGTGACAGAGGCACAGTCTAGAAAGTCTCTGTATTCCTATTTCTTGGCTAAAACTAGCCAAGATCCTGCTTGTGGCTGATGTTCATGGCACAGCCACATTTCCAGGGCTCAATAACTGCCTGTGGTCAGTGGACGCCATATTGGACAGCATAGCTCTGGAGTGCAGGTTCATACAGCCAAGACCTCAAAGGAGAGACTCACAGACGGACTGACCCTCTCTGGGGCAAAAGCTGTTGTCCACAAAGTGGACTCAGCTCATGCTCTGTCGCTGGATGAGGGGTGTGTGAGCGGCCCAACATGGAGGGATGTGATCCACATAAACCAGGCATAATGGCACACATTTATAATCCCAGGACTCAAGAAGTGGAGACAAGAAAAACATGTTCAAGATTGTCAGGGGGCTGGAAAGATGGTTCAGCAGTTAAGAGCACTGGCTATTGTTCCGGAGGAGCTGGGTTCAATTCCTGCCACCCACACAGCTGATCATAACTGTCTGTAACTCAAGTTCCAGGGATTCTGGCACCGTCAGACAAGCATGCATGCAGTCAAAACACCAATACTCGTAAACATTAAAATGCAAGCAAAAAATGTACTCAGCTATGTATTCAATTTGAGGTCAAGCTGGGCTGCATAAGACACTGTTTCAAACGGAAAGGGGGATAGGGAAGTATCTCAGTCAGTAAATGGCTGTTCAAGGACCCCATAAAAGCTACAGTACACTGTAGCGCTGGAGGGCAAAGACAGGTGGACCCCTGGAGCTCACAGCCAATCCAGCTGGACAGAGGGCTCTAGGGGGTAAAGGCAGTTGCTGCCAAACATGAAGGCATGAGTTCAGTCCCCATTACCCATTTGTTAGGAAAGAACCATCTTCCACGAGTGGTTCTCTGGCCTCCACGTGTGTGACACCTATACCCACAAACCCACAGAAAGTAGGAAGGAAGGAGAGAAAGAGCAAAATGTGTAAGTCCTGGAGTGGAGCCCTGGGTGGGTTCCCAGCAGCATAGAAAGCTGGCATGGTGATACAAAAGTGTAATCGCAAAACTCCAGAGGTGGAGACAGGAGAAGCAAAAGTTCAAGGTTGTGCTAGGTTTAGCTCTCAGGTAAAGTACCCACTTAGAAATTCAAGCACATACTGGGTTCAGGGCCAGATGAGGCTTCATAGGACCTTGTCTGTAAGCAAACAGACAGACAGACCTCAACTCCATTAAAAGCCATTTTTTTTCTGGAGTTGAGGAAGACACCCAAGATTGACCCCAAATCCCCTCTGCACATATATGAATAGACACGCACACGTGTACCCTCAGACATGAGGCACATAAGACGGCACAAAGGCTCAGAGCAGCCTCCTATTGTCAACATTAATTGCAAGTGTAAAAGCCCCCCTCCCTCCATGATGCAGAAGCTCATGTGACTTGCATGGTCAGAGCAATGAGCAACAAAGGCAAAAGCACAAACAAGAATAGGAAAGTGTTAACTTAATGATCCTAAACTGTCAAAAGTAATAATCAGACACAGTATGAGGAAGGGCCTGGTTCAAAACAGGACTAGCACAGGATTAAAGGGACCCTGCCAGCGTTCCTCGGCCCACACTTCAGTGTGTGCCCCTATGGAGATGAAGTGACTGGTCTGCTCAAATCCTAAGGCAAATACAGACAAGGATGGGGAATTTTCATTGGGGTCATAGCTGAATTAAGTAAGGTTGTCCTGCCCATGACCTATCCATAGAACCTTTTACCTGTGTGCCCTCACCCACATGCCTCAGCTCAACAGAACCAGCACCGCTAGAACCTTGTACAGTAACTGACAGCTTTCTGTCTCCTTTTGTTAGCTGTCCCTGCCAGCACGCTTTGGCTCTGACGTCTGTCATGGACTCTAACTATAAACTCCATTAAATGTTTTCTTCTGTAAGTTGCCTTTGTCATGAAGTTTTATCAAAGCAATAGGAAAGTAATTAAGACCACCAGCAATGTCATTTTTCTGCTCAGAGTCCTGCGCAACTCTGTACCCCACTCAGAATCAGAACCCCTCTCCTCAGGATGATTTCAGGGGCCCAGGTTACCCGGGCTTATTTTCCAGGTCCATCCTCCTCTGCTCCCTTGCTCATTGTGCCCACGATGCTGGGTCTCCCTGCTGACCCCTGGCAGACCAAGTGGATGGCTGCATCCAGGCCTCTACACTTGCTGTGTCCAGATTCCCAAGTGTCCATCTTAGCCTCTACCTGGCCTCCAATCCCATGTCTTTCAGGCATCGACTCCATGTCGTTTTTGTGTTTCTTTTGTGTATTTATTTGTTGGTTTTTCGAGACAGGGTTTCTCTGTGTAGCTTTGGCTGGTCTGGACTTGATTTGTAGACCAGGCTGCATTTTTGTGTTTGTTGACCTCCTGCTTATAGCAAATTTTTCCTGTCTCTCTCAAGGCCTGTGGTTTCATTCTTCTTAGCACTCAGCAACATTTAATATCTAGAGAGCTATTGATTTCTTACACGTTCCTCAAAAAAGCTGATAACCCGAGAGAGGAGAAGAGCCCTCATCTGTTCCGTTCACTGCTGTGGTGTCAGGGTCATTTACTTCACAACAGAGGCCTCGATCACAAAGGACTTGATAGCCCTGAGAAGAGCTGTGTGGGCGAAGTGTTCTCTCTGGGAGCGGGAGGACCGTTAGAAACTGCGTCTGGGGACTCCAGCTATAGCTTTGGCCCAGTTAAAGCTGAATACAGAAGACCAGGCTCCTGATAATACCTTCAGGCCCAGCTATCTAACACACACACACACACACACACACAGGTATGGTCAGCATTGTGTTTGTCACTTGGAATTTTTTTTTCCTAGTGAATCCGTGGCATCACCTTCACTTCAGAGAGCAGCTTTGCAAAGCTGTCGTTATGACTCCTAAATCGTCATCTTCCTTTTTGCTCTTGTATTTTCCGTGCATGGGTGTTCTGCATGTGTGTGCATGCAGTGTCTGCAGAGGACAGTGGAGGGTGTTGAATTGCCTGGGACTAAAGTTATAGATGGCCCTGAACTATGTGTGAGGGCTAGGGGTGACCCCGGTGCCCTGGAGGGGCAACCAGTGTTTGGCATGTCTGAGCCAGCTCTCCAGCCGTGTGGGCAGCGGTTGTCCACTGAGGGGGCTGTGGACTGACATCCTGGTCAGGCTCACCATCTGTTCTGATGCGGCGTCCTAAGAATGGGTTTTTTGTTTGTTTGTTTTGTTGTTGTTTGTTTTTGCCTCTTTTATGTGGCTGTGGAAAAGTCACAACGGTAATGATTTGTGAGGTGAAATTTGCATGTGATTCCCACGTCTGTGTCTATAGATAAGCGTTAGCTGGGACGTGCCTTGCTCATTTTTTTCCTTTTGGCTTGGTTGATTGTGTGCTATGTCGCCAGCTAGGCAATTGCAACAAGGAGCAGATGGTCTCGGAAACATACATCTTTATAGTCATTTGCGACAGATATTTACAGGTCTCTGGCTTAGGAAGGCGTGTGGGTAAACATGCTGCCACCAAGCCGACAATCCAGGCTCCCCATGAGACCGGCATATCAGAGACAGAGAGAACTGCTCCCTGCCCCTGGCCCCCAACACATACACACACAAACACTTTTTTAAGGTGAGAAGCTGTGTGGGGTTGAGTATTTCCTGCGATCCTTGAAAGCAAGAGGTATGTGCTCCTTGCATTTGGCCCACATCCTCTTCGGATGGCTATGGAAGTGTTTTTACTCTAAGCCTCCACGTCTTTCTCACTTGTGGTGGGGATAATCCAATGACAGACCTGGGTAACGCTTTCACCCAAGGCAGACAGAACCTGTGTCTTAACTCCGAGCAGTATACACCATGGTTAAATTTTGCTTGTCAACCTGACCACGTCTGGAAGCAACTAAAACACAAGCTGTTGGGCACTAATGCCAGGGATTTTCTTTACCAGATGAACCTACCCTAACCCTGGGCTACAGCCAAATAAGCAGGACATGGCAGAAGAAAACACATTTTGCTGAGAGGTCCCCTGTCCTGTTTCTGGCAGTATTAATCCCTGTTTGTTAGGATTCCGACATGAACTGAGACACCAGCTCTCCAGGACTCCAGCCTCCTAAGGTGAGTCACTGTGGGGTCCCCAGCCTTTCCACACTAGATAATCGCAGTTCAACTACCCTGGCCCCAACCGGAATGCCAGTTTAGCAAATGCCCTTTTAACATATACGTTCACCCTATCAGTTCTGTTGCTTTCGAGAACCCGACTAACACACAGTGAACCCCAAAAAAAGTGACAGGGTGCCACTGTTGTGACCGTGTTCCACAATGTAAGGGTCTTCCACAGCAGCCTGCAGGAGCACATGTCTGACTGTGGGAGGGGACATGGGACAGGAACTGTGAGTGGCCTCTGAGAGGCCAGGACAGCTTTAGCTCACAGCCATCGAGAAGCCAGTGTTCTATGTCCCTGTCCATAGACAGGGTCATGACCCCCAGAAACTGTGACAAGGAATGTGTATTGCTGCAAGCCTCTGTTTACACAGCACTAGAAAACTAAGGCGGTTATATAGCCAGCGCTTGAGCTGCAATTCAAACGCGCTGTTCTTCTCCCGTTCCTCCTCAAGCCCAGTGCCCTAGGATTGCCACCAAGGATGCTGAACTACGGTCCTCTCCTGGTCCTGTGGTTCTGCACATGCAATATGAGACTGAAATCCTACCAGCAGCAAGTCTGTGTGAGCCCACAGCCCTGAGCCAAACTAGAAAGCAACAATATTGAAAAAAAAAATTTTTTTTGAAAAGGAAGTAACAAAGAAACCAGGAGCGGAAGTGGTTGGAGACGAAGTGACCACAGAATGGGTGATTAGTGGAGATATTTCTGTGTCAAGCACACAGGCTGTTTTTGCTGTGTCACGAGTTGCGTTTTCTGGGTAGACTATTGTTTAATTAAAAATTCCTAAGGCGTGTGCCCCATTCCTCTGCTTATCAGATGCAGGTGGGGAAAGACGCATCCTCCGTTGAGGGGCCGGCCACACAAAATGGACTTGGGTGGGGATGGAGGTCACATCTGGGCATCCGTGGGAAGACTGGGAGGTGAAAGTCAACAGGGCACATGGGATTCTCACCAATGGCAAAATTCTTAGGTTAGCCTGTTAGTGTAAACCTGTAATCCTAGCAGCAAAAAGGCTCAGGGAGGAGGACTGAGTTTTGTTTCTTTGTTTTGATTTTTTTCTTTTTTATTGTTTTCTATTTTTGGTTTTTCTGAAATGAAGTTTGGCTTTGTAATAGCCCTGGCTGTCCTGGGACTCACTATGTAGACCAAGCTGGCCTTGAACTCACAGAGATCCACCTGCCTCTGCCTCTCAAGTGCTATGATTAAAGGCCTGTGCCACCACACCTGGCTATCTCTGAAATTTTTAACTGGTTAATTAAGCACAGCAAATTTAAAGACATTTTAAGTTGTTCATATTTTCAGTTTTATTTTTCCAGATGAATTCCAGATGACATCCTCTCAAACAAAACAAGATACACAGAACAGACGGGCACGCATGTGTGGACACACACCTGTATGATTACATCACGCCTGCTTTCTGTTTGTTCTCTGTGCTACAGCTTGCTCGTGTCCTGATAGTTCATTATCAGGGGTCATGAGCATCCAGCATGAACAAGCACAGAGCAAACTTCAGCTTCCTGGGTTTTCGTGGGGACCGTATCTCTGACAAGATCTGTGCATGTCAGAGGCTGGGCCACAGACAGGTCAGGACCTGTGGGTGTTAGTTGGGCTGTTTAAAATGGAAGAACGCTAAGCTGGGGGCAACAGGAGCAGGTGCCTCGAGGCCCTGGCTTCAGCGTTTAGGACAGGAACGGGAAGCAGAAGAGAAAAGGATTTCCATTAGGAGATGTGAGAAGTTCTCCAAAAACCCCAGTTTGGACTGGGTGTGGTGATGGCACACACCCTTGACCTCAGCCTGAGGAGGCAGAGGCAGATGTCACTCTGTGAGCTGGAGGCCAGCCTGGTCTACTGGGTGAGTCCTGGAACGGCTAGGGAGCCACAGGGAGATCCTATCTGGGGTGGGGGAGGAACAATTGACAATTAATGGCTCAGAAAAGGCTCCTGAGAAAACTGATCAAGCGAGATAATATTCTGAAGACTCAGGTCTTTTTAGAATAACATTGTCAAACAAGCCGTGAAGTAAAACTGCTCTGTACAATTGTGTTAGTATTGTCTTAACGCAATCTCCTTAAATGCAAGTGTGGACATCTGTGCACGGTGGCCCATCCACACAGCGAGGTCTAACGAGACCCAACTAAAATGACAAAATAGAAGAATAGTCAGGGAGTCAGATGATTGGCTCAGTGATTAGCAGCACCTGCTGGACTGTCAGAAAGCCCAGGCTCAGACCCCAGTACCCGGCGGGTGGCACATGCCCTCTGAAACTCAGTTCTACGGGACATGGCACCTTGACACACGGCATAAGACATGCATGCCAGCAGGGTACGCATACACTTAGAGTAAAGCAAATAAATCTCCAAAAGAAAAATTTAAAATAATAATTAACGAAATAAAGTCAGAGTTTAATTTCTCACATTTTCAGATGAATTCAAGTAAAATACTTAAAATATTAGTATAACATCTTTCCCTTAGAAGTGATTTCAGGAAAGTACCCTTACACCCCCAGGCCATCAGGGTCTCTTACGTGGCAAGATACAAAGGGTTAACAAACAGTTCAAGTTTGGCAATTGATTATCCCAGTTGGTGTTAAAAAGGGAAGGAAGGTCTTTCCTGTCCACATTCTGTGACAATAAAGTCCTTACTCCCAGGAGGACTTCATGACCCAGAAAGCATGACCAGAAGATCAGAGCTTTCTGCAGCACTTTCCCATGAACAGATGTTCCTCTGCTGAGCACCATTTTTGTGTACCATGGTCTTAAAAGAATAAAAAGGATCTAAAACAGTACAAGACATACTTTCATGTTCCTAAGCAGATCGCCATGTGAACATACGTACAGTTATTTGTTACCTTCAGATATGTATAAATAGAGAAAATATAAATAACCTTAAACACAGCCTGCTAGCATTTGTCCTGAGTAGATCCGATTTATTCCCGAAGGACTGTTTGTTTTCAGGCAGGTTGCCATGCGAAAGTAACTCTTTGCTCAACAATGGTAGTGATTTTAAACATGGGAGAAAATGTAATAGTTCTATGTTGGAAATAATGAAGGCAGTGGGGTGGGCTCTCCCGTGCCCCGTCAGCTGTCCATCTCTGGGAGGAGAGCAGCAAGAAGAGGCATCTGCAGCGGCAGCTAACGGGGAGTCTGGCAACGCTGGACAATTAGCACTTTGACATCCACCAGGGTCAGTTTGATTCCGAGCTAGCACCTATTGGGTTAATTAAACTCAGGAAGCCTCAACTTCCTTATTTGTAAGAATTTTAAACAAATACATACATACATACATACACACATACATACATACATATTCATCTAGGGTTTTAATCAATAATAAAATAAATAAAAGCACAGAGTTGCTGATCACACACGCTCTTAGTTAAAATGTCCAGTTCGTCGTGGGCATTACTAACAAGTATTCAGTAGAATGGCCTCAACGGTTTCAGAATGAGGTTTTGGTCACACTCTGTTGTCAACAGCCCAAACTCTGGGTGTTTTTGCTTTAATCCTGAGAACTTTGGTACCAAACATTCCATCAGTATTTTTCTTCCTGTTCAATCATTTCCTGTTAGAATACAAAGTCCTGGATCTCGTATCTTCAGCAGTGATAAGAAAAAGCCAGCGTCTTCCACACAGAGGGCATTCCTGTCTCACGTCTCATTAGAGCAGAGGCTGACAATGGGTCTCTCCTCTCTCACTTGTGTACTACACACCTGGCCTGCAAAATCACGTTTTTAAATTAAGTTTTCTTGCACATAAATTAATAACTGATGTTTATGCACTGATTTTGTATTCATCAGCTTATCCAAACTTGACTTTCATAATTTTTCTGTAGATTCTTCTGAATTTTGTATGTGTACGATCATAGCATCAAAAAGCATTACGTTTCTTGCTTCCCTTTACCTTGATTCTTCTCGAAGAACTTTCAGAAAGGGGCTGGAGAAATGGCTCAGAGGTTAAGAATACTGGCTCCTCTTCCGAAGGTCCTGAGTCCAGTTCCCAGCAACCACATGGTGGCTCACAACCACATACAATGAGATTTGGTGCCTCATCTGGCATGCAGGCAGAACACTGCATACATAATAAATAATATTATTATATTATGTATTACAATTTATTCATTTTGTATCCTGGTTATAGCCTCCTCCCTCATCTCCTCCCAGTCCCACTCTCCTCTCTTCCTCCCCTATGTCCCTCCCCTAGTCCACTGATAAAGTCCTCCTCTCCTACTATCTGACCCTAGCCTACCAGGTTCCATTAGGACTGTCTGGATCCTCATTCTCTGTGGCCTAATAAGGCCACCTTGCTAGGGGGAGAGAATCAAAGAGCAGGCAACAGAGTTTATGCCAGTGACTGCCCCTGCTCCCCTTACTAGAGAACCCACATGGAGACTGAGCTGCCCAGGGGCTACATCTGAGAAGTGGGTCTAGGTCCTCTCCATGCATGGTCCTTGGTTGATTCAACAGTCTGCAGGTAGCCCTGGGCCCAGATTTTTGGCTCTGTTGGTCTCCTTGTGGAGCTCCTGTCCCCTGCAGGTCTTTCTAACTTCCCCTTCTTTCATAAGATTCCCTGCATTCTGCCCAAAGTTTGGCTATGAGACTCAGCATCTCCTTCGATCCCCTTTGGGGTGGAGTCTTTCAGAGGCCCCTATGGAAGGCTCCTTTCCTGTTCCTTGTCTTCTACTTCCACTGTCTATCCTGTTTGCCCTTTTGAGTGAGGTTTCGGCCTCTTCTCTAGGGTCCTCCTTTTTGTTTAGCTTCTTTAGGACTATAGATTGTAGTGTTTATCTTGTATTATAAGTCTAATATCCACTTATAAGTGAATATATACCATCTGTGTCTTTCTGCTTCTGGATTACCTTGTTCAGGATGATCTTTTCTAGTTCCATCCATTTGTCTGCAAATTTCAGGATTTCCTTGTTATTAATTGCTGAGTAGTATTCCTTAGGTCTTTTTTTTTTTTAATTTTACTATGAGACATAGGTGAGATACTGTATTTATGTCCTTGAACAAGGTAGAGGGTCTAGACCTGAGGATAGCAGCTGGCCTGGTCCCCTGCAGGTGAGGAATCAGAAGGCATTTGAAGTCTCCCATGACAGAAGCTGGCAATATGACACTGGGACCTGAGTGTGAGGTTAAAACAGACCAGCAGTATTACCCTGGGCTGGGCGAAGGTGGTGGAGGTCCCTGAATCTAGCAGCCGTTTCTCCTGCACTGGGCTAAAGAGTTCAAAGGCTGGGAATATCTGTGGCACTAGTCCTGGCTGAGCCTCCATGGCTGGGCACAGAGGGCAAGCCTGCATGGGAGCACTTTGACTTCAGGAGGCCAGTCTGACCGCAGGCAGTCATGGCTTGTTGAGGCAGCTGTGGGACCAGTGTCCTTTTTGGCTACATTTGAAACAGGTCCCTGGCGGAGCTGACTCGGGCTGGACCCCTGCAGGATGGCAGACCTCCTGTCTCCTCTGCGGGAATGCTGACAGCCTCAGAGCAGCAGCCAAGGCCTGGAACGTGGTTTTCTGCTGTAGCTGAGTCTGTCGGGAAGGCTCCTCTTGGGCTTTAAAAATCATTTTTACCAACTCCTGTATGGTGGTTCAGGGACCATCCTCAGCTGTTTGGTTACGATGGCAACGAAACAATGGCTGCAGCTGTAGGACTATAAACATGTGTTGGACACGTTAAAGGACTCGATCATCTACAAGATGACTCCTAACTTGCATTTCTTAACCATCAAATATTAGGACTTTAGGTTCTATCCCTGTTAAGCTGCAGCCTTAAAAACATAAACATAGTCCATAAAGAGAAAATATAACAGTTCTTCATATGATTTAGTTTATAAAAAGTCCAGAGCTTATAAAATTTGAAGGCTATACTATGGATTAATAATATTACCATATTCAGAAAGCAAGACCAAGCATATTTTAACCTTTCTGAGAGTGAAGATACAGTGTAATGAGCAAGCATTCATTCACATTGTAAACAAACGAATGTCTCCAAAATTAAAAGCTCCCAATTTAGAGTATCCTTGAAATCATATCATATAATTTAAGGGTATCTAGGCAAAAACTTTTACATAGTAACCCTGAGTTGTGTGTTTTAGAATCAGTAATACAGTAGAACATTCTTAAATAGCTTTAAAATTACATTTGAATTTATTATACCAAATCTATTAACCAGAAAGCCTAGTGGTGAATCCAGATCACAGGCAGCTGGTGGCAAGAGAAACAGCATTCATTCAGTCATTCAGTCATTCAGTCAGTGAGGAACTGGTAAAGACATAGGCAGTTAAATATACACTTTAAATTACTTGTTAATCTGGATAGACCTTTAGAACCTTGAAATTTTAGTATCATATAAAAATTATTTTGAACCAGGGTTGTATCATATATACAGTTTGTTGTAAAAATATAATTTTAAATTTGTATAAAACGCCATACCAATTTAAAATGAGAACTGTTGTTTTGTTAGCTTAAAAGGAGATAAAATAGTGACCAGAGAGTTAATTATAATTAAAAAGTTTCAAAATGGTTTCATACCTCGTGGTCACCGTAAGCTTTAGAGCTTAGAAGGCGGGGGAGGGGAGGAGCCGGCTCACTGGACTCTGCAGGACTGGGGACAGCGAGCGAGTCCGTGTGGGAAAAGCCGCGTGGTAGAATTTAGCCAAAAGTAGAATTTAGGATAACAGACCGACCTTAGGCGTGGCTGGGGTAGACATTACCCAGTGTGCCGGGGGTGGGGTGGGGGTAGGCCAGTGTCTGCGCGCTGCTCCGCCTGGTCCCCGTGTGCGCACACCGCAGCAGCTGCAGCGGTAATGTGGGGGGCAAGGGGGGGCTGCTAGAATCTGAGCGGCCACAGGCAGAGGGACAGGTGTGCAAGGCCACAGCGGCTGGCAGCAGGCAGGGACAGGTGCGAGCGACGCACGTGACCATGAAAGGCTCCGGAGATGAGGGTGCGAGAGAAAGATTTATCGAGGGCAGCATGTGAAGAGGGGTTCTAGCATATCTAAGCATTGCCGGAAGAGCCCTCCCCATACGGGACACCAATGCTATGATATATTTAAAACTGACACATACAACATCTGTGATATGAAAGAGGTTGGTTGGACAGAGGTGAGGAGAGAGAAAGAGAGGGAAAGAGAGAAAGAGAGAGAGACAAGTACAGCGTGGCTCTCATGTGGACCCTCTAACAAGCAGCAGCGGCAGCTGCCTCTGACTCTGCTGCCTGCCTTTGAACCCCTTTCCCCTAACTGGACAGCCTTGTCCAGCCTCAGTAGAAGATGTGACCGGTCCTACTTGACAGGCCAAGGCAGGTTGAGACTCATGGGAAGTGTCCCCTTCTCTGATAGAAAGAGAGAGAGGAACAGGGGGGAGGAGGGGGAAGTGGGAGGGAGGGCCTGGGAGGAGAGGAGGGAGGAGAACTTCCTCCCGGGATGTAAAGGGAATAAATTAATTAATGAAAAAAAAAAAAAAAAGAAGTGAAAGGGCAGCAAGAAAGAAAGAGAACTGATGGGTGACTTGTCAATAGCTTTATTTTGTGGGAAAACATCCTGAGGGACTGCTGTAAGAATCAGCTTGCTATTTATCTACAAACTGGTGTGTGTGTGTGTGTGTGTGTGTGTGTGATTGTGTTTACAAGGCAGCAATGGAGCACATGGAAGGAGGGTGAAAAGTTCCTTTCAGCCAAGCATTGTCATTACTGGGAGTAACCAGTGAGTCAGTTCAAGAACGTCCGAGTGTAGATATCCATCTTTCTGGCGGCCTTGACTAAAGTTCACGAGGTAGGGAGAGGGAGAGAAATAAGCCACTTCAGTTCTGGAACCCAGACTGCTGTAGTTACACCAACTGTCACCATTCAGAATGAAGGAGCTTTTCAAAATGGCACGGCCTGGCCTCAGGAGGGCAATGCTCTCCTTTCCACAGGGATGATGTTTCTGCAATCAGATCCCTGCTGGACCTCATCCTATGCATCTACTCCTCTGCCATGCATACCTTATTGACATGCCACCACAGGCAATAAGGATAAGTGTTTCCCTGAGTTTCTGAGCCACAGTTGTAAATGTTCAATCAGGAGGGAGGGCATAGTCACCCCTACTTTGCAGCCAGTTGGTTAGAAGGCCCGAGGAAGGCTGGAGGCTGAAGCAGGCGTGGTCTTGTGGGACTCAGTCCTTAACCTGCAGAGCCCACACTTACTCTAGGAAGACAGTGTGATAATTCAACGGAAATTAGTTCTGAGACACCCATTGTGCCTGGGGAGTTGAATAATTGGATGTTACAGTGAAAATACTTCCACGTTTCTTGGGAAATACTGAGGACACACAAACGTGTTTGAATCTGATGAGAAAAGGGAAGAAAGGTCTCTCCTCTCACATTCTGTGTCTGGTGACAGATGAAGTTCTCAGCTGGGACTGTTACAGAAAAACAGTTATAATGAATAAAGTAATATACACAGACTTGTAAATTACATGGGTTTTGACCCATATAGAACATAAATCTGTAGAGATGGGATTTGAGGTTTCTATTCTTTCAAGATCATGACCTGTTTTGAGTGTTGTTAATGATAGCCTTTGTCTACACTGTTTTCAAAGTGTAATATCTGTTAAGTGTGACTGTGTAGATTCACTTTCACAAGACTTTTGGAGAATAAAAAGTGGTATTATCCTTGTATTGCTATGGGTCTCCTTTTAGAACCTTGCTGGTCGACTTCCGCCAGCTTAGAGCTTGTGAGCTGTGACAGTATAGAACACTCACTGTTGAAGTTGTATATAAGAGTATACTTGGAGAAGTGTGAGCAGATACCCACTCACACCAGATACGGAACCAAAACAGAGCAAAGTGCAGACAGCACCAAAGTCCAGCTCAGTGACCGGTGTTTTACTGGGGTCACTTTCTGGAGTACAAGTGAGGAGGAGAAATGACTTAAAAATGCCTGCACCCCCAGGTAGCTCAGGTGGTCTGGGCCTCTAGGCAGCTCACCTGTCTAAGCAGTCCCTACTGCTGATACTTGCTTGGGGATGGAGAGCTGAGTGAATCTTCTCAGTTTCGGAAACTTCCTGAAGCTTTTGAGTTGTTTGCTTTCTGAGTTGAATGTTCTTCCCTGTTCCTCCTTCCTTTAGAATACTGTGTCTTAAGAACCTTACTTTCAAGATGGATGGTTTTATTTTGGAGAAAGTTGTTACACAAAATGTGTATTTGGAGATATTTTCTTTTTTACATATGTATACACGTAGGGCATATACTAATGTGTGTATATGCCTTTGCATGCCCCGACCAGTGGGGCTTGAACTTGGATTCCTAAGGGAGGAGAGTGGAAGGAATTGGGGGGGGGGACAAGAAGTGCAAGGAAGAAAGCCAAGTCTGTTCATCTGATCAAGGCTTCATTTGTTAGAAATTTTTACCCAACTTATACAGGGAGAAGGCAGGAAAAGGGGAAGGTGATTAGCTGCTGCAGGAGACAGGAAGAGTGCTTCCATGTGTTAAATAGGGTGCCTGCAAGATACCACAGGGATGTTCTCTCACGGATGCTCTAACAAACGATGTCCTCACAGTCTCTCACCCACGAGTTAGGGTCCTAGCTAACTTTCACTAAATAGCTCTAGGTCTCCACTAAATGACCTTTGCTCACTATTTGGCTTTGGCCTAGCAAACACCTTTTGTCTCCACTAGATAGCTTTGACTCACTGACTCACTAATTGACTTAGGCTCCAGTAGATAGCTTTGTCTTCAGTAGATAGCTTTGTCTTCACTAGATAGCTTTGACTTTGGTTTCAGTAGATAGCTTTGGCTCCTGGCATTTGCACATGCTTGAATGCAGTGTGTGTGTGTGTGTGTGTGTGTGTGTGTGTGTGTGCCTGAGGTTGAAACAGGGTGTCACCCTTGACAGGTCTCCACTTCTCTATATTGAGGCAGAACCTCTGAATGAGCCCTACACTAGCTGTTTTGCTAGTCTGGCAAGAAAGCATGCTCCAAGGATCTCCATACACTGGGATTAAAGGCGGGCTGCCACAGCCACACAGATCTTATGTGTGCTCTGCGTGTGTGACCTCCAGGTCTGGTGTTTGCACAGCAGGCACTCTCCACACTGTCCCCTCTCCCCGTCCAGTGGTTAATGATGTTCTGCTAACGACATGGAGGCCAGAGGAAGATGCTGGTGTCCTGCTCTCTCGTCCGCCGTATCCCCTTGAGGCAGTCTCTCACTGAATCTTAAGGTAGACATGTAGCCATCAAACGCCCTCCACCCTCCTGGATCCACTCCTTACCATGCTGGGGTTACTGCCGTGACAGCCAGCCAGCTTTCTTAGTTTACGCTGGGGACTGGACTCGGCTAGTCATGCTTGCCCAGGGTTTCACGTGCTGAGCTATTTCTCCAGCACTGAGGAACTTACTTTATTAGCATTTAAATTACCCGTGTGTGAGTGTGTGCATGCATGTGTGTGTGTGTGTGTTTGCCATTGCACATGTGGGAGGTCAAAGGACAACTCACGGGGTTGCTGCTCACCTGTGAGTCAGGAAATCAGGTGCAGACTGTTTGGCTGGGCGCAATCACCGTTACTGCCATTGCCAGGAACGTATTTAAGTTAAAAATATGTTAATTCTTTGAGAATTATAGATTTAATTCTCAAAAACTTATATAATTAATTCTCAAAAAATTAATAATACTCAATGTATTTTGAGCATATTCACCCCCCACTCCTCCCCTTAACTCTTTGTAGATCCCCCAGCTTCTTCCCCTCAACTTTGTGTCCCCTTAATTTTTTTAAATTTAATATCCTCCAGTTTAGGCTCCAGTTTAGGCAATTGTTAGTGCTAAGAAAATGAGACCCAGGCCACATGTGTTGGCCTTAAATCCCAGCACTCAGGAGACAGAGGCAGGTAGATCACTGAGTTTAAGGCCAGCCTGGTTTACAGAAAGAGTTCCAGGAAAAGCCAGGGCCACACAGAGAAACCCTGTCTCTAAAACAGAAAAACAAGAGGGAGGAAAGGGCAAAGGGAGGGGGCAGGGAGGAACAAGGGAGGGAGAGAGAGAGAAGCTAGGGAGAAGCTGGAAGATTGTGGGTGTCACAGGAGGAGACCTGGGAAATGTTCCCGTGGGGAGTAGAGCCCTCCTTTGGAAAGGCCCTATCACTCTGCCATTCTGTGCAGCCACTGGGAAATAGTCCTTAAATCCTGAGGTGATCTGGCAGCTTAACAAGGGATGGGGGAATCAACCACTGTCTTCCCCATAGAACCCCAAGAAGTAGAGACCTGGACTAGAAATGTAAGGATCAGAAGACATATTTATAACTTTATGGCTGGGGCAATTGTTCCTCATATTATCTACTCTACTTCTTCAAAATGGTTTTATGGGGAAGGAAGAGAAATAAATAAAAGAAAATAATGTTTATTGCTATCACATAATAAAATTTGGGGCATAAATTTTAATGAAAATGGTTCAATCACTTACCATCTCTTGGAAGAATATATAAATTTATAGTTCTCTTTGAAGTAATATTTCCATTCTCTAGCTTTTTTCAACAGCTAATTTAAGGCCCTTTGGTATAAGCAATAACAAAATTGTTGTATGGGCGTTTTAAAAAGCGCACAGCTGGGACAGGACAGGAGAGGGCCTCTGAAAGACTCTACCCAGCAAGATATCAAAGCAGATGCTGAGACTCATAGCCAAACTTTGGGCAAAGTGCAGGGAATCTTATGAAAGAAGTGGGTAAGACCTGGAGAGGACAGGAACTCCACAAGGAGAGCAACAGAACCAAAAAAATCTGGGCACAGGGGTCTTTTCTGAGACTGATACTCCAACCAAGGACCATTCATGGAGATAACCTAGAACCCCTGCACAGATGTAGCCCATGGCAGCTCAGTCTCCAAGTGGGTTCCCTAGTAATGGGAACAGGACTGTCTCTGACATGAGCTCAGTGGCTGGCTCTTTGATCGTCTCTACCTAAGGGGGGAGCAGCCTTACCAGGCCACAGAGGAAGACAAGTCCTAATGAGACCTGATAGGCTAGGGTCAGATGGAAGATGAGGAGGACCTCCCCTACCAGTGGACTTGGGGAGGGACATAGGGGGAAAAGAGGAAGGAGGGGATTAGAAGGGGGCTACAGCTGGGATACAAAGTGAATAAACTGTAATTAATATAAAAAATTAAATTAAAAAAATTATATTAAAAAAGGTTCACAGGGGTTCTGGAGAGATAGCTCAATGGTTAAGAGCACTGGCTGCTCTTAAAGAGATCCCAGCTTCAGTTCCCAGCACCCACATGGTGGCTCAGGACTGTCTGTAACTCCAGTCCCAGAAGTTTGACCCATTCTTCTGGTCTATGCAGGTACCAGGCACACATGTGAGGATAAGTACTTACATGCAGGCAAAACACCACACATAAAATAAATAAAGCTAAATTTTAAAAATTACAATACTTGGCTGGGCACAGGTGGCACATGCCTTTAGTCCCAGCAGAGGCAGGCAGAGGTCAGTCTCATCTACAGAGTGAGTTCCAGGACAGTTAAGGCTACACAGAAAAACTTTGTCTTAAAAACAGGAGCAAAAATTACGATGTTTACAAATAAGCAGAGCAAGATGAAATGAAGCATAGTGGTTTGCTTCTGAAATCCCAGCGTTCAGAAGTCTGAGGCAGGAGGATCAAGAGTTACAAGCCTGCCTGGGTCACCGAGAACCCTGTCTAGAAATAAGGAACAGGATGAGACGAAGCAGTGACTTCCTTCTTCATTTAGGCTCCGGTATAAAATCCTTCGGCTTCTTAGAAGACGGCAGCAGGAAACCGAAGGCAGGGTGACTAGGGACAAGCTGTGGAGTGTGATGTCAAAAGTTAATTGTGAAGAACTCGGCGTCGGAAGCGGACTCAGCGGTCAAGCTGTGAGGTTTCATGGCCTCCACAGTGTGTACCCACAAATACCCGATCAAGTGCCCTCAGCCAAGCGAGTTAACTTTGTTGGGACACAGCTTGCTCAGCTGTAAGCTAGAAACTGACGAATGACATCTCGCGGGACTGTGGGGAAGAGTAAAGGAATCAGAGCACACAGAATACCTGGGAAAGCTCAGGCGTGCACTCGCTTGTGTGCTCACTAGACGTTTGATGAGCGTCGGCCAGGCGCTGTAATACTGTAGAACCCTGCATGCCTCAGTGAGTAGAAGAGACGGAGATAACCCCAGTCAGTGAGGCACATAGCTCCAGCGGGAAGACCAGGTCCATTCCAAAGCTCCAAGTTCAGTAAGGGCCAGTTGATTTCACAACTAATGAGGAAAAGATTGTACGAATGGACGATGTGGCTCAGTTGGTAGAGGACTTGCCTCGCGTGGGCAAAGATCTGGGTTCAATCCCCAGCACCTAAAGAAGCAGGAGTGATGCATGCTTGAAATTCCAGCACTTTGGAGGTGGAGGTGGAAAACCAGGATTGAAGGTCACACTTGCCTACTCAGTGCATTCAAGGCCATCCTGGGTCATCACAGAGAGTTCAAGGCCATCCTGGGCCGTGACCTTATCTAAGTTTTCTTAAAGAAAAGGGTCATTAAATGCAGGAGAGAAACCACAGGCATTTGTAAGGGTTGTCTTACTAAAAATAATCCGCCTTTTTGTAGAACTGGTTTCCTCAGAGAAACATCAGGTCTGGAGAGCGCTGGTGCCTGTCCAGGCCTGTTGATTACTTTCCGGGGCTGTGGTAAACTGCAGAGCTGTTTGTTGTTTGTTTTTGTTGCTTCACTTGTGGTTCCAGAGGAAGAAGAGCACGTCGAGGCAGCGAGACATGGCAGCAAGTGACAGGCTTCGCAGCGGAGCAAGGAGCTGACAGTCCGCATCTTCATACTGCAGAGAGTAAACAGAAGTGGGGTGTCTTGGCCACTGTTAAAAGAAAGCATTTAACTGGGGCTGGCTTACAGGTGCAGAGTTTTATCCACTATTGTCCTGGCAGGAAGCATGGCAGTTGAGGCAGACACGAGAGCAACAGCCGAGAATCACATTCTGATCTAAAGGAAGAGATTCCTGGCTTGGAACGGGACTTTTGAAATCTCATAGCCCACCCAGTGACACTCCCTCCAACGAGAGCACATTTCCTAATCCTCCCTGGTGACCACCTATTCCAATCTATGGGCTAAGGGAGCTGTTCTCCTTCAAACACCTCACGGGGCCAGGCTACAAACACTGCCCAGCTCCCAAGAAATACTTCCACCAGCACAGCCACACCTTCCCAGGCATCACCACCCACTGGACAGTTGTTATGTCAGTTTAACACAAGCGAGAGTAGTCGGAATTCTTGACGAAGTTCAAGGAGGAAGGAACTTTGATCAAGACAATGCCTCCCTAAGATCAGGCTGCAGGCAAAGGCAAGTATGTAGGGCATTTTTAAATGAGTAAGTGGTGGGGGAGGACCCGGATCACTGTGGGTGCTCCACCCCGAGCAGATGTCCTGGGGGGTAAAAGAAAGCAGCTGAGCAAGCCAGTGAGCAGCCCACCTCCATGGCCTCTGCATCAGCTCCTGCCTCAGGGTGTCTGTCCTGACTTTCTTTGCTGACAGTCTGTGCTGTGAAACTGTGAGCTGAAACAAACCCTTTTCTCCCCAAGTTGCTTTTATTTATGATGTTTCACCAAAGCAATAAACCCTATGACAGATACCGGCTGGGGACCAAGCATTCCCGTACCTAAGCATGTGGGAAGGTTTCCCATTCAAACTGCCAAAGGTGCATCTGGTCCTCTCAGAGTGCCAGAGCCATTTGTCTTTTAAGGTTGCATGGCTCGTCAAGGCAATTCCACCTCTGGGTCCTGCTCCCTGACGTGGGTCCCTCTGTCCTCTCCACCCTGACAAGCTGCGTTGTTACTTTAGGTGAACGTCAAGGCACTTTACCCTGGTTTTGTTTTGGTTGTTCTGCTGCCGTCTCTGCGATCTGCGATTTGCGTCAGCCATCCAGCCTTACAAACTGCTTGGCTGAGCTCTGCTTTTGTCATTTTCCTTTGAAACCATGATTCACAGTGCACATGCTTTGAACACAATCCTCCCAGCCTGGAAGACCTAAAATCTTGTTTTAGAAACGAGCTGCAGGGCCTGCAGTTTCCCCAGGGGTTCCCCGCAGCGAGGTGAGCTGGACAGACCTGAAGGAGGAGGACGTGAAAATCTTGGGTTTTCTTTCTATTTAACTGAAATGCTTTAGATGAGGAACAGCTTGTTGCTTTCTGCCTCCAGGGTGCCCAAGACAAATCCAGTCAGCTGAAAAAACAAACTTCTAAATGAGAGCTTAAAACAACGCGCTGGCTGTCATCAAAGTAGTCTATTATGATTCGTGTCAAATGTGTTCAGACAGGGTTTCTTGATCTAGTAAGAAAAGGCAGTGATGGCTGTGTGCCTATGCGTTATAGATAGATAGACTTGAGGATGTTCTCTTCCTGCCTCAGTCTGCTATGTGCAGGAAGACATTAGTATAATTATTCAGTGCTGTTGAATGTTGACTATGTCCTTATGTTACATCATGTTCTGGCTGATATTTTTTGTCAACTTGACAAAAGCTGGAGTTATTTAAGAAGAGGAACTCCAACTGAGAATATGTCTTCATCCAGTGGCAAATTTGTAGGGCTTTTTTTTTTCTTTTTTTGAGTACTGAATGATGGGAGAGCCCAGCCCACTGTGGATGGTTGCCACTCCTGGGTAGGTGGTCCCTAATTGAGTGATAAAAAGCAAAATAAGAGGTTTCAGTCTTTGTCATTAACAAACGTTTCAGTCTTTGTCATTAACAAACGCTGATGCTGCCCGCGCGGCTGGTCATTTGTCAGAGGGAGGCTCAGGTGAGAAAATGCCCTCGCCAGCGTGGCCTGTGGGAAAGCCTGCGATGCATTTTCTCATTTGGTGATGGATGTGGGTAGACCCGTGCCACAGAGGATGGTGCCACCACTGGTGGGTGCTCCTGGATGGTGTAAGAAGTCAGGCTGAGCTCCATGAGGAGCACGCCAGTGAGAAGCATCCCTCATGACCTCTGCATCAGCTCCTGCCTCCAGGATCTTGCCCTGCTTATGTCCCTGCCCCAGAACCCTTCAATGATGAATTGTGATGTATAAATGAAAAAAAATTAAAAAAAAAAAAAAAAAAAAAAAAAAACAGAAACAAACCTTTCTTCCCAAAGTGGCTTTTGGCCGTGATGAAATAGAAACCCTAAGACACTTACACATGATCATTAAATAGATTTAGTGCTCACTCTG
Source organism: Meriones unguiculatus (assembly GCF_030254825.1). NCBI lineage: Eukaryota > Metazoa > Chordata > Mammalia > Rodentia > Muridae > Meriones > Meriones unguiculatus. Next base: position 1,936,314 of record NC_083358.1, read on the forward strand.
AGACAATCCCAGTGCTGTGTTCGTATATATAAAATGAACTTATTTAACTGCTATGATGATGTCAGTTACATCATTGGATGTAAGTTCTAAAGCACTAAAATACAAGTCTTTGGGGGAGGCAGGGCAGGGGTGGTTCTTTTGTTTTATTGAGACAGAGTTTCCCTGTGTAGCCTTGTCTGTCCTGGACTTGCTCTGTAGACCAGGCTAGCCTCAAACTCACAGAGATCCACTACCTCTGCCTCCCGAGTGCTGGGATTAAAGGCCTGCCCCACCGAACTCAGCTTCTAGACTACAAGGCTTTAATGTTCTTTAAAATAGCCGTGCTGGGACAGGTGCTTAGTTAGAAATGTACTTGCCAGGCAAGCACGGGGTGTAAGTTTGATCCGCAGCACCCACACAGAGCATGGCAGCAAGCATCGGAAGCTCTGGCTCTGGGGAGTCCACACAGGAGGATCACTGTGTCAGGTTCAATGAGAAAACTGTTTCAAAAAACAGCGTGGAGAGTAACTGAAGAAGATGCCAGACGTGATCTCTGGCCTTGCAGGAACACAAGAGGACTTGTACCCATACCCTATACCAAATATTGTTAGGACTTAGGCCTGGAGAGCAGGAAGCTCAGATTGTGCCAGGGCTGACTAACCCCTCACCAAACTCTTGGGGAAACAGACAGCAATGAAAGGAGGCACAGAGTGTCCCCGGAGCTCAGCGCTCTTTCCTGTGAACAAGCGATTGTTTGTCACATGGGCTTGGGGAAAAGGCCTAGCCAACGCCCTGGCTTTGTCTGAGGACCTGTGAGGAGGACTGTGGATTGATGGTCACCGCGGTGCGTACCGCCCAGATCCCACAGTCTTTCAGGCCACAGCCTGTATTGCACTCTTCACAGCTGGTTCCCTGGTAGACACTCCCAGTTGTGACTCAAGTTCAGCAGAATCTAGTCTGGACTTGACCCCAGAGTCTCAGGGTTCCTCACAAGGGACCCAGCTAGGATGAAGACGTAAGACCTCAGAGGTTTCTAGAGTGGGAGGCACCAAAATTCCAACAACAACATCAACAGCTCGGCTCCAGCTCCGGTTAGTCCCCTGTGGCCCGTATTCACGATGTTCTGACAGTGTTTCTCTGATGCCCCCAGCAACTCTCCTGCTGCCCTTTTGGCAGTGGAATCCGTGGCTTCCTCACCATCACTGAGGGGGTGCTGTGCTGCTGAGCCAGCTCTTGTGTCCTGCATCGGCACAGCAGGAGCGCCCACGTGGCTTGCTTGGGGAGCCGCAGAGGGACTGAGTTTCTTCTCCAGGGCGTGGCAGGCCCTGCCTTCAGCTTTTACGTGTCCCAAGATGCATCAGAGTGTTTGTGAAATCCAGAGAATCTCACTGTTGACACAGAACTCCTGTACAAATATTTGCTGCAGAGAAAATATCTTTGATGCCCATGAAACCAGTGAAATGAACTGGAGAATTAATGAAAGCATTAAAATAATTTCTCCTAAGAGTTCAAGCAGCTCCTGGGTGGGACTCATCTACTTTAATGACCCTCTCCCTCTCCTCCACAAATAATAAAAAACATTCCGGATCTTTAGCTCTAAATTAAGTTGCTATTTGTCATCAGCTTCTAATCTCCCTTTGGAACCTGGAGTTTAAATATGAGAAGACAGAGAGACTAATGCAAGAGAGAAACACAGTAGTTTTCCAGGAGTTTCTTTTATTGCCTGTTTTCTTATTTATTTATTTATTTATTTATTTATTTATTTATTATTTATTTATTTTTATTTTACGTGCGTTGGTATTTTGCCTGCATATGTGAGGGAGTCAGATCCTCTGGAACAGACAATTGTGAACTTCCACATGGGTGCTGGGTATTGAACCTGAGTCCTCAGGAAGAGCAGCCAGTACTCTTAACTGTCTTGAGATAGGGTCTCAGGTAGCCCAGACTGGCTCAAACCCTCTATGTAGCCTTGAACTTTTGATGCTCCCGCCTCTGCCTTCTGATTGCTGGGGTTACAGGCGTGGACCATGACATCCAGTTTTCTGTGGGGTTAGGGGTGGAACCCCATGGCTTTACACATGCTTGGTACAGATCCCCCCATCTGAGCTACAGCCGAGCAGTTCTTTTAACTGCCGCGTCATCTCTTCAGCCCTCAGCAGTTTCTTTAAACGGGCTGTCTGTAACCTGTTGGCTCCCTCTGTTCTCTGAAGCTTGTTTTTTTTTTCTTTCTTTTCACCCTTCAGAAATTTAATAAAAGAAAAAAAAATTCTTTATGCTCAGGCTCAAAATAGAATAATATTAATATCTTAATGGAATTTGATGCCAGAAGTCCTGGGATTCATATCGTAACCCTGCTGTCAAATTTTAGTGTTCTGTGTCTCCTTCTAACTTACTGATTCAGCAAAAGTTTTTGAGAAAGCTGTTTGACTGCTATCCCACTGTTTTCTTTCATTTTACCACTATTTTTGTTTTGTTTTGTTTTTTGAGAGAGGGCCTCTTGCAGCCCAAGATACACTAAACTTGCTGTGTAGCTGAGGGTGGCCTTGAACTCTTGATCCTCTCGCCCCAGTTCCCAGTGCTGGCATCACAGGCTTGACCTGACTGTTTTCTTTGTAGCTTAATTATGAGAGGAGAGAGTGGAATAATGAAACCCATTAGCTACTCAGCTGAAAAACAGCCCATTTTCAAACTTAAGCTGCTCTTCCCTCTTGATAATTGGAGGGTTGTAATTAGCACGGCGTTCTGCCAGACTGCCAAATAACAAGCTCTTTACTCCGATCAAAGTGAGTTATTCCAAGGAGCAGAGAAAAGCCATTCTCATGACTAGCATAAATGATGGTTTTGCTCTAAATGGGGGTTGAAGACACTTTGGAAGCCATTTTACTTTGTTACATGGCAAATTGCTGTATAACAAAAACAAGGGAAAATCCATCTGAAAAATCTATGACAATTGCAGAATTGAGTTTAGGATTCTTTGGAGAATTTATGACCTGAAAATGAAGACCAGAGGACCCACTGGTGACAGTGAGCCAAGACAAAACAGGCCACCATTGAAGGCTTCACTGGTGGCCGTGCTGCGACCAGACTGACATGGCCTGGGGCAGCTGAGAGACGGCGCCTTGCTTCCCAAGAGGAAGAGTTCAGGGTGGGAAGAACCTTCGTTGAGATTAAGTCCATCCTCCTGAGGTGGTCCAGCTGTCCAGAACACTGACCGTTGTGTTCAGCTTAGAGCATAAGGTCTGTGATAGGTGGGAACTAAAATGAAAATAAATGAAGAAAGGGTCATTCCTGTCCTAACAGGACCTATAAGTCTAACCACAGACGCTTCCTGAGCTCTGGGGAGAAGGAGGGAAGTTTATATGTTAACAAATTGCTTCTTGGAGGAGGGGGTCTTTGTTGGAAAGAAAAAAATGAAATGAATGAAATTTCAAAGTAAACAGGTGAAAGTGCAAATCATTTTGAGCAGTGTCACTCAGATCCAGAAAGGCAAACCCTGCATGTTCTCTCCTGTACGTTGATGCTAGCTTGAATCTTTAATGTGTTTCTTAAATTGGAGTACTGCACAGAAAACAGTAGACTGGAAAGGGGCCTGTGGAGGTGAAGTCTAAGGATCTGACGCCCTCACACGGATATACATGCAGTCAAAGCACTGATGTACATAAAATAAAAATAAATAAATTATTATTTAATATAAAAGGAAAGAGGGCTAAATGGAAAAGGATAAATGGGTCCAGGATGGATGTGCAGGGGGAGGGGAGTATGGAGAAAGGTTTCTAACACCGAAAACCTTTGCAGTGTCACGTGGAAACTTATATAGAAGCCTCCTTATGTATGTATGTATATATGTATGTGTGTATACACATATATCCACATATCAAAGGACTTCAAAAAGAGTTACCATATAATGGGGTACTACCTCTCCCTGGACACGACTAGCAAATGCAAACACCCAGTGCTATGGATGGGTCCCTTTCTCTTGAGTTGCTGGTCAATGGAACCCAATATACCCCCTCCTAAACACTACAGGATTTTGCTATTGCTCTTCATTACCCTCCAGAACTTGATTATAATACCCTGTTTCTGCCAGGTTTGGGGCACTCACCTTTAGCCCTGGGCAGGCAGAGGCAGGCAGATCTCTGAGTTCAAAGCCAGCCTGGTTCACATAGCCAGTTCCAAGCAAGCCAGGGCTACATAGTGAGACCCTGTTTCAAAAACAAAATAACTAATTAACTAATAACTAACTAACAACAAAAGGCCCCATGTTTGAAAATGTCACATATCTGAGTCACAGCGAACGGAGAAATCAATACTGATTTGGAATACTGATTTAGATGCTGAGCTGGAGGCTCCATTCCTGTTGGTTAGCTATCACAGGACTGGAAGGGCCAATGCACTCTCCAGGAGAGAAAGTCACCAGTTTTACCCAGACCTGAACCTGCGAGCTGAAATGACCATTGCCCAGCAGGATACGCTGACAGGAGCAGTGACGGCGCACGCTGTGGGAGTAGCCAACCACCCTCTGACTGAATGTAAAGCCTGCTCTGTAGGACTGGCCCCACACCAGACTCCACTAATTGGGTCAAAAAACAGTGGCTGACTGGGTCACAGGCCGTACTGGACGACTTCCTACTATTCTGTTAACTGCTCCCTGCCTAAAACCCATGAGGGAAACAGTGGTCTGAGAGCCACTGGAAACCTCACCCTCCATAAATGGCACTTAGAATATGGATACGGGCGGTCGTTCAGACACAAAGGTTGGTCAGACTCAAACACACAGGAAAAGCCTTGAGAGGGAAGCTTATAGCCCACATAGCCTGAGGCTCACGGACCTTCTGATGCTCTTCATGACGCAACCTGCCATGTGATTCGGAAGTGCCTGGAGTTCTGAAGAGCTAAGGCAGAAATGCAATAAAGCATCAAAGTGGAGAACTGGGTAATGACACTGGGAGATCGGGGTTTCCTCTTGGGGTTCTTAGTTTCATTAATAAAAGAATTTTAAAACTAACCTAAATGGAAGTTTGAGAACACCTTTATTAAAGTTCAAGAGAAAACCCCAGGGCAGCAAGCTGTAAAATCAGAAGCTGCCCAAAGGCAGAAAAGGAAGAAGGAAAGGAAGAAAAGTCTACGGAAATTATGTATGCCAGCATGGGGTCATTCTCATGGTGACAGGTGGATATGGGGGAGAGGGGAGCATTTGAAAAAAAGTGAAACCTAAGTTTTAGGGAAAGCCTGGTTAGAAAAAGGACAGAGAGAAGTGTAAAATTATGCCTTTCAAAAAACAATTCGGAAAAGTGGGAAGATTCACGTAGGTGCAGCAGCTTTGGCCTTCTGAAGTAGGGGTGAGAATTCTGGGAGGAAAAAGCACATTATTTTATTAAAGGTATAATTATTCTGCAGATTAAAGTTAATCTGCCTTCCTGAGGGATTGTCCACTGGTCAAGCGATTGGCCAGCCCACCTGCTATGTTAGCACTCTACCCAGCCAGAGATTCCATTCTCCTCAGCAGAAGGAAATGCTTTTCCCTTAATAGACTTTCACTGTTGCTGTTTCATTATGGCGTGACTTGTTTCTGTGTGTGAGACAAGACCGAGTCTCTGGTAGAACAAAACAACCTGAATGAAATGAGGACATGACCACACCAAGGTAAGGTTGGAAGCAAGGTTTTCATGGTAGCTAGGAGGGAGAGCCCAGCCAAAGGCGTCTGGAAGAGGCGGGGCAGAAGGCAGTAGGCTAAACATGACCAGTAGACTGAACTAGGCCCTGAAGGGTCGGGGAGATTAAGAGGAAGAGGAGAGAGAGGGAAGAAAGGAGACCTGGAGAGGGCCAAGCATACCCAGAGGGCACATGGCTGAAGCGACAGGGTCTGTAGCAGTGAGAAGCTGGAGGAGTGAGGTGGAGGTGTGTGGGAAGAGCTGACGGGAGCCAGGAGGCCAGCAGGAACTCTGTCACAGGCCCTGCTCAGCCTACAAGCCAGCGTGTGCTTCGGCATGCTAACAGGCACCACAGTTAGCTTTGTTCAGGGTTTCTTCTGGACCTGACACAACCAAATAAGCAAACATCTAGGGTGAGGGCTGGAGAGATGGCTCTGAGCACACTCCTGTTCCCAGCACTCGCATGGTGGCTGACAGCCACCAATACTCCAGTTCCAGGAACTTCTGCTCCCTCTTCTGACCTCTGACAGCAATAGGCATTCGGGAGTGCGCTCAGATAAGCAAAGCACTCACACACATGAAGAAAAACAAATCTAAACATGGAATGTAGGGGCTGGAGGTGTAGCACAGTGAAGAGATCATGAAGCCCTGGGTTCCATTCTCAGTCCTGCATAAACTGGGCGTGGTGCCCACTCAACCCCAGCACTGAAGAGCTGGAAGCTGAGGGATAAGACGTTCAAGCTCATTGTCATATATTACATATGTTTATACATATACAAGTATGCTATGTATACATACATGCATGTATACACACATATACATGCGTATATACATATGTTCGTATGTATGTATATATATGTATACATATACGCCTACACACATATACACATAAACATACATACATATATTGAGAGGACCAGGCCTGACCTCCCCAAAAGTCCTTAGTCCCAGGAATTGAGCCACTGGCCACCAATTCCAGGAACAAGGCCATAAATTCCCTACCCAAGGAACAGCCTGAGGATAACCACAAGAATGGGAAGGTATCTTCTCTCAGGGCGGGGCGTCTGTGCTGGGCAGCCCACTGACCTTGTAGCAGAACATTTCTGCTACAGAAAAATACTTAACATTCCTGAGGTCTCTACATAGCTCACTCATACACAGCTAGGTTAGTCAGCCAATCACTTTGTAACAAGCCTGCCCTTGCTGAATGTCATCCAATCACATAACTGCTAAGCTGCGAATTTGGGGTTCTTACTCAATCCCTAATAAAAACCCTGCCATGCAGCTGCTGGGGGGCCTCTCCTCTCTGATCTACTGTGTTGGTGACAGTGGAGAGACCGAGCTTAAGTCTGAATAAAGCTCTTTGCTCTTGCATATGTAGTCCGGTTCTTGGTGGGTTTATATATGGAATTTAGGCCAGCCGTGGCTACATGGGACTCTGCCTCAAAAAAAAAAAAAATCTTTACTACAATTTATAACAGTTAAATATTAAAATTCTTACTTCCGGCTAAATATCCAAAGATGGTTTTGTTTTGTTTTCTGTTGAGACAGAGAACTCTCTCGGGTTGGGGCCTCACGCAGCCCTGAGTGCTGGGCTTATAGTCACATCCTGATCAGAGTTGGGTTGGGTCGTTGTTTTGAGTATGTGGAAGCTGAGTTACAACTCAGTGTCACTTTCCTGTGTGTGAGGTTCCAGGTTCCACGCCCAGTACTGCAAATACAGACATAAAAACAAAAGCAAAATATAAGCAAACGTACCTTGTCTTCAATATTTTTGCTCACACCTAACCTTTTGACAGCAAAGTTCGCAAACTAGTTATTACTTTAAGGTGGGAACAGGAGAACGTGACGGTAAGATGTTCCTGGCTCAAGAGTCCCCTCGGATTGCAGTAACCACACAGCTACAAAGATGAGAAGGTCTAAAGCTTCCTACTTGCTGCCATTCCCATGAGAGATGATGATTCTCATGTTGGCAAGAATCTGACAGTGGAGGCATTCTGCTAACTGTTAACATTCTGTTAACCAAGGAGAACCATTCTGTCAACTCCTTTCGTTAGCGCCAAGCTGTTAAATTTAATTTGTCATTTGACTGTGGTGGCAAAAAGGAGCATCTTAGTTTATAAGGTTGGTAAATGAATGTGTGGGTCAGGGAGCTGGCTCAGAAAGTAGGAGATTTTGCTTCTCAAGCACGAGGACCTGAATCAATTATTCCCCCGGACCCACATTACTCTGGGCATGGCCCCACAGGCCTGTATTCCCAGTGTGGGGGCAGAGATGCGACCATCAATGAGGCTTACTGGTGCCAGTCTAGCTCCAGATTCAGTGAGAGACCAATATACCAGGACTGTCTTGAACCCACAGCTCCCAAATAATGACCCGGAGACTTTGTGTTAGTTATGGAAGCTTGGCCTCAGCCTAGGCTTGCTCCCTTAGCTCTTAAAACTTAAATCCACCCCTTTATATGAATCTACATCCTGTCACCTGGCTCATTACCTTCCTCAGTCTCTCAGTCCCAGCACCTGTTTCATCCTATGTCTGGATGGTGAATTTCCTACCTCAGGTTCCTTCCCAGCTTCCCGTCTCTGCCAGAAGTCCTTCCTATCCTCTCCTGCCTCAACTATTGGCCATTCTTCTCTTTATTAAACCAGTCAGAAGGTGAGGGAAGCTTATGTTTACAAACTATGATGCAGGTGCCGAGCCATCAGGATAACAAAGCCAAAGTCCCCAGCACAGAACTCAGCTCTGTGGTGGTACAGAACTAACAACTGGATATACAAAGACAACCTTCATACAGGGCACCAAAAGGTCATCCCAACAGACCTAGCTTAAGGAAAGAAGGTAGAACACAATAGAGCAGAAGAGTCAATATCCTCTGTATCTTCCACGTGTGCACACAGCAGACACACACTGCAAACCCAGTACACACGTGTGCACACAGCAGACACACACACTGCAAACCCAGTGCACACGTGTGCACACAGCAGACACGCACACTGCAAACCCAGTGCACACGTGTGCACACACATACACACACACTGCAAACCCAGTGCACACGTGTGCACACACATACACACACACTGCAAACCCAGTGCACAAGTGTGCACTCACATACACAAATACATATTTTTAAAGAAAATAAATGTCATTTAGACAATGGTTGAAAATCCAGTAAAGCACTGATTAATTCTGATTTATCATTTCTCTGGGTGCTGTGCCCAGGGCCTTCACAGGGGATTTGGCAACAGAGAGCAGTGTGGGCAGGCATTTAGAGAGTTCCAGTACCTCTCCTTGGTTGGCGTTCAGGAAACTCTCTGGCATCCATGAGAGTTTCCAGGAGGAACCCTGTTGTGAGTCCTTCTCCCCACCTCTGCTGGAGTGCTGGCTTTCATGGCAACTCTAGGAGAAAGTTAGAAATGACACATATTATGGAAGAAGAAATTGAAGCTCAGAGAATTTGTGTAGCTCAGCCAAGGTTACAAGGCCTGGGGGCACAGACAGATAGTCCAGTACTTGGAAAGCTAAAGCAGAGGGAAGCAGAGCTGGAGACCAGTTTGGGCTGGATAACAAGAATATTAGAACAAAAACAAAGTTTGGAGTGTAGCTCGGCAAGAAGTCAGGAAGATGAGGAGTTCAAGGTCCCCTTCAGCTATATACTGAGTTTGAGGTCAGCTTGGGGTGTATGAAACTCTGTGAAGAAGAAGAAGAAGAAGAAAAAGAAGAAGAAGAAGAAGAAGAAGAAGAAGAAGAAGAAGAAGAAGAAGAAGAAGAAGAAGAAAGAAGAAGAAGAAGAAGAAGAAGAAGAAGAAGAAGAAGAAGAAGAAGAAAGAAAGAAAGAAAGAAAGAAAGAAAGAAAGAAAGAAAGAAGAAGGGACGAAAGCAAGGAAGGAAGGAGGGAAGGAAGAAGGGAAGAAGGAAGGAAAAAGCACCTCTTATCCCAACACAATGGACAGAGGCAAGTGGATCTCAGCAAGTTTGAGGTCTACAAAACAAGTTGCAAGTTCAAGACTTGCCAGGAGTAAGTACAGAGTGAGATCCCATCTAAAAATTAGAAACGAAAGAAAACAAAACCAAGTGGTGGACTGGCGGGGGCCTGGTGGCCTTTCCTCACAGGACTCGATGTGAGTCATGTGGGCATTGCGCGCAGCTGCCGGTTCTATTTTCTGCTGCTATCATCGTGGTGCATGTTCACCATAAGCAGAAACAGCACTAAAACTGCTCCAAGACTGCAAAGCACACTGGGTAAACAAACAAAAAACAAAACAAAGGCTTTTGAGCTTATGTTTTTCCTGTTTCCATCTTTAAGGATCATCCTTTCACCAGGTCAGCGTGAACAGATCTCCTAAATTTCTTGGGAGAACATTAGAAAAATGAGTGGAGTTTGGTTGGAGTGAGAGCGCGTCATTCTGTGTGGGAAGCTAGAGTTTCCCGCTTTGTTTCAAGTAAGCGGGTAAGGAATGTCAGGATGTGAACAAGGCTCAGTCACATGCACCAGTCTTAGCCTTTATGCAGCTGCTGCTCTCCACACCATGCTAATGGGGTGCTTTGACAGTGTGTGCCATCTCTTGACTTCCTTATCTAAAAACAAACAAACAAACAACAACAACAACAACAAAGTCCTAGGGGAGAAAAAAATCACAAGGTGGAATCCAGGACACAGGCTTGGCAGGCGGTTGACAGGGAACAAGGCTTTTCTCTTGCTGTGAAGGATGAAAGGAAGCACTGAGCGGCATTGCTGTAGGAGACACCTTAGACCCCATCGCAAAAGGTCTTCTCTGCAGGAAGGCTGGGGGACAGCAGCTCGGGGCTGACAGGAAAGCCCCCTGAACGCAGCAGACGGCCTGATTAAAGTTAGCTGCTTAGGTAAACCACTCTTCTCCCCTGCAAGATCATAAGTTACTCTTGTAAAATAGGTTTATATAATAAAATGTGTTCTTATTTCTTGTTTTTTCACTCTTAATATAGGTAAATATTTTTCTACTTAAATATATATAGATATAATATATATATTATATAGATATAGATATAATATATATATATCTACTTTGCCATTGTTTCTTGGATTTTCATGGAAGGCATACATTATTAAACTCATACCCTCAAATTAATGTTGCTTCTTTTTTATGATTGTTTAAACAACACTCTTTGGTCAGATGTATTAAGCCAGAGTGTCTGAAGCAGCCCCAGGGCCCTACCTGTGTCATCCCAATGCCCTGCTGTTGACCCTCATTCTGCACCTTCTCTGTTGTCATGACACCCACTCTCTGGGGCCTCTGCATTTGTTTCCTCTCCCCAGCACAATCTTCTGCAAGACATTAGACCTGCTCAGCAACCTGGTCTTTATGAAGACGTCACCTTCTCAGTGAGCCTCATGAGGACTCCCTAGGGAATGCTGGACCAGTGTAGTTAACGTTCTCCCCCTTCTCTGCTTGATTCTTGTCCAAGTTCTTCCTAAATCTTGGCTTGCTAAGTTATCCTGATGCAATAGTCCTTGGCACATAATAAATCCTTAACACATGTTCATTAGACAAGGAAATTACTGAAAGCATCTGTGATTAATGAATCTAGGAAACAGACTTCCCACATGAATGTCTTGGTCATTCTGCAAAGACTAAAGGGGAGAAGGCAGGAACAAGTGGGCCAACGAGACAGATAGACATAAACAGAATAAGTGAGTTGTGGTGGCATTTGCCTGTACTCCTAGTACTGGGGAAGCTAAGGCAGGGGAATATGCGGTCCAGGCCAGTCTTGGATACATACTAACACTTTGTTTCAAAGAACAAACCAAACAACAAACCAAGCAAACACCTAGAAACAACAAACAAAGCCCCACATACCCTGAACAAAGGTCATTTCAACAGAGATAAATGTAATGCTTATGTTAGAACATCTAGAATTTTCTAAAAAGTCTGTGTGATGGGCATTTTGGTTGTCAGCTTGACTACATCTGGAATCACTAAGACCCACGGGGCTGGGTACACCTGTAAGGGATTTTTCCTAATTAAATCTTGGGAAGTGGGAAGACCCACTTCCAGATCCCTGAGGTGGGCCAGTACACCTGCAATCTGGGCCACACCTTTGCTGACAGCCCATATAAAGAACAGGGGAGAAGGAAGTTTGTTCTCTCTGCCTGCTTGCTCTTGCTGTCCAGTCCATTCCTTCACTGGCATTAGAACCTGCTTCTTTGGGATTCCAGTGTGTACTAAGGATCAGCTGAGACAACTAGCCTTGTGGACTGAACAACCTCTGGATTCTTGGACCTTCCATTAGTAGACAGTTATTGTTACACTAGTTAGACCGCAGCCTGTGAACCATTCTCATATATATGAGAGAGAGAGGAGAGAAATTCATTCTATCAGTTCTGTTCCTGTAGAGAACAGTAACCAATACAGTATATGATAGCTCCTAAAGCAATGATAATCTATAAGTGTGTATTTGATCTACTCTGCATCCTTATAAAAGACATATGCCTTTTAATCCTAGCATTTGGAAGACAAGGGCAGATTTCTGTGAGTTCTAGGCTAGCCAAGGATACATAGTCAATAGTGAGACACTGTCTCTCAAACAAACGAACAAAAGCCCCATGGAGCTGGCCTACATGTCCTGTCTCAGTGTTAGTGCTTGCTAGCATGCATGCAGCCAGTAGACTCCATCCTGAGCACTGCAAAATAAACAAACAAAGTGGTGTGAAAACAATACAAAATAAACTTGTGGGGAGCTAGACCTGTGTTCACGGTCAGGAATGTTTATACTTGCCTAACCCTGAGGACACTGCCTTTGGAAAAATGGGGACCAGGCATATATTTGCAGAGTCAACCTGGGCAGAGTTGAGAAAGGTTAATAAAGTATCTAAGAAGTTCTTCAGACAGGCATGCCTTTAATCCCAACACTCAGGAGACAGAGGCTAGCCTGGTCTACAAAGCGAGTTTAAGGACAGTCAAGGCTGTTACACAAATACCCTGTCTTGGAAAACCAAAGAAGGAAAAGGAGAAGGAGAAGGAGAAGGAGGAGGAGGAGGAGGAGGAGGAGGAGGAGGAGGAGGAGGTAGAAGAAGAAAACAAGGACAACAACAAGTTTTTCCTGGTGTAGAGAGAAGTCAGTATGCTTTTTTGTTTTTGGGCTTCAGAAAGACCCTGTGGTAAAGAGCAGGTTTTTCAGAGAAGAAAAACCTTTGACCCAGCATCTTCCCCAAGCACACTTGGCTGGGCCACCTGCCAGAACATGCCCTCCTGCTCTTCCTGCAAAAGACTGACTTCCCCAGACCAGCCTGAGCTGGCTTTGCCTGTGCCCCACCCTACTTACTACTCATGAGCGGCACAGCTCCTCCCTGGCACTGCTCCCACAGAGAGCTGCTTGGCTCCCACCTAAATGGGTTCCACAGAACACCTCCAGAAACTTCCCACAGCCTGTGGGGACTACCATCACTCTCAAGGACAGAGTCTCACTCAGCTGGCAAGAGACAAAGAGAGGGGTTTACCAAACACGGCAGGGACTGGCTGTGCCCAGGCAACGCCAGACCTCTCCCTCAAGCTGGCCTGTTTCCTTCATTCTGTTTACAAATACTTACTGAGTAGCTTCCATTGTTCTAGGAAGGACTGATACAGCACAGAAGAGAATAGACAAGGCTTAGCCTCAAGGGGCTTATGATCTAACAGGGAGTAAATAAACAAACCCTGTGTCTGCATGCATTGGCATCCACACACTGTATAAACATACATGACACATGCATGCTAAAATAATATAGGATAGGAGTATGATGGCCTTGGATGCTTGCTTATTTATTGATTCCATTATGTTTATTTTTAAGACAGGGTCTCACTATGTTGTCCTACCTGACTCCCAATATTCTGAGCTCAGATGGTTCCCATGCCTCTGTCTCTTGAGGACACCCCAGCCTGATCCTATTTAGATAGGTTGTCCAGGAAAGGTTACCATCATGCTGCTATTTAAGCGTAATCATCACCCCAAATGGAGGTTAGAAGGTTGGGGGGAAGGGCTCAGGGTCACTGAGATATATGTTAAGGTCAAGACTATACTGGGCGCAATGAGGTAGTTCTTTGGTTGGAAGTCATCACAGCGTGAAGAACTGTATTAAGGGTCACAGCGTTAGGAAGGTGGAGGACCACTGATTGGAAGGATGCCTTAGCTGATGTAACACAACAGCTCACTCAAGCTCACGTGTAAATCGTGGAAAGGCCACACAGCACTAGGCCAGCATGTGTGAGATAAAGCTGAGAGGTCAAGTTTAGGGCCAGCCTAGGCTACCTTTGGAGACACAATTCCAAAGTAAATAAAGAGAAATAAAAAGGTAAGAATAAACATACAAATAAGCCACAGCAATAAACTTTCACAAGTCAAAACCAAGAAAAGAAGACAGACCTTCATGGGCTGGGGCAGGGAAGTGGGGGCATTTTTGAAATAAAAAAAAAACAAACAAACAAAAACTCAGGCTCTTCCTCTTCCACTTTAGATCTCCCTTACCCCTGACTCACTTCTCTTTCTTCTGTCTTTTCAGTTTTCTCTGTGTATCTGCTCAGCTTTTTCATCCTATGTACAGAGTTTGTCCACATATGCCATGATGGCCACACTCCAAAACGTCTGAAGCCTGAAATTAGCATGACCTGTCACTGTGCTCATCACGGCAACTTAGCCCTCGTGCACAACCCTCAGTTCTGGAGGAACCTGATACTCAAGTCATGAAGGTGTTAATCAAGGTCACTTGAGGAAAATTGGCAAGATCAGGCACATGAGTCCTGGATAGAACTATGCATGTTTATAGATAGGACAGTGGTTACCGGGGGTGGGAAGGAAACTGAGGCGGTGTCTTGTGGATAGCACCTATTCCTCTATTTCTGTTTTATTCTTAAATTTTATGGTGAGTTTCCTCAAGTCTCCATATCACTTTCTTATACTGATTTGATGTCTAAAATTTCTTCTACCCCTCCAAAAAAAAAAAAAAGTGGGGGCACGGGGGAGACTCTAAACTGAAAGAAAGAGTCTATCCAGTTGTCTGGATGTAAACACGTACCCCCATCAGTGGTGAGATTTTATAGAATTATCAGTCTATGCAGTGGAAGCCTTGCTTATGTTATGCAAATGTTTCTGTTGGAACCCCAAATTGGGATTTGGGGATGCACAGCCATCTGAGGGGGTGAGTAATCTTTGTCAGCTGATAAGCTGTCAGCCAGAAACTGCCTCATGCAGGGGGCATGTTTTTTGCCAGCTGAAAAACATCCTAGTGCAGACTCTGAGAAGATATAAATAAGGAGCCCAGAGAGAGAGAGAGAGAGAGAGAGAGAGAGAGAGAGAGAGAGAGAAGGCTTCACTTTGCTTCGAGAAGCTCCAAGAGAGAAATACTTGGGAGAACTCTTCAAGGAGGGTTGTGCTGCCCTGTCACTGCTGGTCCTCGTTGCTGCTGCTCTGTTGCTGCTTCTGCTATTGCTGCATTGTTGGTTTGCTGATTCCTTCTGCAGCTGCACTTGCTACTGTGGCTGCTGCTGCTGCTGCTGGTTTGCTGGTTTGCTGCAGTTGCTGCTGCTGGTTTGCTGGTTTGCTGGTTTGCTACACTGCTGGATATCCTGACCACAACAAAGAGTGGAATCGCCCCAAGGAACTACGTCTAAAGAGGTCTACATCCCCTGTCCCCACTAACCTTCTTTCTCTCCTACCTAGGGTTGGGGGTGGAAGGGAGGTAGAGGCTTAAGGAAGCCTAAATAAAGTAGGTTTTAAAAACTCAAAGCCGGGTTGGAGAGATGGCTCAGTGGTTAAGAGCTCTGACTGCTCTTCCAGAGGTCCTGAGTTCAATTCCCAGCAACCACATGTGGCTCACAACCATCTATACCTTCTACTGCTGTCTTCTGGCATTCAGGTGCACATAAAGATAGAACATTCAAAATAAATAAATAAAATCTTTAAAAAAAAAAAACAACCTCAAAGCCTATGAGTCTGTTTCCTCCTTGAACTCTAGCACACCAATAGTTTTATATGGGAGTTGGTAGCCCAGTCATCCATCCAATGAATATTTATTAAACATTCTCCACATCCTAGTCAGACAGAAAGTCCTGGATTTACAGAGGCTCAAGTCAGGTAGGGAGACTGTAGCTGCTAAAGGCTTTGTAGATGGAAATAATTTCTTTTCCTTAAATCTGAAGTGAATGCCTGTCTAAATATTTTCTTGTAGTAGATTTTTAAATATTTATTACTAGTTTATTAATTTAATTTTTGTGTATGTATGAGTGTCTGCACACATGTGTGTACCAGGTGCATGCTTGGTGTCTAAGGAGGCCAGAGAGGTGGTTGGATGCCCTGAAACTGCCATGGTGGTGGTGGTGAGCCTTTCTGTAGCTGATGGAAGCCAAACCTAAGTCTTCTAAGAGCACAGCAAGACCTCTTAACCACTGAGCCCTCTCTCCAGGGCCATACTTGTAGTTTATAGAAAGAAAAGGCCTCAGTTATTTGGGAGAAATTTGTCATTTTCTTCCAACTAAAAAGAAGTTGTACCTGGGTTTGGCCACTCCTTTGGCCAACCCTCTGTAGCCAAAGGCGGGTAGATCTCTGAGTTCAAGGCTAGCTTGCTGTACAAAGTGAGTTCCAGGACAGCCAAGGCTACACAGAGAAACCCTGTTGAAAAATCAAATAAGAAAGAGAAAGCACTCCTAAGCCACACATATACAAATATACACATATGCCTTTCTTTTCTTGTTGAACAGGTTGTCCTTCCACTCAAGGAGCTCTGGAGACTGAGCTCTGGAACGGCTCCAGGCCTTGGGGCAGGGGCTAGGACTCACCACAGTGTCCAGTGCCCATCAACAACACAGTACACAGGAGCAGCTTAAAGACAGAGGAAGACTGGGCTTGGCCTGTGTTTGATCTCATGCTTGTCAAAAATATCAGGATGATGAGATACCATCATTGGCCGCATAGACAGTTGGAGGCCAGCCTGGGCTATGTGAGGCCCAGCTCGAACTAAGCAAAACCAAGAGAACTGGCTTCCTCCAGCTGCGCTAATGCCTCCAAGTCCTTTGGCTCTCTGATAGGAGGAGGAGAGCCCAAGACGAGAAAGAAGGCCCCTGGAAACCGGGCAAGTGGAAACAGGAGCCGGTGCTGACTTGAAGGGTAAAGTGTTCTGAATCAGTCTTCACTCCACACTGGTGAAGCAAGTCCTACCAGTTACACACAGAAATCAGGGTAGTTTCAAGTTGCATAAATGCTGCAGCTGTAAATCTCATGTTTCACTGAGAGAATAATAGGGGGATTTCTGTGGATTTGGGAGGGGGAGACACAGGGAAGGGAACAAAAGGTGCAAACCTGTCCGGCTCGGATTAGGGTTAGAGCTGTGTTTGGCCTCAGTTTTAGGGGTAGGGTAGCATTCCGGCTTGGAAAGTGTTGTTGTAATTACGTGGGCGGGGTTGCTGGTAGTGCCAGGGTTAGGGGTGGGAGTCACAGCTAGGTTTAGGGTTAGGTCTGGAGCTTGGGTTAGAGCTAAAATTAAGGTTAAGTTTATGGGTAGGGCTAGAGTTCAGTGCATCTGTGGTTAAAGTCTGGGTCAATGCTATGGCTAGAAGCAGAGCTGCAGACAGGTTTAGACTCTCAGCCTCCCTAACACTGCGACCCTTCAGCACTGTTCCTCATGCTGTGGTGACCCCAACCATCTTTGTTACGTAACTGTTACTTTGTTACTGTTTTGAATAGTAATGTAAATATCTGTGTTTTCTGACGGTCTGAGGTGATCCCTGTGAAACGGTCATTCAACCCCCAAAGGGTTGTGACCCACAGACTGAGAACCACTGGTTTAGAGTCAAGTCTAGGGTTAACTAAGTTTCAGGGTAGCAGCAGTACTTGGGCTATAGTTATGCTGAAGTTCAAGGCCTCTGTTAGTGTTATGGCATGGGCTGGATTTAGGGTCAAGGTTAGAATTAGGCTTAGGGTTAAAGGTTAGAATAATACTAGGTTTATGGTCAGGGTTAGGGTTAGGGCTTAGGATGGCATCTGGCTAGGGCCGTAGTTGGGCCAGGATTTGGTCAAGGGTTAGCGTTATGGTGTGATAGGTCTAGTTGTAGGAGTAAATTCTGTTTAGTGTTATGTTTAAATTTAAGGTTAGGGACAGCCATAGCTTAATCTTTAGGGCAAGAGTTATTTTTAGGAGTAGGGGTAAAGACACAGGTATTTTACAGCTGTGCTGTAGTTAGGGTTTAGGCTAATATGAAGCTACATTAAGGGGTAGGTAGGGGTAGAATTAGGTTTAAAATTGGGCTAGGGTTAGTTTAAGGGCTAGTGTTGGGTTGATGCTACCCTGGGCCTTTTGTAGATCAAGGTAAGTTAATATTAAGGATGCATCTAGGATTAGAGACAGAAGTTAGGCTATGGGGAGGTTTGGTGCTGAGATTAGAGTTAGCACTAAAGTCAGGGATAGAGCCAGGATCATTTCTAGGGCTACACTTAAGAGTCAGGCCTAGTTAGGGTGAGGGCTCATGCTGACATCCTTTGGCTGGGTTTGGGGCGAATGGTAGGGCTAGGGTTAGTGCTGGGGGCTGGGCTCAGCTTAGACATAGTGCTGGGCATGTTCTTCTACGCTTGTACTAGGCTCAGGGCCATTCCTATTCAAGCCAGCACATTCTACTCCCTGGTACCCATAGGCTTGTAGCCATACCACAATGCAGAACTGCATTTAGTCCAGTTTCCAAAGACCCTATCGTCTGTAACAGTCTCAAATTACTTAAATGTTCAAAGTCTTATGAAATTCATGCAATCTCTTAACTATAATCCCCTGTAAAATCTAAATGGAAAAGCAGTTCACATACTTCCAACCCACAATGGCATGGGCTACACATTACCATTTCAGAAGGGAGAATAGTGAGGAAATCCTGGACCAACCCAAAAGTGAAAACCCACTGGGCAAACTGCATCTCCACGTCTGAGGTCAAAATGTTCTTCAGAGCTTCAGCTCCCTTCAGCTTTGATGACTGCAACATACTTCTTCCTCTTGGGCTGGTTCCTTGCTGTGAGCAGGTCTCCTTGGCAGGTTTCCCATGGCTCTGGTATCTCCAACATTTTGGGGTCTTCAAGGCAATCCAGGCTTCACTTTCACACCTTCACCCAATGGGCTCTCCAGGCCTCAGTGCAGGGAGACCCTACCACACACCTGACCTCAGCACCTTCCCTTACCTTTAGAGGGAGATTCCACAACCCCTTCTTCTACCCTTGACTCTAACGCCAAAACCACAAGGCCGAAGCTGCCAAGTTCTGCTGCTTGCTGGGGCTGGAACATGGCCCCCTGTTCAATCACATCTTCACCAGCTTTCTTTTCAACGGCTACCTTCACTGCCTAAGCTGATGTTCTGTAGACCAGGCTGGCCTCAAACTCAGAGATCTGCCAGCCTCCGCCTGCCAAGAGCTGGCATTAAAGGTGTGCACCACCACCTCCTGGCCCTAACCTTTAATTCCTTTCCACTTTATTTAATTCCACTTATTCCCTTTCTCTTCTCTTTAATCCCTTTTCACAATTTAGACATTTAGGTGGGTGGGGTCTTGCCCTAAGATCGTCACTTCCTCTATTCCATTTAACATCTGGCTTCTCTTTAGTTTATCTCCTTGAACACAGGATTTAGCTCCATTTTGCTTCCTGATGCCCCTTTTCTCCTCAAGTCTGTTCATTTTTCTTTTATTTTCACTTGCTCAGCTCTCTCTCATTCTTCATAAGAATGAACACTAATAACTACATAACAGAGCCAATACTAGGCTGTTTTGAGATTTCTTCTGCCAACAGAATTAATCCAATAAACTCTTTAATTTAGACTCAGGCAGACTTTCCGGGCAAGAGCAAAAAGCAACCATATTCTTTGCCAAAGAATCACAAGAACAGTCTCTAGGCCACACATTAACATTATTCTCCTTTAAAACTAGGCCACACATTAACATTATTCTCCTTTAAAATTAAAATTATTCTCCTCTTGAGCCATGCTCCCACAGTTCAAATCAGCCTCAGCGCCACTGTCTTCCATATTCTAACTAGGACGGCCCATTAAACACCACTTAAAGCGTCAACTTTAAGCATCAGCGGGGGACCGCCCCTCCTGACCTCCGCTGTGGCAGGATGGCTGGGAAGGCCCGGTTAGGGAAGGTGGCTGGGGGAGGGGGGGAAGAATGGCACAGGACCAGAGTCACCGTGGGAGGAACCACCCCACCCAGAATGTTAAAAAACAAACAAACCACTAACTGCTCTTCTAATCCAAAGTTCCAAAGTCCACATTCCTCCAAACAAAAGCTTGTTCAGGCCTATCACAGCAATACCCCTGTCTCTAGTACCATCTTCTGTCTTGGAGTTTTATTACTGTAAGGAGACACATGACCATGGCGACTCTCATGAAGGAAAACATTCGATCAGGCTGGCTTACAGCTCAGAGACTTGGTCTGTTATTGTCACGGTGGAGGCACAGTGCCACACAGGCAAACACGGTGTTGGAGAAGGAGCTGAGAGTTCTCCATCTTAAACTGCAGGAAGGAGGAGAAAGAGCTGAGACATACTGGGTGTAGCTTGAATATATAAAACCTCAAAGTCCCCCACACATACACCTGATAGTGCCGTTCCCTGTGGCCAAGCACTCAAACACATGAGTCTATGGGGGCCATGCCTATTCAAACCACCACAGTGAGGGGTTGCTTTAGGTTATAGATATGTTTGCCTTTGGTCATGCTTATGTTAGGACTGGGATTAAGGTTAGGTGTTTGTCTAAGATTAAGTCTTAGTGCTAGAATTAGGGTTAGCGTTATGGCTAGGCTTAACATTCAGATTAGGACTAGATGTAGGTTTAATTTGGAGGTATGATTAAAATTAGGATATGGATTAAAGGTGGGGTTAGGTTTAATTTTAGGGTTAAGTTTTAAATGTACGGGTTATAGTTGGCATAAGGGCAGGCATAGGTTTAGGGTAATATTAGTGTGTTGGTTTGAATGCATTAATTATAAGCTCAGTGTCACTGGCAATGCTTAGGTGTTGCACTGAAGAGAGAAATCAAAGCATTTCCCCTTGGCTTTTATTTAACTTGGAGAGAGTCCAGATTTGAATTCTCCACCTCCCTTTCCCTGTGTCTTCTGTTGTTTCTGTCTGTCTGTCATATGAATCTGAATCTAAGCCTGCCTGCAGGCTGTCTGGTAAATCTTTTCCTGTCCCCATGTGTGTCTGCCTACAACAAAGGGCTTTACTCTCTCTTTTATTAAACAGCACAGAAACCATCACATGGGAAAGGAATGAGAAATCCTTTACAGAAATCTTTAACAGACTTTTACAAGGGGTTAGTTACATCATGGCTGAGTTATATTAACAGGAATCCAGGCATGGATTTGTCTAAGAATTACCTCCAAACGACCCCAACTGACATAACAGATCCCAGGAAGCATAACACTAACCTGGCTGTTTCCCAGAAATGTCCACATACTGTCTTCAACACTTACATTTGCATTATGACGCCACTTTCAGTGTGTTTGCTGTTCCAGGAGATGATTGTCATCGCCCATGTATTGACACACAGGCGCAGGCAGGGGTATGGAAAAGTACATAACCTGAGATTACAGTTATGCAATAGTTTAGCTTGTAAAAGTTGATTATGTGGGAACCTGAGGCGATTAAGATTTGTTGTTATAATTTATTTTATGAGCAGGTTGAACAAACAGGCTGCACATAGCAGGATGGCAGTGCAAGGTGACACCAAGGTGTGTTAACTCTGCTGCGGGGTCCAGCAAACGTCCTTAAACTGTAAGACATCATTTTATCATAATGTTTTGCCACAGCTCCTCCTTCCCTTTTGTTTTATTAAAGAAAAAAACATGTCAACGGGTGTTGGCTCTGGAAAAAACAAAACAAAACAAAACAAAACAAAACAAAACAAAACAAAACGTTGTGCTGTAGGGCAGCCAGAACCTGCAGCTCTTTGTTCTAGGTGTCTTGTTGAATGCTGAGGAAGAGCTGGGTGTGGTGACACATACCGGTGATCCCAGAGCTTGGGATGCAGAGGCAGGTGAATCTCTGTGGGTCTGAGGCCAGGCTGGGCGCAATAGGACTGCATGGGAGAGGCAGACAAACAGAATGTCTAGTCCTGTAAACAACTCTGTTATGACTTAACCCTAAAAAGCCGTTAGAAAGACTGAGCCAGCTAGTAATCAAACACCATTTTAAAGTGTTTATTTTGAAAATAGGAGTGTAGAGTTCTTGTAGCACAGGAGGTAAGCACTACGAACCTGGAGTCTTAACTCACAGGGTTGATCCTTCAAACGAAGGGGTGCAAAACCCATTATCCACCCAGAATGGTGGGAGCAAGCTCGGATAACAGCCTGGTGAACTCTGCACTGGCCCCCTCCAACTCCTGAACCTCACTGTAAGCTTGGTTTTCTAGCTCAGTCTAATGATAGAACCCATCATTATGGAATGTGTCACATGTACGTCACAAAGAGCTTCCGTGTAGTTGCATCAGTCTCGTCTGCTTGTTTTGTTTAGCTTGGTCTTTCGAGACAAGGTTTCTCTGTGTAGCCCTGGCTGTCCTGGAACTCACTCTGTAAACCAGGCTGGCCTCAAACTCACAGAGATCCACCTGCCTCTGCCTTCCCAGTGCTGGGATTAAAGGCGTGCGCCACCACTGCCCCGATGTTGCATCTGATCTTTATTAATTGTGCTTTATTGTGCATATGGGATTGAGTTAATTATCACCAGGAAAGTTTTGGCCAAGTTGTTCTGTGCTTAAATATGTGTAAAATAAACTATTCAGGGTCAGACTCCCAGAGTTGGAACAACAGCAGCTACTTAGCTGGTCATTTGGTGGCCACAGAGACCCTCCCACTGCTGCCGTGGCCCCGATCACTGCGGCAGCCACGATGGCTGCAATAATGATTCTGGTGAAATTTGGTGCACACATTCAAGAGCATTATTAAGCTGTTTTTAAAGCATATCCTCCATGCCACTATGCGCCATCTTAACAGGAATCCAGGCACAGACTTGTCGTCTCAGAATTACATCAGGAGACAGAATGACACTGTGACGAGAGGAAGTGGCAAGCGGGGTGAGGATAAACAGTGGCGCGCAGCTGAAATCAGGAAATTCTGGAGAAAACTCCTCCTTAGTTACCATGTTGTTTCTGTGATGCCAAGTAATGATAGTACAGCTTTATCAGCCTTGCTGCGATCTGGAGAAAGCACAGATGTGCAGGCTAGGCTCCAAGTCATGAGGGAACAGGACTGTTGGGGATGATGTGGAGCTACTGTTAAACACTTGCCCCCCAGGACCCTTACCGTTTACAAGCAAACTCTCAAGAATCCGAGAGGGCATTGTGTAAACTTTACCTCCAAATTATCCCTGATTTCTAAATAAAGTTGCTTACAGCCTGGACTGAGCAGAAGACAGGTAGGCAGAGCCAAGGTTCATGGGCTGGAGGTTGGCAGAGAAGCCACGGGCGTGGGGGGAGGAAGAGGGAGAAGAAGAAGGAAGAAGGAACAAGTTGCCATGGTTCAGCACGAACTAGAAGCACATGGCCTGGAGGAGCTTGCTCTGACAATTGGCAAGATGGAGAGGAGCAGCCTAAGTACAAGTGTTTATGGGAGTTTTGGCTGGGAAATAGACAAGATAGTTTAGAAGGCAATACTGGTGCCCCAGCCCATTAAGGTTTATCAAAAATCTAACAAGTATCTGGGTTTTTTTATTTATATAATAACAGGTTAAGAAATAACTGTTGGGGGAGTCCAAGATGGAGGTGACCAGCGTGCACCTCATCTGAGGGACACAGGATCCGAAACTCCAAAATTGGTGAGTGGAGGGGCATTGACGTTGAGGCTTCCTGGGTGAGAGGGGACAACTGAGGAGCTGGGAAAGTTTGGATCCAAGTCACCCGTGGACTGAGAGTGTTCAACCCCCCTGCACTTCCCCCTGCCCCAGGCACCAGCCTCCCTGCTCTGCTCAGGTGGCAGTGGCTGCCCGAAGCATGAAGAGCTCAGTGACTGACACAGCAGAGGCAGCTGCCCCACATATGGTCTCCCTGCCCAGCGCCCAAACAGTGGACACCACTGAGCTGATGGATCTGCTACGCTCTCATTTATCCCTGCTGGCCCAAATCTAAGAGTAGAGAACAGGGGGAACCTCTGTGCTTTCCGATTAGGCCTGCGAGCAAGTGAGTGTGCCTTCAAGTGAGTGCGTGCAGAAGCCCAGATCCAGGGTCCCTCTATGCTAGCAGCCAGATACTGGGTGCCTCCCACACACATACCCAATGTGGGCAACATAGAGATCCTTTGGACGGTGTTCTCAGCATTAAAGCTCCTGCTTTGTGGGTCTCCCAGTGGAGTCCAGGCAAACAATTTCTGGAGCCTAGACAGATCTGAATAGCAGGAGGACAATATGACAGGCCTATAGGCCACTAAGGCATTCAGGGCACCTGAATGCACCAGCGAACAGAGCCAGCACCTCCTCCTGTGGTTATGCTCCAACCTTCCAAGGCATCTACACACTCGAGCACCCTGTCCCTCAAGACACACTTCCACACACACATGGCTGTGCTTACGCACATGTGCCTGTGACCCTCCTTCCTTAGCTACAGCGGAAACACCAACATCCACTCTTGAACCAGTGGACCGCTCTCATCTTCCTGAAGAATACTCCAGACATTAGAGACAGATGGACCCCGTCTAACCTACAGACTCCAGGAACAAACAAAGGTTACAGATAAGCACATGGCTACAGGTCAAAGTAAGAACACATCCAACAAAAATTATGACATCACAGCTTCATCAGCAACCCCCAAAATCAATGGATATGCTAATTCATTGAAATACAAGAAAATAATCTCAAATCTTATGTTTATCCAGTTATTAGAGGCACATAAAGAGGAAACAAAAAAAGCTCTCAAAGAACTAAACACAAATACAGCCAAACAAATAGAGGCACAAGTAGAGGCACAAGTAGTGACAAATACAGAGGAAACAAACAAACAAACAAAAAAATAGAGGCCTAACTATTATTAAAAAATAATAATTTAATTAAAAAAATAGAGGCCATCATGGAAAAATAGGAATCCACATTCAAACAGACAAAGGAAATGGTGCAAGACATGAAAACAGAATTAGAATCAATAAAGAAGACACAAACAGAGAAAACCCTGGAGCTGGAGAACTTAGAGAAAAGATCAGGAACCACAAAGGTAAGAATCACCAACAGAATTCAAGAGATAGAAGAGAGAATCTCAGACACTGAAGATACAATTGCAGAAAATGATACCTCTCTTAAAGAAAAAGTAAAATTGGAAAAGTTCCAAACACAAAACATCCAAGAAAAGACAAAATCTAAGAATAATAGGAATAGACAAAAAAGATTTTAGGCTCCAAGGTCCAGAAAATATTTTCAAGAAAACAGTAAAAGAAAATTTTCCCAACTTATAGAAAGAGATGTCCATAAACATACAAGAGGCCTACGGAACACCAAATAGACTAGACCAGAAAAGAAAACCTCACATAATAGTCAAAACACTAAATCTACAGAACAAAGAAAAAATGTTAAAAGCAGCAAGAGAAAAAGGCCAAGTAACATATAAAGGTAGACCTATCAGAATCACACTAGACTTCTCAACAGAAACTATGAAAGCAAGAAGGGCCTGGGCACATGTCATGCAGACTTTAAGAGACCAAAGATGCCAACCCAGACTACTATACCAGCAAAGCTTTCAGTCAACATAGATGGATAAAACAAAATATTCCATGACAAAACTAAACTTAAACAATATCTGCACAGCAACCCAGCCCTACAGAAGATACTAGAGAGAAAACGCCAATCCAATGAAAACAAGAATATACACCCAAGAAAACACAGAATATAGATAACTTCATAACAAATAATTAAAAGAAAACAAGCAATGAAACACAGTAATGCCACCAACTACACAATAAAAGGAATTAACATTCATTGGTCACTATTATTTATCAACATCATTGGACTCAACTCTCCAATAAAAAGACACAGACTAACAGAATGGTTGCAGAAACAGGATCCAACACTCTACTGCATCCAAGAAACACACCTCTGCAACAAAGATAAACACTACCTCAGAGTAAAGGGCTGGAAAAAGGTTTTTCAAGAAAACGGACCCAGAAAACAAGCTGAGGTTGGTATCCTAATATCTAATAAAATAGACTTTCAACCAAAATTAATCAAAAAAGATGAGGAGGGACATTTGATTCTCATCAAAGGAAATATCCACCAGGAGGACATCACAATCCTGAACATCTATGCCCCAAATACAGGAGCACCTATATTTGTAAATGAAACATTATTAAAGCTTAAATCACACATCGATTCCAACCTTAATAGTGGGAGACTTCAACACTCCAATCTCACCAAGGGACAGATCATCTAGAGAGAAGCTAAATAGGGAAATAATGGCACTTACAGAGGTCCTAAATCAAATGGACCTAATAGATGTCTACAGAACTTTTCACCCAAACTCAAAAGAGCATACCTTCCTTTTAGCACCTCACTGAACCTTCTCAAAAATTGACCATATAGTTGGTTGCAAAGCAAGCCTCAACAGATACAAGAAGATAGAAATAATCCCTTGTATCCTATCAGACCACCATGGACTAAAACTAGACCTCAACAACAACAGAAATAAAAAAAGAGCCTATATACACATAGAAACTAAACAACTCTCTTCTCAGTCACAGCTTGGTCAAGGAAAAAATGAAAAAAGAAATTAGAGACTTCTGAAAATTCAATGAAAATGAAGGCATAACTTACCCAAACTCATGAGACACAGTGAAAGCAGTGTTAAGAGTAAAGTTCATAGCTCTAAGTGCCTCCAGAAAGAAGTTTTGAGACATCTCATAAAAGCAACTTAACAGCACACCTAAAAACCCAAAGTGGGGGGGGGGGGAGAAGCAGATACACCCAAAGGAGTAGACAATTGAAAAAATCAAACTCAGAGCTAAAAGAAATGAATTAGAAACAAAAAATTCAAAGAATCAATGAGACCAAGTGCTGGTTCTTTGAGAAAATAAGCAAGACAGACAAACCCTTAGCCAAACTAACTGAAAGGCAGAGAGAAACTACCCAAATCAGCAAAATCAGAAACTAAAAGGGGGACAATGAGAGACAGTGAGGAAATCCTAAAACCATTAGGTCTTACTACAAAAGCCCGTATGCCACAACATTTGAAAATCTAAAGGAAATGAACAATTTTTTTGATAGATTTCAAAATTCTTGACCAAAATTAAGTCAAGATCAGATAGATTAAATAGTCCTATATCCCTCAAGGAAATAGAAGCAGTCATCAGAAATCTGTCTCCAAAAAAAAAAAAAAAAAAAAAGCCCAGGGCCAGATGGTTTCAGTGCAGAATTCTATCAGACCTTCAAAAAAAAAGCTAACTCCAATTCTCTTCAAACTATTCCACAAAATAGAAACAGAAGGAACACTACTAAATTCATTTTATGAAGCAACAGTCACCTTGCTAAAGTGTGATACCTAAACCACACAAAGACCCAACAAAAAAAAGAGAGAACTTCAGCCCATCTCTCTTATGAGCATGGATGTAAAAATACTCAATAAAAGTACTTGCAAACCAAATCCAAGAACACATAAAAGATATCATCCAGCATGACCAAGTAAGCTTCATCCCAGGCATGCAAGGGTGGTTCAACGTACGGAAATCCACCAATGTAATCCACCATATAAACAAACTGAAAGAGAAAAACCACATGATCATCTCCTTAGATGCTGAAATAGAATTTGACAAAATCCAACACCCATTCATATTTAAAGTATTGGAGAGATCAGGGATACAAGGCACATACCTAAACATAGTAAATACAATATACAGCAAACCTATAGCCAATATCAAACTAAACGGAGAGAAACTTAAATCAATCCCACTGAAATCAGGGACAAGGTAAGGCTGTCCACTCTCTCCATATCTCTTTAACATAGTGCTTGAAGTCCTAGCTAGAGCAATAAGACAACTGAAGAAGATGAAGGGGATATAAATAGGAAAGGAAAAAGTCAAAGTATCACTATTTGCAGATGATATGATAGTATACATGAGTGACCCCAAAAATTCAACCAGAGAACTCCTTCAGCTGATAAACATCTTCAGCAAAGTGGCTGGATAAAAAATTAACTCAAAAAAATCAGTAGCCCTCCTGAAAGACAAAAGGGTTGAGAAAGAAAGTAGGGAAACTACACCCTTCACAATAGCCACTAATAACATAAAGTACTTTGGTGTGACTCTAAGCAAGCAAGTGAAAGACCTGTTTGGAAAAAAAACCTTCAAATCTCTGAAGAAAGAAATTGAAGAAGGTATCAGGAGGTGAAAAGATCTCCCATGCTCGTGGATCAGTAGGATTAACATAGTGAAAATGACCATCCTACCAAAAGCAATCTACAGATTCAATGCAATTCCCATCAAAATAACAACACAATTCTTTACAGAACTTGAAAGAAAAATTCTCAATTTCATATGGAAAAACAAAAAACAAATCCTGTATAACAACAGATTATCTGGAGGTATCTCCATCCCTGACCTCAAGCTGTACTGCAGAGCAATAGTAATAAAAACTGCATGGTACTGGCATAGAAACAGAATGGTGGATCAATGGAATCAAATTGAAGACCCAGAAATAAACCCACACACCTACGGATACTTGATTTTTGATGAAGAAGCCAAAACCAATGGAAAAAGGACAGCATCTTTAACAAATGGTGCTGGTTTAACTGAAGGCTACATGTAGAAAATTGCAAATAGATCCATATTATCACCCTGCACAAAACTAAAGTCCAAGTGGATCAAATACCTCAACATAAAACCAGACACACTAAATCTGTTAGAAGGAAAAGTAGAGAAGAGCCTTGAGTTTATTGGTACAGGAGACAACTTCCTGAACAGAACACCACCAGCAGAGGCTTTAAGATCAACAATCAATAAATGGGACCTCATGAAACTGAGGGAGGAAGGGTGGAATTGGAAGAAGATGAAGGTGAGGGCTATAGCTGGGATCCAAAGTGAATAAACTGTAATTAATAAAAAAATTAATTTTAAAAAGAAATAACTGTTGACATGTTAATAACCAGCATTAAATAATTTTAATAGAATAATTAATTCCACAATATTAGACCCTCAGAAAAGTTTAGATAAAGCCACGGGTTTTATGTTCAATTGTGACTTTTTCTTGAAGATTATGGGGAATGCCATGAGAGATATAAACTTCCTAAACTTGGCAAAACCAGATAAAAGTTTTAGATACATTAGTGGGACAATGGTCTGTTTTATGAAAAGTTATCAATACAACATTAACAAATTTAAAATTACCAAAAGATATTACATTTTAAGCCTATATATATGGTAATTTAAGTTGTTTTTGTATAGCTTTGGTAGACATTACTTACATTGTTAGCAAGAATAGATTAACAACTTTTTTTAAGTCTACTGATTACAGATAGGGGCTGTGACTGGGTTTTCTCTTCCAGTTGAAGGATAAAAGGCAGGAAAAATCTTGAGTTCAACTGTAAGTAGAGGGGGGCACTCTCTGACACAGCAAACAGTCGAAGACAGAAATAATTGATAAAGTGAGATGTTTATCAGGCTTGAGGAAATAATGCAAGAGAGAGAGACACAGAGGGGAAGAGCCTCTGCAGGGCAGACGTGGCCTGGGAAGCTGAAGCCTAGCCTCTCCCTGAGAAGTGGGGGATTTTCTGAATCTTTAAGGTGGGGTCCTCCTTCCCTGACTTAGGGTTGGTCAATCTGAACAAAGACAGGGAGGCTGACGGGTCACACGTTTGGGATAAACACATCTTGGTCTGGCCTTGAAGTTGTCAGATAGGTCCACAGGCAGGCAGCCCTTTGGGCTTGAGAAAAAGCCCACCAGGCCTTTTTAAACTGCCAAGCTTTTTGTTTCAGGTCAGGAAGGTGCAGAGGCAGCCATCTTGGAAGCTCACCTTCTTTATTATCTACCCATGGCTCCTCTTCTTACCTGTCTGCCTGTCAGGGAATCTCTCTAACTCCTAGTTCCTCATTGCCTTGTCTCTGAGGTCACCCTAACTGATGGTAGGGGTTTGGGAATATAGACCTTGCTAATTTCTCCCACACTAACAAAATGGATGATATTGAAAGAGAAAGGTTGATGTAACAGGGCCACACTAAAACTTAATAGATAGCAAAGACCAAAACATACACAAGCAATGGAGCAAGGCCTTTAACACATCCTCACAGAGATGGCTAACTGGTTAAAGAAAGACTAGCCGAGCCACACGTCTCTTTCAAGCTCGAATGACCACAGAGGACCCAATCCTCAATTGGCCTTAACAGTTCAAAAACAAAAAAATTAATTTTGGCTACCTACACATTCTTAAATACCCACTAGGAAAGCATAACTTTCATTAAAATGGTCAGTAAATTTCTGTAATGATACAAGCTGTCCTCGATAGTTTTATATCAATTTGACACAAGCTTACGTCATCAGAGAGGAGGGATCCTCAGTTGAGAAAATGCCTCCATGACTGTACACAAGCCTGTGAGGATTTTCTTAATTTGTGATTGATGGGGGTAGATGGGGCAGCCCATTGGTGTGGGGCCATCCCTGGCTGTGGTCCTGGGTTCTATAAGAAAGCGGGCATGAGGAGCAAGCCAGTGAGCAGCATCCCTCTGTGGCCTCTGCATCCAGGTCCCTGCTGAGTTCCTGTCCTGACTTCCTTCCATGACAGTGAATTGATCCGTGAGTACAGGCCAAGCAAACCCTTCCCTCAACTTGCTTTTTGGTCACAGTTTCACTGAAGCAACAGAAACCCTAAGACAAATAGAGTTATCTATCAGTGACCACTTGGGCATTATTGGGAATCTGGATTCGTTTTATCTAGTTTTGTTTCCAGGATGGAGAAGAAAGAGCACGCAAACATGCTGAACCTCTGCCACGCTGTTCCATTAACATGAAGGCCTTAACTGGGCTCTTGGCTCATGTCTTTAATCCCAACACTCCAAAGGATGAAGGGGGAGGATTGCCACATATTTGGGACCAGCCTTACCCACCCAACGAAGTCCAGCAAAAACTACAGAGCAGGACCCTGTCTAAGAAACCAACAGTCAAAGCAACAGCAATAAACTGTCAGCAATACGACCCTGCTCAGCCCAGGAAACTTCCGGAGTAGAGCTGTTGAGTCTGGGGCAGGTCACTTCAGGAGAGAAGGCATGGCTCACGCCATTTCCTTTATTTGACAATTGTTTCTGGCTATGCGTAGCAAGAAGGTGTGTCAGACTTTTTGACTTAGTGACAGGAAACTGATAATCACACTATCAAGTTACAAAAAACAAACAAATAAGCAAACCCTCAAGTTGTCTTCCAAAACAAAAGTGAAAACTCCCACCCCAAAGTGGATTAGATTCAAAGTGGATTTATTCTGAAACCAAACATGAGTGACAATGGCCTGGGAACACAGACATAGCTACCCCAAATTCCACGTTCCAATGCACTTTCATGAAGTTTGTACGCTAATAGAACAAAGAAAGTTATAATTCGAGGCGTCTTTCCAACGCGTTGGTGGAAACGTTAAGTGGGTTAATGTGAAAAACAGAAACGTGGGAGAGCTCTGAGATGCCCGTAGCAGTCTTAGCTTCTCGGTCGGTTGCAAAACCAGAGCTCTGTGCGTTACAAATGACTTACAGGATGGTGGCAAAACTGTAGGACGGAAACAGAGGAAGGCACGAAGCTGCCAGGAAAGATCTAAAGACAGCCCGCAGTGACCCATCGTCAGGCTCCGGACCTGCAGCATCCTGACCGCTCGAAATCACTGGAGTTCGAATCGGTCGTTCAGCCTTGCGTCAGTATCAGCTGCAAGTTCTTGCAGGGAAATTGTGTTCCAGTCGGCACTCACTGGACCATACTGGGCCGCACACCACCTGAAGGTAATTTCGTTTCTAAGCCTGGGGCTTGCTGGGTCACTGCCTCCAGTAATGGCACCTGGCGCTGGCGCTTCCTTTGGCGGTTAGGGAGGTGCTTGCTGACTGGTCCTCTAGAGATGTCTGCTCACTGACTGGTACTCTACGGAGGTGGGCGTTCCCCGGAGACCGAATAACAGGAGGAGAGCAATAACAGAAAGCCGCTCCTGGCTAGTCCCGTAGGAGTTTTGAGTCCGCGGCATTTGTGCTGAGTCCACAGCTTCGGGTTCTGAAAATGCGTGGAGCAGGGAGAGGTCGGCTGACCGGGCGACCCGGCGGGCCACTTGGAACTGCAAGGAGAGGGGATCGCAGAGCGCGCCAAGATCAAGCGGGCTGAGGAGGCAGCTGTGGGTCAGCCCCGTTAGCCTGGCTCTGTCCTGCCTCTGGGGATCCTCCTGAATGAAGCGCAAACTGTAGACACAGCCTCCGATTCTGCTAGGCCCAAGCGAGAAGGTGCTGCGGGTTGAGCTGTCCCTAAAGCAGGAGGGGGCGAGGGGCGTGTCCGCGCGGCGGCTCGCCTGGGGCGCAGAGGTGGGGCTGGGAGAACAAGACCCGCTCAGGAAGTCAGCTCCTGGGCAGGACCGCGGGAAGGCCTTGGCCCAGGAACGCGGGGTTTCTCCGCTGAGGGAGTTTTCTAATTCTCGCTGTGTATTTGTCTCCGTGACCACATCTACGCTCTTATCATCTTGCCGAATGACAGGTAAGCACAATTTAGTTGCTTGAAATAAAAGTTGAACTTGCACCCAGCGCAGTGGCGCACGCCTGCAGTCCCAGCGCTCAGGAGGCAAAAGCAGGTGGATCTCTGTGAGTTCTAGGCCAACCTCGTCTACCAAGTGAGTTCAGCCCAGCCAAGGCTACACAGAGAAACCCTATCTCAGAAAAAAAAAGAAATGTTTTATTAATCACCATCATTTCTAGTGGTATGCTTTTAGCTGAATTCTCTACAAATCTCAGCACTTAGCCAAGGAGATGCCATGACGTAAGATGCCGTGATCACTTTGGTATGCATACCTCCTCTCCCCAGCCCCCAGCACGAGGAACTGCAGCACCCCAGGGTCGCAGCCTCAGGACCCCGAGAGCCACTGATCTACACTCTCCTCAGAGGCGTGGTTCAGAGCGTGGCTAGCCTGGTCCCTAGCATCGCTTTTAGTCTGTTAACTGATCTTTCCGTGTTTTGGAAGAGCAGTTTTATATTTCCACGGCTTTCACACACGGTGGCCCCTTCTGTGCAGGTAGCTCCCATGGACAGCTGTTGGCTATTAGCTGGCCTGGGTAGCCAGCCTCTGTGTGGAGCCCGCCTGGCATGGTGGCATGGCCGGACAGCAACGTGAAAGGTGGTCAGGAATACATTACACTGTTCTTTCTCACCGGGCCCAGCAATTCATATTCTGTTTCCTAACAGGTTGAGGAAAGAGCACAGCAAAGTGATTAAAGGCACAGGCTATCTATCAAGCCGAGCCAGGTCAAATCCTGCCTGTTGCCGAAGAATGACAAGCCATTTGTCTCGCGTATCTCGGCGCAGGTCGTAAATGCTGCGCCTGCTCGTTTGTTCCTAGGAGGTTGAAGTGATCGTTTATGGAGTGCTTGATATACAACAGTTATTAGACAGTGATTTTCAGAAGTGGCACAGGTGGCGGGGGGAAGGCGTTGGCTTCTCCCGGTTCCCAGGACATGGGCTCCTCCCGCATGCTCAGGGACTGCCCCTGTCAGCGCTAGTGTAGGCTGAGTGCCCGCTGCCTCCTGAGCGTGACTTCAGGCATGTGTTCTCTGCAGAGGCATACAGCCAGCCCTATTCTATAGCGCCATCCTTTCCAGCCTACGGATGGTTCTGTAGTTTCACACTGACCCCCACACGGCCTGCGTTGTCCGATTTTGGCCACTTTCAAGGCAGGCTCCTGCTTTCTTTGCCTATCATAACTGCTTTTGCCAATTGCACCCCAGTCAGATTCCCAGTCTGCAGGGAGCATCCTCGAAGATCGACCAGCCCCACAGTGCTGTCCCGTGGGGGCAAGATGCACTCATTGTGTTACTGAGGAGCAGACCTACCTACCCCACTCAATGATTCAAGCCATGTCACCCATATGTTTTTTTTTTCCATACTTGTCCACCACTAACCATTGGCCTGATGCTTTCTTTTTTTTTGGGGGGGGAGGGGACCATGACTCAACATACTCCACTCTAATTTGCATTAGGGCCCAAGCATTCTGCACACTGGTGGTCAGCCAGGTGAGCACTCCGTCCAGCACAGCCTTCGCCCCTGCGCCATTTAGAGGGCTTCAGGGAAGCCCTTATTCGTGACCCCTTGCCTATGCTCTGTGAGGAAGCCCAGTCAACTATGAACTTTGGTGGAAGAGAACCTTCCCTTCTCACTGGGACCATAGGGGAAGGGTGGGTGTGGCTCACATCTCCCCCTGGGGAGGAGTTTTAGCTAAAATTCCCAGGGAAGAGATTGACTATGCTATGATTAACAACTTGAATTCCACTTTGTGAAAGACTCGGCTGAAACCGCTCACCTAAGGACTGAGTGCATCGGAACTGTGACTGAAACAGGGTGGCTGTCTTAAGCCATTAAATTTGGTATGATCTGTTACACAGCAGTGGATAACTAAGTGTGGAGCATATTATCTGTGATTGGAGGAATTGCTTTGCAAAACTGCACTCATGACCATAAAATTTACTGCTCTTCTAATGAATGAGAAGCAGCCATGGTAACATAACGGCCCACTGAGGGCTGTAATGAACACAAGCTGACAGTTTGCAAGTTTGAGGCCCTATAACAAAATTAGCACCTTACAGCAGCAGCTCTCAACTTTCCCAATGCTGCGAACTTTCCATACGGCTCCTCAGGTATGGGGACCCTCCAGCCGTAAAATTACTTTCATTGCCACTTCATAACTGTGATTTTGCTACGGATATGTCTTGTGACGTAAATATCTGATATGCGACCACTGTGAAAGGGTCATTCGACCCCAAAAGGGTCACAACCCACAGGTTGAGAATCTCTGTCTTAGAGCCAGCATTTCTCCAAAAACTAGAAGGGACAGTTACAAGAATGAGCAGAAGAGGGATAAAAGTGTCCAGTTTGGATATTATATAAGCTTTCTTATTTCAGAAGTAAAATTTGGTACACTTTAGACATCTCCAAAATCAGCAAGACTGCTTCAAACAAAATACTCCCTCTCATACTGAATTTATATAAAGCACTTTAAAATTAAAATCTAGCAGTTGACACAATGAATGTGTATTTAAGTACAATAATTTATTAAAATTAGAAGTTTTAGCTATATCCCAAGGATAGTTGATTTTCAATTGTTTGTGATTTCCATGTTCATTTTTTTAAAGAAGCCTGTAGAACGCTGTGTTCCTGAACTCTGAAAATATAATTTTTGAAGGAACAAAACCTACATATAATTTACAAAGACTTTTTATAAAGTCTTTATAAAGAACTTTCCATTCATTTTAAATATCAATATAATACAAAGAACAAGCTCAGTATACCAGACCCTTCCTATTCCTCACAAATAACTGAATTTTTTATATAAAGACCTTTATACTAGCTAGGAGATGCACATGCTTTAATCCTAGTGCTTTTGAGGCCGAGGCAGGCGGATTTCTGTGAGCTCAAGGCCAGCCTGGTCTACAGAGCAAGACCAGGACATCCAGAGCTATACAGAGAAACCCTGTCTCAAACAAAACAAACAAAAACCCTCATACTTAAGAAACATAAACCAACTATCTATTAAGCCCTTGTCTCCGGGTCAGTCAGAGGGTAAAGAAGAAGCAGCCTTCTGGGAAGTCATGCCCCTCCCCCCACCTGTGTGCCTCTGAGGATATCTCTAACCCCTAGGCACTCAGAAGGAACCTTATTGAGAAGACCATGTGTAGGAGGATTGGTCACTCAGTGTTCTGAATGCCCTCACATCTCCATAAACACAGTATAATGCTGAGAGCCAATGGACAATGACCTAAAAAGTTTAAATCAATCTGGTGCTTCCTCAAGATCCAGCCATACCACTCCTAGGCATATACCAAAATATGCTCAGGTACACAACAAGGACATTTGTTCAACCATGTTTGTAGCTTTATTCGTAATAGCCAGAAGCTGGGAAACAACCCAGATGTCCCTCAGTTGAGGATACAGAAATTGTGGTACATTTACACAATGGAATACTATTCAGCTATTAAAAACAAGGAAATCATGAAACCTGAAGGCAAATTGTGGGAACCAGAAAAGATCATTCTAAGTGAGGTATCCCAAAAGCAGAAAGACACATGGTATATACTCACTTATAAGTGGATAGTAGACATATAATATAGGATAAGCATACTAAAATCTGTACACCTAAAGAAGCTAATCAGGAAGGAGGACCCTGGGTAAGATGATTAATCCTCACTCAGAAAAGCAAATGGGACAGACATTGGAAAAGGGCAAAAACAGGGAACAAGAGAGGAGCTTACCACAGAGGGCCTCTGAAAGACTCTACCCAGCAGGGTATCAAAGCAGAGGCTGAGACTCGTAGCCAAACTTTGGGCACAGTGCAGGGAATCTTATTAAAGAAGGGGAGATGGAAAGACCTGGAGGGGACAGCAGCTCCAGAAGAGCTCCAAGGAAAGCAACAGAACCAAAAAAATCTGAGCACAGGGGTCTTATCTGAGACTGATTCTCCATCCAAGGACCATGTATGGAGATAACCTAGAACCCCTGCACAGATGTAGCCATGGCAGCTCAGTGTCCAAGTGGGTTTCCTAGTAATGGGAACAGAGGCTGTCTCTGACATGAACTCAGTGTCTGGCTCTTTGATCACCTCCCCCTAAGGGGGGAGCAGCCTTGCCAGTCCACAGAAGAAGACAATGCAGCCAGTCCTGATGAGACCTGATAGGCTAGGGCCAGATGGAAGGAGAGGAGGACCTCCCCTATCATTGGACTTGGAGAGGGGCATGGGAGCAGATGAGTGAGGGAGGGTGGAATTGGGAGATGATGAAGGAGAGGGCTATAGCTGGGATCCAAAGTGAATAAATAAATACATAAATAAATAATAAATAAATACATAAATAAAATTTTTAAAAAGAGGCAAAATAAGAAAAAAAGAAGGAAAGAAAGAAGAAAAGAAAGAATGAAAAATAGATCCCCAAAGCAGCACAAAACCATATAAATTTGGGTAGTTTAAACATCTTAAAGCCTATTAAAATCATATATTTCAGCCTATTAAATATTTATAAAACATTAAAATGCTAAATGTTTATATAAAACAATATTCATTAGAATCATAAAAATTAATTAAACTAATCTAAAATATAGATTTTGATAAAGATTTTCTTTCAAAGAAGATTCTAAATATGTATGTTTATATAAATTTTTATGCTCTTTATATAATGGATAAGTAACATAAAAGTCTTTTTTTTTTTTCCAAAAAGATGTTTTGGTTTGGTTTGGTTTT
Source organism: Meriones unguiculatus (assembly GCF_030254825.1). NCBI lineage: Eukaryota > Metazoa > Chordata > Mammalia > Rodentia > Muridae > Meriones > Meriones unguiculatus. Next base: position 1,973,323 of record NC_083358.1, read on the forward strand.
TCGAGACAGGGTTTCTCTGTTCTAGAACTCGCTCTGTAGACCAGGCTGGCCTCTAAGTCGCAGAAGCCTGCCTCTGCTTCCTTAGTGCTGGGATCAAGGGCATCTGCCACTACCATCCTGCCTTAAAAATTCTTAATATAAAACTACTACATATAAGGTTTTTCAAAATTAAGACTGGACTAAGTACAAATTAATAGAAACATATGATTACTGAAATCTTTTTTGTTAAGTTTCCTTTTTACAATGACAGTTATAGAAAACATAATCTCAACAAACAACGTTTATAACCTTGGTTTATAAAAATGTATTTTATGAGTTATTATGCATATAAAAACTGTCTACATTTGATCATTTTTTAAACATAATCTACTTAATGTCAAATTGGCTTATTAAAAAGTGCTCATGTAAACTAAAGTTGTTAACGTTGCTCTTTTGAGTTCCTTTGGCTCATAATAAAACTAAAGTTTTAAGGAGCAAAACAAACATACACACACACAAAAACAACAAAAGAATGTATATTTAGCCAATGTGACCAATAGGTAAATCAAAAGTAAGATGGCTAATGGTTCTAAGTCTTTCTTTGGGACAATAAACTTGAGTTTTTAATTTGAAAAAATTATATCTATTCATTTTTAAGAACAAGAATTCTGGTCAAGATGTTATCTTTTTGAGTCTCATCACAATTCTAGTTCTGCAACATAGTCCTTGTCACTTGAGGGGATACATTTATATCAAGAGATGAATGCCCCTACTCCAGGATACACATTTTCCTATTAAATAATTGCCATCCCTTGAGATATCAAACTCATTATTTCAAAGATTAGCAGATGACTTAGGTCTCAGAATAGCTCAGATCAACAAAATGGCCAACAGCAAATGCTGGAGGAAATATGGAGGAGAAAGAATCCTCATTCACTGTTGGTGGGATTGCAAATGGGTTCAGCCACTCTGGGGATCAATGTGGCGAATTCTCGAAAGCTAAAGGAAATCAACCATACAGCTCAGCTCTACTGTCTCTCGGCCTCCACCCAAAGTGCCCCTCGTTCTACTCCACAGACACTTGCTCAGCTTTGTCCATTGATGCTACGGTCACAATAGCTAAGACGGAAACAACCCAACTGGCAAATAGTGAAAACGTGGTATGTATATGCTATGGAATTCTATTGATCTCTAAAGAAAAATACAATCATAAAATTTGCTAGCAAATGGATGGAACTAGGAATGATCACATACAGTGAGAAAGCCCAGGCCCGGGAAGACAAATGTCACGTGTTCTCTGCATCTGAAGCTCCTCGGTCCGAATGTTCAGATGTGGGTGTATATCCTGAGCAACTACAGAAGCCAGGAAGTAGAAAGAAACCGTCGCATTGCTGGTGAGAGACAGTAGAGGAGAACAGCACAGTTTAAGTGATCTAATGGGAGAAATGAGAAAAACAGGGGCCTCTAAAACCCAAAAATAGCCCCCGAGTCTTCCTCAAAGAATTCAGAAACGAGAAGCAGCTGGTTCATCACATCAAAGACTCCGTCAGGTTAACAGATCAGGGCAGCGTCCAGGTTCTTTTAGCTTGATCCTAAGAGGAAGTGGACATTCCCACATCGCCTGTGATCACATCATGGGACGTGGAAAAGGCTGGTGACGCTCATCTTCAGTGCTGCTCACAGCCAGGAGCTGTGGAGCTACATGTCTCTCTCATTTTGTTTCTTAAATATGTTGTAATTAAAATTAAATTTATGATATTTAATATTCTACTCTGTATGTTTCTAAGTGACACAGTAATACTAATCTTGGTTTTCATGAAGCTATAAATGAAGATATTTTGTGCATATATATATGTATATATATATATATGGGGGGACGGAGCCTTTAACTCTGCTTGCTGTAGCTAGAGATAGCTGAAATTTTGGTTTAACTCTTCTCATCCAAATCATTGCAAAAGATCTCACTCTGTAATGACAACACATCCATGATGCTTTATGCCTAAAGTACGGAGGTTTCTTAATACATAGTATGAAAACTACATATGGAGTATAGTTAGTTGAGATTTAAAATTTAATTAAACAATATGCTTTTGATTTTTTTAAAAAAAGACAAAACTATTTGAGTGCTGCCAAAATGCCATTTCTAGTCATTTATACGTAAGCATGATCACAGGAATTATTCTGAATTATTTGTACAGGATTTTCTTTTCTATCAAAACCCTTGGTTAACTGTAGGTGACCTTGTGACCAGTTTCCGTGTAGAACGAGGAGAGCAAACGCCTCACCTGGTTTCCCAGCAACAGATTAGGACAGAGGGGCAATGCGACGGAAGGTCAGTGCAAACACAGACATTCACAAGCATGTGGGTGGCCCAGCGGCCCCGCGCTGCTACCAGCACCAGCTCTGAAGGCCGCGACTGAGGCATCGCCACATTCGCACACGTGGGAGGTTGCTGCCTTTGTTGCAGCGTCTCTCTGGGTATGCCAGCTTGCCGGCCGCCTTTCTTGGTGCGCCTGCTGAGGCACACCTTCCTCAGCTGCTCTTGGTGCCGTAGGAGGCTAAGCAGGCTTTTCTGGGGTTATCTTTTCTTGCCTGCTTCAGTGGAGGGAGCTTGTAACATGAAGCAGCAGTAGAGAGAGAAGGTTGCAGTGAGGAAGAGCAGAGGTGCCACGTCAGCAGAGAGCCAGTGTGGCAGCCACGGGAGGCGCCACAGCCCTGACTGATGGAGAGGCAGAAGTCCATTGCACAGGCCAGGCTGCAAAGGCAGCAAGGCGGCCGGCTTTGCTGGCTCTCAAGACCTTGGCCGTGAGCAGAAGCAGCAACCCCAAGAGTTGCAAGAGCTGGTTCATGAATGGCGACAACTGTGTTGCCTTCAGGGCAACCAGAGGGAAAAACTGGGCAGGGAAAGGAGCAGCATTTATAATGGCCACCCTGGGAAGAACAAAGCAGTTCTTCGGTGGCTCCATTAGGTAGGTCCCGAGGTGAGAGTTAGGTTAATAGAGGGCGGGCATATCTCAGTAGGGCCAGCCAAGTACCTCCCCGCCACTGGCTGGCCCATCATTTCCTGCGCTCCAGACTCTTCTGAAAAGTGGTCTAACAAGTTGTGAGAACTGTGAGAAACCTTTCCAGAGAGAAGCTCCCTCAGACCATAGCAGGCTCCAGCCTCTTCCTTCTGCTGGCATGGGATTCCTGAGGAAATTCCAATCCGCCGGGGCTCAGAGCAGACAGACCGAAAGGGACGGGGTGCAAACATGTCTTCACAGCATCTTCATTCCTGGTCAGGACAATGTTAGGAGTGCCGGGACAGAGGACTTGGGAGTTTTCCTGTTATCCAGAAAAGGGGTACAGAAAGGGTAGTAGAAAGCCTATGCTTTCGGAGTCAGGGTGGGCAGACTCTGCAGGGGTGGTAGGCAGCTGCCTTGGGGACTGCTGGGGTCCCTAGTGCATCTGTCTTTAAGGGGATCGTTTTTCCTGCCATCGTCCTATTACATCTTCGGGCATATCACGTTTCTGTTAACTTTCTGGCTCCCAGCTGTTCTCGTGAGTTGTTACACGGGAGGCCTCTGACCTTGCCTCGGCAAGTGGAGCTCCGGCTGTCTCCACCAAAGGGCACTATCAGCCCCCGTCAGGCCACTTCTAAAGAGGGCATCCCTGCAGTTTTATTTCGGCCTCCGTGGGTCTCCCACAGTCTGTATCAGGAAGGAGTGCACCAACCTCCGCGGCCAAAGGATGCCGATGCTCGTTATGTCCCACCAACGTCTGGGCGGCAGACAACAGATCTTCCTCTTTATTCCCTTCCTCCTCCTCCTCCTCAGCTAGCATCCCCATTTCTGCCTTACAACACATTAGATGCCATTAAAACTATGGGAACAGTTGGGGAAAGAGACGGGTGGATTATCCAGATGGCTGGCAGCTTGCCTCCCTCCCCAGCTCAGGTGTGCAAAACATTAGGTTCTCAAAGGCTCTGTCAGCTTCCGGGCTTAGCCTCAGGGTCTTGATTTCTCTGCGGTCGGTCTGTTCTCATGCCCTGCACCCTGTGCCCTATCACGACTGAGGTACACCGGGTGAGCATTTCTGGGTCTAGAAAGAAGAACTAAAAAAGACAGGAGAAAACAGTGTGACAGCTAACATGGGGAAAATAACAAACACAGCAAAGAGAATTAGACAGTGAAGAAAGGGCTTAATTAGGGATGAGAGCACACACCCACAGCAGGACACGAAGACAGAAAGACCCTCTACAAAGCGAAGGGAAGACTCAGGAGCCCCAAGATTCAGTCCTTTCTCTGGGAGTGTTTTTGTTGCTGTTGGTTTGTTTTTGTTGTTGTTGTTTAAGTCTCTGAAAAATCTTCCCTTAAATCAGGGTGAGTGAGTTTGAACAAAGACAGCATGGCTGATTGGCCCACAGTGTGGTGTAAACACATCCTGATGCTGCCTTGAACACCTCTGGTTGGTCTGTGAGCAGGTGGGCCCTACTGGTGGGAGAAAAGCCTGCCAGACCTTTGTTTCAGCTGCCAGGCTCTGAAGGGAAAAGCCAGCCTTCTTGGATGCTTGCCATCTCTATTACCTTGTCACGGCTGCTCTCCCTGTCTATCTGCCTATGAGGGACTCTGTCTGACTCTTATTCCCTCACTACTCTCCCTCTGGAGAGCAGCCAAAGTCACTGGGGTTAATGCTTTTAGCTTAGCCAGAAGCTGGGGGTGCATGGTGATTTGGGCCTCCCAGGAACTTGAGCGATGTTTTTTAACAGTAGGACTGTCTTAGTTAGGGTCACTATTGCTGGGATGAAACACCATGACCTAAAGCAACGTGAGGAGGACAGGATTTATTTCTCTCACAGTTCCATACAACAGCTTGTTGTCAAAAGCAGTGAGGGCAGGAACTCACACAGGGCAGAAGCCTGGAGGCAGGAGCTGATGCTGAGACCATGGAGGGTGCCGCTTCCTAGCTTGCTCCCCATGGCTGGGTCAGCTTGCTCGTTCTTACAGAACCGAGGACCAGCAATCCACAACAGCCTGGGCCCTCCCACATCACCCGCTAAGAAAATGCCCAGGCTTGTTTACAGATTGATCTTATTGGAAGCAGTTTGTCACCAGAGACTCCCTCCTCCCTCATGAGTCTAGCTCTTATCAAGTTGACACAAAACTATCCAGTACTAGGACTGCGCTCAGTGAGAATTTCCTAAGGGCATGCCTAACAACAAGTGCAGAAGGTTGAGCTGCTCGCTCGCTTTGCCCCGACCCTCACGGTTCCTCTTCAAACGGCACTGACAGTCGTGTGGTGGATAATCCCAGGCATCCTGCCAGGCAGGACTGAGGAGTAGAAACTCCAAGCAGGACAGTAAGGAAGAAGTAAAAATAACACCTGAAGCTCCGGTCTCTGGCTATCACTGGATTCCTCGGGGCAATGAGGCTTCCTGCTGCTCTCATTCTGCCCAAGACCCACGGCACAGATGACAGTTTTTGCCTGTCTTCCTTTTGTTGTTGCATTTCTAAAGAATTTTTTTCTAAAAGTATCTCAGGTTTTCTTTCCCCACCTGGGTTCTAAAAATGCTGTACTCCAATAGCCTATTAGAAAATAAAATATCAGCTGGGCATGGTGGCACACACCTCCAATCCCAGAGCTTAGGAGGCAGGCTGGTCTCTGTGAGTTCAAGGCCAGGCTGGTCTACGTAGTGAGTCCAGGTCAGCCAGGACTCTGTTACACAGAGAAATCTTTTTTTAAGATTTATTTATTTATTTATATAACATTCAGCCTGCATGTGTGCCTGCTCACCAGAAGAGGGCACCAGATCTCACCATAGATGGCTATGAGTCACCATGTGGTTTCTGGGAATTGAACTCAGTACCTTTAGGAAGAATAGCCAGTGTTCTTAACCTCTGAGCCATCTCCCCAGCGAGTTTTAAAGGTTGTTTTTTTAAGATTTATTTATTTATTTAGAGAAATCTTACCTCAAAAACCAAAAAAAAAAAAAAAAAAAAGAAAGAAAGGAAAAGAAAAAGAAAGAATAAGTGTGAATCTTGGCTAAAGCAGAAAGGCAGCCAGACATTGGAATTTCTCAGGCAGAACAAGGACAACTGGAAGCAGATACCCTGCCCAGGGAAATTCTTCCTTTTCCTAGAGAGACAGAAAGAAGGATGAGGAGGACACAGGAAGAAGGGACTGCTGAAGGGGTTTTGGAGGTCCAGGGAGCAAGAGCAGGAGCAAAGGGGAAGGAGCAAAGGGCAGAGGTAGACTCCTCCTCAGTCCTTGACAGCATGAAATCCAGAGAAATGGCTTATCCCCCCCCCCTGCAAAGGAGAGGAGAGTTTTAAGATGACAATGACCTACCAGTGCCCATTAGAGGCTCTAGTCCTTCCCTGCAAGTCTCCCTCTATCCACGCCTTTTGTGTAAAGGGCTATCTGTTGGGGGTACTTTGTACTTTGATGCTATGTGTTCTACTGCTAAATAATGGACCCCAGGATCTGGTTGCTATCCATTCTCATGTACACCAAGTGGTGTTGTGTAAACTTTGCTCCCCAATTTAAAGCTGGCTGGTTAATAAAAATTGCTAGAAGCCTGTAACTGGACAGAAGAGAAGTAGGCAGAGCTTAGGCTTGGAATCACCATGGAGCAGTATGGTCCATGAGCACATGGCCATGAGGGCTAGCCTGGTGGAACAGTAGCAGCCCAGGAAGGAACAATTATAACAAGTAACTTGGAGTGTGTTGCTGGGAAACAGCAAAATAGCTTAGAGGTTGATACCTGCCTAGCTACTGTGCTGTAAAGCTTTTGTAAATCTAAAAGATCTCCATGTCTTTTATTCAGGAACTAAATGGTCCGAAGTGGGGTAGAAAACCCAAATAAATATTAAAGGGCAAAAGGGGGACATAGCAAACCTCCAGAAAAATAATAATTGCAACAGCTATATAATACCTTTAAGCTATACACTTGAACTTTCAACACATGGCTGCACGGAGCACCTCTTTCCTCCTGACAGTCAGCAAGCATCCCCTGCCTGACTAAAGCCACCTCATCCTGCGGGTCACGCACACATTCAGAGAGGAAATGAGTCCAGGGAGAACTGCCTTAACTCAACAATCGGGACTTTTCACTACCGTGTAGCTATGAGGAATTGAGGCATTTTTAAAATTACGTGACAGAAGGTTTACGGGCTACTCAGTGACCAGCTCTGTGCTACAGGCATAGATAACAACCTAACTGTCCCTCCTTGTACAATTTGCCAAAAGGGTAGGGAAAGAGACTTTGAACCCCCAAAACTAGTGTATGGTACCCAGAGAACTCCAGTAAGGAGCTCGGGTGCAGCCCCAGAGCAGCCGTTCTGTCGGGCCACAAACTGCAACGATGAAATTTGCACAGCAGTGGATGGGAAGAGGAAACCCATGAGTGAAATAGCCCAGACTCAGAAGGACAAGTACAACACATCCTCTCCCATAACTTAGCTGGCACTCTTCATGCGTGTGGAGTTACATAGTAGAGAATGTTTCCAGGCCATGGAAGTAGAGAGGGGCAATGAGAGGAGAAAGAAGTGAAACACAACATGGCAAGAAACTGGAAGTGGGGCACTGAGGGCAGACTAGTAACAGTGGTGAAAATGACAAGATTGGGGGAGAGGGAGGGGGAGGATCAACTAAAATGAGGTGTGTTTGGAGATGCCGTCAGGAGAAACGTAGGCGTAAGGTTATTGTGCAATGCATGTGCTGCTTTCTATACCCGCATCTCTGGTTGCAGTCCTTGCTCCCAGAGCCTCCTGTCTCAGCGCTGCAGGAACACGGCTCCCCGATTGTCCCCTGAGTGCCCGTGGAGCAGCTTACAGCCAGTCGCTGAGCAGGGGAGAGAATAAGGCTGGACTTCCTGCCAGCCAGGGGAGGAGAAGTTAGGAGAGGAAGTAGGGGATGGAGCCCCCCAGAGGCAGGGACAAGCGACATCAGGACAGGGAGCTGGACCAGAGAAAGATACAAAGAGCAAGTACCTCTGAGATGCCCGCTGGGAGGAGACCAGATTAGCTTAGAGGGTTAAGGGTAGAGTAGTTACTGCTCCGTTATTATGTTAGGAGGCTTACTATTAAACAAATATAAAAGAGTCAATCATCTGTGTGACAGCCAGGTTAAGAGAGAAACCGAGAAACAAACATTGTTTTATAAAACTAACTGTAACGGAGAAAGGCAGGACAGTTGACTCAGCCAGAGACCCAGGCTTGGCTTCTAGCCCCTCATGGCGACCCACAACTTCCTGTAAGTTCACTTCCATGGAACTCCATGCTGTCCTCTGACATCTGAGGGCTCCTCATATAGAGGCGCACACATTAACAATATATATAATAGAGATCTTATTAATTTCTGAAATTTAAAACATGAGACCGGGCCTCACTGTGTGTCCCTGGCTCTCCTGGAACTCGCTATGTAGGCCAGGCTGTCCTCAAACTCACAGAGGTCCACCTGCCTCTGCCTCCCAGTGCTGGGACTAAAGGTGTGAACCCCCACATCCAGTACGGATTTTTTTAAAAAGGGAAGAAAATGTCGCAAGGAAACCGATCACTTTTTAATCCTGATTTTTAAAAGAAAAGAGTGTTAATAAAAGAGTGAACCACTGGAATTACAAAAAAATAATAAATAAATAAAGTTGGCCTCCATGTATATATGGGTACACATGAAACACACTGTTGTGCAAACATACACATGTACTTATTTTTACCTTTCTCTTTTCATTTTTTCTATTTCATATTTTTGTTTCTTTGTTTTTCTTCAACTTGTCACTTTCAATTCTCGAGGTGGAGCCTTGAATGTCACACACACTCAACCACAGTTTTAACTCATTTCATTCACTTTGTGCCTTAGTCATGATTCCCTTTTTTCTCTTTATAATTTTCTATAAAGTGTGTTTTATTATTTTATGTGTATGAGTGTTTTGCCTGCATGTATGTCTGGGCATCCCATGTGTGCCTGGTGCCCTTGGAGGTCAATAAGGGTGCCAGATCCCCCGATGATAGAGTTACAGAAGGTTGTGAGCTGCCATGTGGGTGCTGGGAATCAAATTCTGGTCTTCTGGAAGAGCAGCACGTACTCCCAAGCACTGAGCCGACGTTCCAGCCCTCTCTAAATTTCTGTCTTTCCACACTTCCCTTTTCCTTAAAAACTAATTTTTGTTATTATAGCACTTTTAAATTTTAACATTGCCTTCCCACCTTTGGATAGTAGTGGTATCATGATTGCTGCTAGTTCTACTGATCGTAGGGGAATTTTAATTCAGAACATGGCTGCTCTGGCAAGAGATCACATCCAAAGATGATCTAGGTCTGTGTGATCTGACTGGAAAACAGACATGCCTTTAATCCAGGAAACAGAGGCAAGCAGATCTGAGTTCAAGGCCAGGCTGGTTTAGAGCAAGTTTCAGATAATTAGAAGCTTAGGTCCAGGTACGGTGGCACATGGCTTTAATCCCCAAAGGTGAAGGTAAAGTTTGCAGAAGGAAGCACCCACATTTGAAAGTGATGTTTAATTGAATGGCAGGAAAGGTGAGAAATCAGAGAAAGACTTGACAGAATAGGATACACCCAACTTTAAAGAGAGAGGAAAGGGAAGCTATTCAAGGGGCAATGCAGAGAGAGGAGGAAGTTTTCCCAGGGCAGTAATAGAAGCGTTGTAGAGAAATAACACAGGTGAAGATGGAATGAACTAGAGAATGAGAAGGAGCCAAGAGATTAGAGAAGATTTCTGGAGTTAGTTTGATGCCAAGCAGAGAAATTCAGAAGCCAAGAGAAAAGCCAAATTGAGTAAGTCAGCTGGACTTACTTATTGAGCTCAAACGGCTGAATTGAACTAGTCAGCTATGAGGTCAGTAAAAACTAGAAAGGATGAGCTTACTAAGAAGTAAGCCTCAGAGGCTAAAAACACTCTAGGCCTAGAAACTTCCAGGACCAAGCCTAGGTTCGCAGACAGAGGCCGTAAGCCTAGGAGACAGCAATTGAAACAGGCAGATAAAAGTACATTTACAATTGAGTTTTTGTCTGGCGCTGCCATTTACCACTGTCTCTGTTCCTTGCCATCCTCTCAGCACTTCCTGTGTGCTGGGCAGGAGCTCTGTCCCTGGGTTACACCCTCTCCTGGCTGAAAGAAAGCTGATCTTACTGAGTTCACCAGTGTAACCACAAAAACCTAGTAGAGCAGAATCCAGCCAAGCATCGGCTGGCTACACATGTCTTCAGTCTGGAAAGTGACTGCGGGCCACCTTGTTTACAGGCAGCCGCTGCTGGAGCAGGGGCAGCAGGCCAGGGGAGGAGGAGGCCGTGAGCAGAGCTGGGTGTGGGAAGGCCAGGCCTTGCTGCCTGGCAGGTGTTTCTGGGCACCCCTGAGCAGACGGCACAGCTGTGCAGGAAGGCCAGTGATTGCCCCAGTTCTAGTCCCTAGTGCTCTCAGCGCCCTGCCTGGCCTGCCTGGCCTGCCTGCCTGCCCGCCCTGACGTAGCTCATGTCCGATGTACCCTCCTCTCCCTGCAGGCAGAGTAAGCACAGGAAAGCCAGCCCTGGACCCCCTGGTCAGGAGCAGGGGAACCCAGTGCTGCTAGAGTTCCCTCTCAGTTCCCACCTCCCCTCAAGGTCCTAGCCGTGACCCCTGAAGCAACTGCCACAACACAGAATCACTGACACTCTTGGCTGCCTGCCCAGCTGTACTATTCCTGCCCTGTCAATCACCATCATGGAAACATTTTATAGTAGATTTTCTGACGTAAAAACTTCTTGCTGAGCCAAATGGAGCGCTTTCCATGTGACGCGGCAGAAGACGCATGAATATGAGAGATCGGGGAAATTAATATTCAATAACCTTTGTAAGGGGCTGGAGAGATGGCTCAGCAGTTAAGAGCACTGACTGCTCTTCCAGAGTCCTGAGTTCAATTCCCAGCAACCAAATGATGGCTCACAACCATCTATAATAAGATCTGGTGCCCTCTCTTGGCATGTAGGTGAACATGAAGATAAAGCCCTCACCTACATAAACAATAAGTAAATATTTTTAAAAATAACCTTTGTATGTAACATTTTCAGAAACTGGACAAATGAAGGCACAGTGATAAATACAAAGCTGGGGCCCCTGCCAGTGGTGGCCCGGGAGAGGCGCAGCCCCAAGCGCTGCCCTCAGCAGCCGTTAAGGAAGCTGACTCCGCTGCTGACGATTTCAGTGCAAGACAGGACAGAGCAAAGCTGTAGCTCATGTAAAGCCTTGCTGGGGAGCATGGCTGTCTCAGTGCCTCGGCATTAGCCACATATGCTCCTTTCATAAAAAAACTTATTTCTTCATTATGTATACAACACTCTATCAGTATGTGTGCCTGCAGGAGAGGGCACCAGCTGTCATCATAGATGGCTGTGGGCCACCCTGTGATTGCCAAGAATTGAACTCAGGACCCCTGCAAGACAAAGTGTCTCTCATGATGGCTGAGAAGTAAGTCAGGATGTTGTTGGGAGTCGTTTTATTGCTGTGTTCCTTTAGTAGACAGGCTTTGGCTTTCCCCAGGTACATCTCATGGACAGGGCCTTAAGTCCAAGCAGAGAGTGGTTGGTTACATCATCTGTGCCACTATTGTGCCGGCCTGTCATGTAGGCAGTCAATGTTGAAGAGCACTGGGTTTGTAGCTGATTGCCTTTCTTCTGTGGTCATATGTGGGGTACCTTCCAGTTCCACAGACACTAGACACTCAGGGTGAAGGCTCTAGCCGGTCAGAGGCTTGACGTCTGTGTTCAATTTGATATGGAAGTGCTGTATTCAGTAATGGGGCTTCCCTATCAAAAATGGGCCTTCACCATCAGTAATGGGACTTCCCCAGAATTAAGGGGGCTTCCCCATCAGCTTGCGGGAGAAACCACTAATGCTGGCAATAGCCTGAGGTGTTAAGGGGTTTCCATAAGGCCCCTTTGACCAATGATTCAACTCGATGCAACCCATTCCTGTCACTGAAGGTTTTGCTTGGTCATAAAAGATGTCTACATGGGCCTTTGTCTTCCCAGTTATTTGGGGCATCATTTAGATTTCCTTTGTATGTGTATATATTTTAAGAAGCTTCTGCAGTGTAGATTTCCAGTCACTCCTCGAATGGCTCTTAGTTTTATCTGTCCTTCCCCGCGTTCCTTTCCTCGCTTCTCCTCTCCTCTCCCTTCTTGTCTGATCCTTCTGGGTCAGTCTCCCCACTGCAACCTATCCACAACTGTCTGCTATCCTCCCCTTCCTAGGGAGACCCATCCGTGGCCCCTGCTCTTACCCAGTAACTAACCTTTGTGGTTATGTGGATGCTAGCACGCCTGCCAAATGCTTCAAAGCTCACAGTTGCATATAAGAGACTATATGCAGTATACGTCTTTTTGGGTCTGGGTTACCTCACTCAGGATGATTTCTTTTTCTAATTCTCTCCATGAACTGTGGTTTCATTTTTTAATAGCTAATAAATATTCCATTGTGTAAATGTACCTCATTTTCATTATCCATTCACTCATTGATAATGGATAGCTTACATTGTTTCTAATTTCTGGCTATTATGAATAGAGCAGCAGTGACTATGGATGGCCAAGTGTCTTTGTAGCAGGGTACAGAGTCCTTTGGGTATATGCCCAAGAGTGGGATGGCTGGGTCTCGAGGAAGATCTATTCCAGCTTCCTGAGGAACTGTCGGGGCTCGCAGGTATGAGACCAAGAGCTGTTCCTGGCTAGCTTGAAATTCTCACCACAGCACCGAACAGGGTAGTGCAGGATCTGTGTCAAGAGGAAAATCCCCCATGTCCAGTGTCATCACACTACGACTCCCTGGGCCTGGAAGGGGGCCTTCCTCTGAAAGCGGGCCTCGTCTGCCCTCTCGTGGCAAAGACACACATCACACGCACCGTCACCCAGAGGCAGGTCAGGAGGGCCGTTCTGAGACAAGGTCATGGGAAAGCAAGGAGCCAGGCCACGTCCCTAGAGTGCTGTCATTTGTGCAGAGAGGTGGGGTGTGTGTCAGTGCAGCTCTGCGTGGCTGAAATAAAGCCAGGCAGTCCCAGAAAGAAACTAAATGATCCACAGATCAGGGAAGCGAGCAGAAGAAGCATGGAGTGAAGGGAATTCCCAAAGCAAACGTTTTCTTGGATTAGAATTTCGAATAAGGGAGACAAAGAGCCGATGCAGAAGTTGAGAACACTTGTTGCTCTCGCAGAGAACCTGGGTTCGGTTCCCAGCACCCACGGGGCAGCTCCCAGCTTTCGAGGCTCCAGTTCCAGGGGACCCCACACTCTCTTCTGACGTCTCCTGGCACCGGTCTGCACAGGATGCACGTGTGCCTGTGCGGCAAAGCACCCATAAGAGAAAACCAAGAACTTCTACTTAGAGTTTAGAATTAGACACAGAACTAACGCTGTGCTGTGCCACAGGCAGCTCCGTTGACTGGAAGCAGCTTCTCCACCTGCAAGTCAAAGGGCGCAGCGCACACTCCACGTCTGAGCCATGCCCGGGAAGCAGAGTTCTGCCTGCAGGTACGTGTTCAGTACGGGAACACGTGGCGTTTGTGTGCACGCGCACACATGTGTACGTATGCACACGCACACAGAGGGAGAGAGGGAGAATTAAAATAAATTTTAAGATAAAGATACGTGCAGTCTTCTGTTCAATAGCCAGTAGGATATATTTTTGCTTTTTAAAATTGTTAATTCATAGATACTAATTAGTGGCCAATCAGCTTGCAACTTTTTCTAAACGTTGATGGTGGCTCTTTCACTGAGGGCCTTGTGTTTTTCAGAAATGTTTATCTGCAGATAAACATGATTTGCCTTTTTTATTTTTATGCCTCTATAGTCGGGGTGAATTAGATAAAAACCTTCAACATAACACTGTGAGGTAGAATAAGGCCAGGTGTCAACTTCTAATTGTGTGTAGTCACAGGGCTTAAAACACGACCTTCCCGCATCATGACCACAGCTCTGTGCAGTGTGTAAAAATGGAGAAGGTGATGTTTCTGCGAGCTTTTCCGGCAAAGGGTCGTTTTGTGGTTGGCATGAAGGGATGAAATGTGCGTAGCAGGCATGGCACGCCACCGTGTGGGCCTGAGCTGTGTCGTCTGCCTTAGGCACCGATGTCATTGCAAAGCTGCTGACAGCGGGGGTGTGGGCCACACTAGCAGAAGCCTCGGTCCTCTCTATACCACAGCAGAGGGTATCTGGGAAAACATGAACCCAGCGTTAGTCAAGAAGGAAAGGCACACCCACTTTCCAGCAAGAGCGTGGTCACCCCTCACCTGGGGAAAAGTCCCAAGGTCTTTTGGTCCCATGACCTGGCTACAAAACCCCAGGGCACTGATGTCACTGCAGAACTCAGGCTGGTGTCTTCTGTCTAGTCTGTCTTAGGGTCACTATTGCTGTGATAAAATACCATGACCAAAAGCAAGTTGGGGAGGAAGGAGTTTATTGGGCTTATTCTTCAATATCACTGTTCATCCCTGAAGGGAGTCAGGACAGCAACTCACACAGGGCGGGAACCTGCAGACAGGAGCTGATGTGGAGGTCATAGAGAGTTGCTGCTGACTCCTTGCTCTCCATGGCTTGCTCAGCCTGATTTCCTATGGAACCCAGGACCACCAGCCCAGGGATGGCACCACCCACCATGGGCTGGGCCCTCCTCCATTGATCACTGATTGAGAAAATGCCTTCCAGGCCTGCTTCAGCTGGATCCTCTGGAAGTATTTTCTGGTCTGCCGTTCTCTCCTCACAGATGGTCCTCACTGTGTCTAACTGACGAACACTGGCCAGCACATGGTCCAGTGGGACACTGGCCTCCTACATCCCAGCTAAAAGCTCTCTCTACAGTCTGTGTCAGAGATCATGGTGGAATTACATCATTATCCAACTCCCAGTTGTTGTGATCAACTGGTAGGAACGTCCTCGTTTGTGGCGTGGGACACTGAGAAGAAGCGCTCTCCCTCACAGCGTGTGCTGACACTTAGTGCTCGAGGAGGACCGCAGGGCCGGGCCAGTCTGCGAGCTGGAGGCCAGCCCTGGTTTGCCAAGGAGTCCAGGCCAGCCCTAGTAGGACCCTGTCTTCAAAACAGAAACACAACCTGCCCCCCGTTCAGAGTGTCCTTTCTGTGAGGGTCACCGCAGAAGCATCTTCCACACAGAGGTTACGAACAGCACCGGGTGCCGTCTGTGTGCAGACCGCAAGGTCCAACTTCTTCACGTCAAGAGAACATTCATGACAAGGTCAGAAGCCTAGTGGCCCACACGCTGCCGACAGAACCAGAAAATACCCCTGGAAGCCAGTTTTATCCCGCTTTAACTGGAAGTGGGTAGAGTCTACTGTGAAAATGTAAATCCCACAAAACTAACAGTTTTAGACGCAACATTTTTTAAGCCACGTTAGTAGAATCTGTAATAATATAATCAGAAATGAGCAAATTAGAAAGCTGTCCCAGTGTGTGCTCAGAAGCATAGCTCTGTTCACACACTCCAACTCTGCAAAGACACTAATAATCCCCGTTACTGAAGACGTGGCCACAGGTGTTTTCAGATACTCAAGTCCAAGGGATCACTACATCACAGGTCACCCAGGCTGCACACAGACACCAGCCCCCGAAAGCCACCACAGTCAAGGATATACACAGGCACAGAGGCAGAAGAGCCGACCTCAGTGCGGTTGGCCTCGTGGGTATCTTCACAGGAAGTCGGTCCTCCCAGGTTTGGGTGAAGGACCGCACACCATTTCCCAGCAATTCTTACGTAAGTGAGGGTACTTCTGTGGGATCAGGTTGTAAGTAATTCTTATTGGCTGAATAATTCTGTCACTCTGCGGCTCTAGCGAGGTAAACCCAGGGTTTTCTGTCTGAGAAATGCTCTTCGGGTCTAGATTGGAACTGGGATCCACACCCCACATGTGCTCAGGCCGGAGTTCACACTTGCCCTCTCACGCATGAGCTTCTCTCTCTCAATTTTAGTTTACTATGCTGTCTACGGGTGTTTTCCTGTGTGTGTGTCCGTGTACCATGTGTGTGCCAGGTGGCTGCCAGGACCAGAGGAGGGCGTCGGACCTCCTGAAACCAGAGGAGGGCATCGGACCTCCTGAGTTAAGGTGGCCAGTAGCCACCATGTGGATGCTGGGAACCAGACTCAGATCCTCCGGAATAGTGTCTCTCCAGCCCCACCCCACCCCACCCTGGCTCGCCCTCTCTTACTTTCCACTGGAGAAATCACCTGACTGGAAGCCACTGTGTCCAGCCGCTATGTTATTTTCTCGGAGGGTTGTTGCTGAGTTTGATCAGTTGATCACTTTGTTTTCCGTGTGTGTGTTTGTGTGTGTGTGTGTGTGGCCTTTCTGAGATTTTTGTTTACTGTCCCTGGCCCTGGCCAGCCTTGAACTGTGCCGTGGTCTGTTTAACCCACAGAGGCTTAGTAATTCTGCTGGTGCAGATATGCAGATCAAGCTGCTGTGTGACATGGAATTCTAGTCTCTCACACCTCACAGCAGATTCAGGAGGATCATAAATCCAAGGTCATCATCATAGCACCTTGACCTTGTGTCAGAGAATGGGGAGCTATGGTGTGGGACCATACTGAGACTGGAAACTTTAAATCATCCAACTACCCTGAGCACAAGGCTCTGATCTCAACCACTGTGTTGGTGAGGGTGTGAGCCCAAGCTATAGCTTGTAATAAAAAGATCCTCATGTGTTTTGCATGGACTCGGCTCCTGGCGGTCTCCTGGGGGGTCTTATGATCTAAGCACAACACTAGGAGGCGCAGCATGGGGGAAAAGTAACAGGGGAGAGGCTTGACAGATTCTCTTTGGCTCTTTCCAATGTTGTACCAGATTCATGAGACCCCAAAAGATCACTGGGGTCGAGTCCATTGTAAAACACATGAGGATCTTCTTATTACAAGCTAGGGTGGGCTCACACCCCCACCGCCATAGCATTTGAGAGCCTAGAGCGCCGTGATCACGGTAGGTGGGTGATTTAGAGTCCGGTCCCTCCCAGCATGTCCAAAGCAGGGGAATTCCTGCCTGGCAGGTGTCTATTGGTCGAAACACAAAAGGGGATGTTGCATTTTGAATTGATTGGCTATAGGAAGGCCCCAAACCTGTAATAGTCTGGCTTCCCTTGTTTGGCTGTCCTAGGGGAGAGAGGCCTGTTTCCTAGCAACTGTATTTCTAGTGGGCAGGAAAGAATGCAGTTCAGCTAGTTCTTCCCCACAGGTGGACATGGCTCCACCTGTCTGGCCTTTGTTCAGGCTTGTGCTTTAAACTTTTAATTCTTTGGTCTCTCAGTAGCCATATAGAACAAACCTCTTTGTCCTGCTTTTTACCATGCTTACAACTCCCTTCCTTTTTTTTCCCCCAGAGAACAATGTTCCTTTCAGTTTTTTCTTATTTATTTATTTACTTCTTTATTATGCATTCATTTATTTGAGCGAAGAGTTACCTATGTGGCCTGCTGGACTGTGTGTTAGCAATCTGAAACCTAATTTGTTATTGCATACAACGAGCACTGGGTATCACTCGTTCACCTTGACCTGGCGATTTACTCAAATGTCTGTCAAGAGGGAGGGGAGTGAGCAGCGCACACCTTTAATCGCAGTGCTCAGAAGGTAGAGGCAGGTGGATCTCTGACTTCAAGGACAACCTGGTCTACAGAGCAAGTCCTAGGACAGCCGGAGCTACAAAGAGAAACCTGTCTCAAAAAAACCAACCAAACAAGCGAACAAAAAGAATATAATTAGTATGCAGTTTCAATATCTGTAAATGACAAATGTCATAATTGTCATGGCTTCTTGGACTCACACTGTTCTTCTCTCCATGAGGCCCAATGAGAAGTGGGCGTGGAGGTGCATACCTGTAAGCCCAGCGTTCTGGGAGGCAGAGGCAGGTGGTTCTCTGTGAGTTCCCAGTCAGCAGTCCTGGACAGCCAGGGCTCTACAGAGAAACCCTGTCTCAAAGCAACAAGAAACAAAACAAAACAGTTTAAAGACTCAGTGAATGAATTTAATTCAATTTAGTTTTTATTTTGGGCACAGAGTTTCACTGTGTAGACCAGGCTGGCCTGGGAATCACAAGATCTACCTGCATTTCCTTCCCTAGTGCTGGGATTAAAGACGTGCAATAGTAAATCCAGTGTGCATTTAATTTTAAACGAGATAGAAGCCTTCAGTCAAAAAACTAGAACACACACAAGCACTGCCACAAACACATCTCACGTCCCGGGGAGTAGCACTTTGGTAGATAGTGTGGAAGAAAGTGAAGCTGCGTATACCATACACACATACACATGCATACACCAAACTCACATATACGTGTGCACATACACAGAAAACAACAACAGACGAGAATAGGAAAGTTTTGTTGTTTCTCAGAAACAGTTCCAAGGGGGAAAAAAAAACAAAAAAACAAAACCTTCAGAACTATTTTGTTAAACTACTTTAAAAGCAAGTGCTGGGGCCCTGGAGATGGTTAGTCGGTAAGGGAGATCCCAGGGACCTATACGGTGGCAGGAGAGAACTGACTGCCATAAGTTGTCCTCACATCTACACACACACACACAGCATTTTTAAAAATAAAAAAAAGCAAATAACACCAAGTGTCTTTTAATAAGATACATCAGGAGCGCAAGCACACCCAAATGATGGCAGTTTTTAATCACTCCGGCGTTTAATCGCTCCACATGGCTGGCCGGTTCTTTTCCTGGTGTTCCCACTTGGTCTCCCTCATTACTCCTCTCACTGTATCACTGACCTTAGTGCTGGCAGGCGCGTTCTGAAGCCCAGTGTGGACAGCTTTCTCTGACACTTGCACATCCTCACAACTCCAGAAATAAGAGTGCTCAGCAAATGGCAGGAGTCAAGTAGCTTCGAAAGAAGCAAAGGTCAGCAGCGCCTAGTGCCCTGCTTGAGGCAACAGAGACAGGAAATAGGTGCTGTGCAGGACATTTGAGGAACCCGAGTTTATTATTTTCATAACACGAGTTTCTTCCATCATTAAATGGTCCATGGGAAGAATGTTTTTCTATTCAGGTACCCACTCTTGTGTGTTACCCAGATAGGTCATTGGATTTCTTCCCAAATACTAGACTTTGAACCAGACGTCACCCCAAAGATGAAGCCAAATGATTTGTGAACACTTAGAGATTAAAAGTGCTATGTAATAACATGAAGAAAATTTAGACAGTGGGAGAGGAGCAAAAGTGAAAATAAACGTTGCCATGCTCTGTCATCTAAAGATGACTATTTCTCCATTTTGCTTGTGACAGTAAAGTTTTTCTGTGTGTACAAGAGGTCCTGACATATCCACAACTTGGACTTAAGTTGAAATTGGGGGCTGGGAGAGATGGCTCAGGGGCTAAGAGCACTGTCTGCTCTTCCAGAGGTCCCAGGTCAATTTCCAGCACCCACACGTCAGCCCACAACTGTCTGTGACTCCAGTTCCAGGGGACTGACACCCTCACACAGACAACCATCAGGCAACATACCAATGCACATGAAATAAAAATACGTAATCTTTAAAAAAGAAGTTGAACTTGGATTGCAGGAGCAAGTACTTACTTAAGCTTTCTTCCATTGGGCGTGAACTCTGTGACAATAAATGTTAGCCAAGTGCTGCCTTGCCATTTTTATTATTGCTGCCACCATTATCTGATCATATCAGACAAGATCTCAAATACACTTTAATAAATATTTTAATTATTTTATAGCTTTTGGGAAGGCCTCAATTTATTTTGAGAGTCTAAAAACACTCAGATTGTATCTTTCCGTTTTCTGTTGGCAGAACATCTCAGAACGCCAGAGCTGTGCCAGGAGTCTCCTAGCGGCAGACAGACCACAGACAGTTGTGAGGGTCTCCGAGGTTTTCAGTACCACGTGGCAGTAGGTGAACTGTACGAGTGAGTCTTCCGTTTTCATGTTGCAGTTGTGGTTCCATTGTAAATGTCAGACTATGTTTCAGTGAATGCAGAATAGCTGAACCCAGCTACTATATTTGTCACTGAATTTGAAGGACTGTCACTGGCATCATGGTGTGTCCATCATTGCTATTTGGGTGAGTCCTGGGAGTCCGGAAAGTGTAGCACAGATCTCTGAGGTCAGATGGGTTGGAAGTTAAGCTCTGCTGCTTTCTCAGGAGACTAAGTTTGCCTTTTGGAGCCTTTGTTTCTTCATCTCTAAATTAGAGAAAATAGCAGAACTGTTTAATTAATTATTTAAAATAACTATGGTATTTGTAATAACCTGTCAGAGAAGGAAAGAATGTTGTGAGAGAGGAGGAAAGGAGGGAGGGAGGGAGGGAGGGAGAGAGAGAGAAAAAAAAACATCTGTTCTGTTGGAATGATATTTTTGTGCACTGTGTAAAGATTGTTCATATATTATTCAAACGCTGATTTCTGTACCAGCACAGAGCTAAGTACAGACCAGACTTTAGTATTATTAAACATCACCTGTCTCAATGTTTTGTTTTGTTTTTTGTTGTTGTTTGGTTGGTTTTGGTTTGGTTTGGTTTTTTTGAGATCTGGTTTCTGTGCATAGCCTTGGCTGTCCCAGACTTGCTTTGTAGACCAGGCTGGCTTCGAACTCACAGAGATCTGCCTGCCTCGGCCTCCTCTAGTGCTGCTGTCTCAGTGTTTTGTAAACATTGTTCCCCCTCACCTTCTGATTGGTTGAATAAAGAGCTGACCCACCTATAGCAAAGGCAGGAGAGAACAGACAGAGTTCCAGAGAGACAGGAACTCTTTGAAGGAAAAAGCCGGAAAAGGATTCACCTGTGAGACTTGGAGGACATCAGACAGATGAACCTGAGGAGAACCACGTGGTAGAACATAGATTAAACCGGTTATAACTGCTGGTTGAAGCTAAGGCCTATGTCCCTGTTCAGAGCGGGATGGGCATAAAACAACCATATGGTTTTACTGTTCAGTCAGTAGTGCAAGTCCCCATGTTTTGTGTGCATGTGTGCGGGCATGTGTTTGTGCGTGCGTGCGTGCGTGCGTGCGTGCATGCGTGCGTGTGTGTGTGTGTGTGTGTGTAATAAAGTGACACCTACTTGAAGTATGCTTTAGAAAACCTGAAATCACTGTTTATACTTAGATGCCTCTTGAACAGCAACTATAACCTTATTTTCCATAATCTATGACCTGGTGAGAGAAAACGATACAAGTATAACTTAGTACAGATAAGCAGATAATAAATTCCCAGCACCTTGCGGGGAGGGAGAAATTGGCCCAGCCAGCAGAGCTGCTTGAGCAAAGGCTTTGTGGCTGGGCGTGGTTTCCCTAGGTGGGGCTGTGGTGAAAGACACTGAAGAAGAAAAGGATCATGGGTAGAGGCAGTCTGCAGCAAGGAAGTGGGTCTTTTGGGATGTGGAGATTCAGGAGGGACACAGTCTACAAGGGAGGCAGAACAAAACAAAATTAAAAATACCACATCATTTAACGTGTTGCTATCCAAGCTTTCTCCTCTCTTTTGATGACTACTGGCTGTTTTCTCTCTCTCTTCCCACATAGGCCAGGCTGGCCTTGTGCGTGGTGCAGGGATAACCTTGACCTCCAGATCTCCAGGCCTCCATCTCCCGAGTGCTGGACACGCTGTTATTTTCAGCAGCGGCTCCATGGGATAGGCACCTAGGCTGGAGCTCCAGCTGTTCTGCTTCAGCCTCCTGAGTGCCAACACCACAGCCAAGCTTGGAGATCCCTAGAGCAAACATGCTGAAGAGCACTTTGAAAGCCCGCAGGACTGAGGCCGTGGCTCGTAGAGTGCTTGCTGACACCCACGAGGACCTGCCTCAGTCTCCAGCACCACACAAAGTGAGTGTGGTGACACGTGCTTGCAGACCCAGCACTCCCCGGAGCGGAGGCCGCCCTCAGCTGCACAGGGACTTACGGCCAGCCTGGGATATGTGAGAGGCCCTGCCTCAAAAAGTGAACAAGCCAAACATGTAGGAGGCGAGGGAGAGGGCTCCATTGGTAAAATATTTGCTGTGCAAGTATTCGGATCTGAGTATAACTCACCAACACCCATGCAGAAAAGACACACATGCTTTTTCTAGTTCTCTGAGCCTATAAAGGAAGCACTAGGAGGCAGATACAGGAGGATCTTAGGGCTCACGGGCCAGTCAGGCTAGCCAATCAGTGAGCTCTGGGATCAGTAAGAAACACCCTCCAAAAGTAATGCTCAGGGGCCTGGACACACACGTGCACACATGCTCACACAGACTGCGTAGAACTATTTTTTGAATGGGATTTTCTATCATGTTTATTTTATGTGCATAAATTACCTGCATACATGTACACACACCCCGAGTGTGTACCTGGTGCCCAACGGGGCCAGAAGAGGGCGTTGGCTCCCCTGGGGCGGTGGCTGTGAGCCACCGCGTGCGTGCTGGGAACTGACACTGGGAAGGAAGCGCTCCAGCTCCCACATGGGAGTTTTCAGTTGTTTTTGTTTTGAGACTGAGACTCATATGCTCCAGGCTGGCCTTAAACTCGCGGTGTAGCCGCAGCTGGACGTGAGCCTCCTGTGCCCTGTCTCCCACGGGCCGGGGTTACAGGCGTGTGTTCTTCTGTCTTCTCCAGGCGTCCAGTCTTGGGAACGTTGCTTTGATTCAGCTCCTGAAGAGCTAACTGCCAAGCTGCGAGACACGAGCTGCTCCAGAGATGAGTGTTTCCTAGTTAGAATTAATTCACTAAGGTCGTCGAACAAATCGAAAGAGCAGGTGTGTTTTGGGGATGGGGTTCTGCGGCTGAGGGCAGGAAAGAACTCCACTTTCACCAAGTTTGCATTTGCCTCCTTTGGACTTCAGCTGTCTGCATTCGATGCTCCTTTGAGACGCTCTAGAAAATCCCAAAGCTGCACAGAGCGCCCACATTACGCCTTTTCTATGCTCAGTGCAGTCAGAGAGGCTGCTTTCTTCCCCAGGGCCACCCACTGCAAAGCCTCACTTCCCACTCCTTGTTTCAGTCCTGTCTAAAAGGCTGCACAGTCCTAGCCTGTATTTTAAACAGAAGTAAAATTGTTTTAAGAGATCAAGCCTGTTGTATTTCATTCTTTTTAAATGTGTGTTCAGTGTATTCAGAATTTGTTTTGTTTTTGGTTTTTGGTTTTCCGAAGCAGGTTTCTCTGTCTAGCCTTAGCTGTCTTGGACTCCCTTTGTAGACCAGGCTGGCCTCGAACTTCAAGAGATCTACCTGCTTCTGCCTCTGGGAGTGCTGGGAATACTGACAGGTCCCTCCCCACCAGCCTGTTTATTTAGAATTTTTTTCAGAAAATTAAAAAAATTTTTTCTGGTCCCAGATTTATTCCTTAAATCTCTCCACTGCTGTCTGTTTCCTCGGTGCTTGGCGTCTTGTGCAATCATTTTAATTAGACTCTTCGCCAGGTGTGCAAGCACTTCTAATTATGCTCGCTGGGCACCTGCCTCATGAAGATAATGGGGATGTTTTCTGGAAATTCTTAAAGGATTCAGAGTTTCAAGTGGGTGGGGCTTAGGTGAGTGGCAAAGGGCTTGCACAGGAGCCTGGGCTCTGACTACAGCTCAGAAACAAAGACAAAAAAATGAGACGGGTGTGCTGGCACACGCCTGTGATCCTAGTACTCGGGGAGGAAGATCATGTGAGTTCGAGGCCAGCCTGGTCTACAAAGCAAGTGCAGGACAGCCAGGGCTACACAGGAAAACCCTGTCTTGAAAAATAAAACAAAGCAAAATAAAACGAAAAGCAACAACAACAAAAACCAAAGACATCAGAATGCCATGTTCAATGAGGTGTCCTTGCTTGTCTTACACAGACTAGTGGGAGACTGTGAGCCTGAGAGGAATCTGAAGGAGGAGAACAAGCAGCGCTGAGCGAGCGTTCTCAAGCATCCGCGCTCGCTGCTCACAGTCTTTGCCACACTCAAGCTTCACACCCAGGCCTGAGCGCGGAGTGAGCAGGTGAGAGCACACGAATGGGTGAAGAAGAAAACCACCTGCAGGGTCTGCGGCTCGGCTCCGCTCCAGCGGACAGGATGTGTTTATGTTGGGAGCTAACTGTCCCTACAGAAGAGCCTGGCTGTTCAAAGACAAAGCTCATGGTGAGCTACGTAATGATTGAAGAGGACAGCCACGGCACGCCCAGGGCAGGATGCACGTCCAGGGTTCAGCGTGGAGGCCCATGCTTGGCACTGCCCTCGCATCGCCCAGGGCGGCCTCTGGTCCCGTGTCCGTGTCCGCGTTCTATGCGGGTGCGTCTTTCTCTATTTGTATCTTGAAAGCGGAGTCACTTCTCTCCTTCCATCGTGAGGGTCCCTGAGGCTCAAACTCACATCCTCAGCTTGGCCGGAACCTCTGCCTCTGAGCCATGCCTTCAGCCCCCGGAAGCACCTTTCTCCCTCCTCCTCCCCCCTTTCCTTTTTTCTGCCTGTCCCGCCCCTCCCCCCATCTCTCTCCTGGTTCTGGTATTCCCTCTCCAGAGTCCTCAGAATTAAACTGTCTGCGGCTGGCAAAGACCACACCCCTCTGAGAGCCCTCAGGAGGCAGTTCCCTCCTGTGGACAGTCTAAAGCAGCCCCATATTCCACACCCGGGATTAAAACAAAAACATGTTCACAAAACAAAACATAACTGGGTTTTTAAAGATGTCAACACCTCCACTACCCGGCCTAGGGAGATGGTTCAACAGTTAACAGCTCCTTCTGCCCTTTGGAAGGACCTGGGATCAGTTCTTAGGATCTGGGCTCAGTTCCCAGCACTCACAGTCACCACAGCTCCAAGTCCATGGACTTTGACATGGTCCCCTTGGACCCCTTACATGCATACAGGAAAAATACTCATACACAAAGATAAGTCTTTACGTTTTATTTTAAAGAAGCCGGGCGTGGTGGTGCACGCCTTTGATCCCAGCAGGCAGAGGCAGGCAAATTATTGTGAGTTCGAGGCCAGCCTGGTCTACAAAATGAGTCTAGGACAGCCAAGGCTACACAGAAAAACCCTATCTCAAACACAAAAACAAACAAACAAAAAAATGTAAAGAAACATTCTGAGACCTTAAAACAAACTCCTAATAGGCACCATGTCTCGAGCAATTCAGGTAGTGTACGCCTGAATTGGTGATGCATGCCTGTGAACCCCAGCACTGAGGGAGCTGGGCAGGAGAAGGAAAGTCTGCGTGGATACCCTGTCTCTAATGTGCTCAGGAGGAGTAAGCCCGGTGCTAGGTCGCTTTGCTAGCACACGCTGGGGTGTGGCACCAGGGCTCAGTCCTCAGCACTGGGGAGTGGGGGGAAGCCACCAGATTCCAGTTGTAATTTAGTCATGTTCTGTGTCAGATCTGGAATCCTCAGTACCCTGAAGACCGCCTCCCTGACACTGACATGGAAGCTGTGCTAATTTGCCACTGATGAGGCTCCATTCATTATCTGGAATGAGGCATGAGCTTACTAATTTCTAAAATGTATAATATCGTCTTATTGTTCATATGCCTTTGTTCCTGATTCTTTTGGAAGGATGAAGGGGATTTATTAGAGTTCCCTGTGTTCTGAATCAGAAAGTCAGAGATCTAACAATGAAGCCGGTTAACCCTGTTGTATAAATGAACTCTTTTGTGCTCTGTAATACCCCTGCCTAACTGTTACTGAACAAACCTTGATAGTATTGTGCTAATACAGCATTTAATCAGATGCTCAGTCTAATTAGCTTTCTGTTTAATTTCCCAGTTATTTTAAGTGAAAGGAAATGGCAGACAAACAGAAGTGGTTAAGCCCCTTTGTTCTGCAAAGACGCTTTCTGCATAAATTGTTAGGTCTGGAAGAAATCGGGACCACTGGCTAGCTGAGGTGCCTGTGTAACAGAGCATTGCAAGTTCCTTTCACACAGCCATCCTAGCTGGCAACCCCCACCCCTACCCGAAGCCTTTCCAGCCCTGAACCTTGATTGCTTTCCCCCAGCTTCCCTTCCCTATGTGCGCCAGCCATTTTGGCTATGGGGTCTCCTGGTCTCTTTTCTCCTTCTGTCTCACTCTCCCTCTTCTCATGGGCCAGTTCAGTCTGCTGGATCTTCCCAGATGCCTCTGGCTGTGCTCTCCCTCAACCATACCTTGGAGCCATCATGCCCTCATTTTTTTTTCATTCATACATCATTTTTATAAATAATTTATTTAGTCCCAGCAAGTGGATCTCTGTGAGTTAGAGGCCAGCCTGGTCTACAGAGTGAGTTGCAGGTCAGCCGGGGGGGGGGGGGGTGAGGGGGGGAAGAAAAGAAAGAAAGAAAAAGAAAAGAAAAGAATTATGTGTGTGTGTGTTGCATTGAACAGCCAGGGTTCTCTCACAGCTACAGGCTGTACGCTGCTGTATGCACACTGATAGAAAAGCCACATGGACAGGGAATTGGTGGGATTTTTTTTGTTTTGTTTTGTGTTTTAGTTCACCATTTGGTGGGTAGGACAATGCGCAGAACAGCGTGTAGGCGTGGTCTCTCTGTACAGCCCAGGCCGTCCGTGAACTTTCAGTGATTCTCCTGAGTACTGGGACTACAGGCATGTGCTAGCACGTCTGGGATGGCATAGAGTGTACTTTAAAAATACGCGTGGATTGAATAAATCTTAGCTTTTCACGGAACACCACTAGATGGCAGTCGTGCCTTCTGAAGCAATATGAGGCTTGAGACTTGGACATTTGGGAAAACAAAGCATTAGCTCAGAGAACTTGAGGTTAAAATGGTCAAGAGTACTGGTTGAGAACAGTGGGTGTGAATTATCACTTCAGCTGAATAAAAAAAGGAGAACTTGACTGATCCTATGGGGTTGAGGCGACGGTGTAATATAGAAATAAGGGAGAAAACAGAGACAGAGGCAACTGAGAGAGTCCTCAGTGTGTGAGGCCAGGGAGGAGGCAGGGTGGAGGGGTCGGGGTGGGAGGGAGATGACCATGAAGGACGACACTGAGGACAAGGTGCTTGGTCAACCAGGCAAGAGGGGGAAAAACGAGATGCAACCCAAATAGCTGGCTTATATTGAGAGACCAAAAAATTAAGAATTAGTTGTTTTTTGGGGGTGGGGGGTGGGGAAAGGGTATTGGTTTAAAGTTTAAAGCACAAGCCTGACAGGTGGAGGGTATTGGTTTAAAGTTTAAAGCACAAGGCCAGACAGGTGGAGACATGTCCAGCCACCTGTGGGGAGGAACCAGCCTTACTGCATTCTTTCCTGCCCACTAGAGATACAGTTGCTAAGAAACCAGCCCAGATTGCCCCCTCCTCTGGGACAACCAAGCAAGGGAAGCCAGACCATTAATGGTTTTGGGGCCTTTCTATAGCGGATCATTTCAAAATGCAACATCACCTTTTGTGTTTCGACCAATAGACACTTGCCAGGCAGGAATCCCCCTGCTTTGGGCACACTGGGAGGGACAGGAATCTTTAAATCAACCACCTACCTGAGCACGCAGCTTTCTGCTCTCAACCACTATGGCAGTGAAGGTGTGTGAGCCCAAGCTAAAGCTTGTAATAAAAAGATCCTCATGTGTTTTTCATGGACTCAACTCCTGGTGGTCTTCTGGGGTCTTGCAAATCTGGCACAACAATATAGAGAGGAGCAGGGCCAACCCAGCCCCTGGGCTGGGGAATTTAGGCTAAGGGGGTAGGGTATGCCAGCCAGGAGGGCCTGAAACAGGCAGGGACTGAGGGATGCTGGGAGTGTCTGGCAGCCAGCGTCAGCTTTGATGTGTTAATAGGCATCTCAGCCTTTTGTCCTGGGTTTGAGACCTAACACCAGCTTAGAGACAACTGTACTGAGCCAGAAGTATCAAGATTGGTAAAAACATTTAATATGATTACACACGTGGACTTTTGGGTTTTATATCTCTGTTTTAAGATCATTCTTGGTTAATAGCAGGGTGTCAATAATACATTTCTAAACATGGAAACAGTCTTGGCTATATTTTTATAACTACAAGTTCTCTGGGAGATAAAAAGGTTGGCATTCCGGCTATCTTGGTGAGTATTATGGGTTTAGAACCTGAGACTTTAAAAATATATTTTTTAAATTTATTATTTATGTAGTATTCTGCCTGCATCTGTGCCTGCATGCCAGAAGAGGGCACCATACCTCTATTATAGATGGTTGTGGGCCACTTTGTGGTTGCTGGGGATTGAAGTCAGGACCTTTGGAAATACAGCCAGTGCTCCTAACCTCTGAGCCATCTCTCCAGCCCCAGAACATGAGATTTTTGCATGGTTAACAATAACTAGTTGTGACCCAGATCCTTTCCCAGGTGAAAACTTGTTCTGAACTGTCAGTAGTAGATTTTTAAAAGTTGTTTGGATAGTAACAAAATATTAAGAAATTAAAGACAAATGTAAACCAGATAATAATAGAGGATACGTTTTCCCAGATGAGCATTACTCTAGAGCTTTCTTGTTGAACCTTTAATTGTGCCCCGGTTTCTGTGTTCATTCTCTCTCTGCCTGTTTTCTTCTACCTTAGGAGCTTTCTTCACTTGGAGCGAAAGAAATACTATGTAAGCTCCTCTATATAGTTACCTCTTTGTTTAGTTAATGGTCTTTACTTAAAGGATCTGGGAATCCGGGGGTATTGGTCAGTGTTAGAATATTTATCTAGTATGTACAAGGCTGGGGATTTAATCTCTAGCCTCATAAAAGAAAACACACGGGGGAATGCAGAGATGGCTCAGAGGTTAAGAGCACTGTCTGCTCTTCCAGAGGACCTGAGTTCAATTGCCACTAACCACATGGTGGCTCGCAACCATCTGTTCTGGGATCTGATACCTTCTTCTGGCATGCAGGTGATCTGTTATATCCCAGTAAAACCAAATGGTAGCCTGGGCATGCCTGTTCACACCCATGCATCGCCCCAGAACTGCCCAGCCCCCACAGGATGGTGCCAGGACATGGCATGAATGCAAACAGGTATGGACAGCATCTCATTTAGTTGGGAGAATGAGTCAAGGCCACGCGGCACTAAGGCGAGGCTCCCTGTGTAGGTCCTTGTGTCTTACCTGAGCACCCCTCGGCTCAGATTTCATCAGCAGTTCATTTGTGCCAGTCTGTGATCTAGGCATGGCCTGAAGACAGGCTAGGGAACCAAGAGAGGTTAAGCCTGTTACATCCAACTGCACCCCGCACAAGACACCTCTTGAGCTTGATCTTATCGATCACATGAAGTTGAGACCGATAAGTTGGAACAGGCAAGGAGGAATGCACACACACACACACACACACACACACACTCACCCTGGTGCACAGTATAGTAATGGGCACATGTCCTTTTGCCTACAGCCTACTCACCAGGAGATGGCCAAATGCTGTGGCTTCACCAGGGCAAGGAGCTGAGCTTTGACTAGGAAAAACAGCCTTGTGCCTTCAGCAACCCCCACCCCAAAGCCTTTACATCTGAAGAGACTGCCGATAACACTAAGGCACAGTATTAGCATGGTAAGATGCTCAGGACTAGTAAAGATTCATGTCCCTACCGCAAATGGAGGTCTTGTGATTTACAGACGGACCTTTCATTCATGTGCATAGGGCATTTTAATCCTACTCACCCATTGCCCCTCTCATTTCATCTAGACTCCTTCCCATCAAGTCCCCTGCCTTCTTTCATGTCTTCTTAAAAACTGTTCTTTTTTTAAGATTTTATTTTATTTCATTTCATTTTAGACAGAGTACCTCCATCTAGCCCTGGCCGTCCTGGACCTCTTTATGTAGAACAGACTGGCCTCAAACTCACAGAGTTCTGTTTGCTCTGCCTCCGGAGTGCTAGAATTAAAAGTGTGTGCACTACTATACCCAGCTTAAAGATATTTTTAAATGCTGTGTGGGTGTCTTCTGAGGCTGGAAAGGCTGAGGTCCCCTGGAGCTAGAGTTATAGGCAGCTGTGAATTTTAGGTCTCAATGCAGGACAAGTCTCTCTCAGTAGTTCTCATCCTGCCCACACCCTAAACCTCTCCTTCCCAGGGGCTGGGCTTCCTTTCCCCAGCCTGATCCCCATATAGTTCAGTCATTTTGGCTATGTAGGTTTCTTGGCCTGAGCCACCTATCTTGATCTGTGGCTCCTCCCTTGCGTTCCTTATCCCTCTCTGCTCTCATGATCTGGTTTAGTCTGCTGCCCATGTTCAGCCTATGCTCTTCTCCCATATAACTACAACAAATGTCTTCTCCATACTTTAGCAGTAGTGATCATGTCCTTCTCCTCTTTGTTTTCATTGAGTAGCTGGAACTTGTGTGCTCTGGAAAAGCAGCACGCACCTTTTAGCCACTGAGCCATACCTCCGGGCCCACAATGTCTTTTTGTTTTCTAATGAGTTTAATTAGGGTTGCTTGCATGAGCAACTTACCAGTGACTATAGTACTGCAGAAAAATAATTTCCTTCCCCAGTAGTCATTGCCTGCCAACAGCTTCCCAAATAGGAATTTCTGTAAGTCAGAGAGTGGGCTTGAAGTGTTAGGGTTCAGGAATAACTGCACACTGACCACTAGGACACCAGACTCAGAGAGATGACACAGTCTGGATTCAGGAACCAAAACTGTGACAATGAGTTGTCCTCAGAGTGAGTTTAAAGGAAAAAGACCACAACCAAGCAGAAGAATCAATTCGGAATCAATTAGATTCCAGATACAGTGTGTCTAGCCAAGGAAGAAGAATCAGTTCTGTTCCAGGTACATTGTGTCTAGGTAGCCTGACAAAGCATTTTAAGCTGATTGGCTGGGATTTAGGGTAGGGGAACTTTTGTTGACTTTCCGGTTTTCCAGGGAAAAGGAACATAGTAGGATGTTTCAGATTATTTCTAACAGAGCATACATTTATCTTTAACTCAAGCAGAACATGCTTTTACCATCTCTTGTTTTATTCTAAGCAGCAAGTATTGAATTATTGAATTGTAAGTAAAGGCTATTCTTGTGTCAAGCAGGCAGAGCCTGAGAACTTGAACTCAATTTCACCCTATGATAAAAATGGAGACTAAAGATAAAATGGCTTCAGTCATGCCAAAATGAAAGCAGACGTTAACAGAGGAACTAATTATGCTAGGAAGCTGGGCAGTGGTAATGCATGCACTCGGGAGGAAGAGGCAGGTGGATCTCTATGAGTCTGAGGCCAGCCTGGTCTACAAAGTGAGTCCAGGACAGCCAGGGCTACACTGAGAAACCCTGTATCGAAAACCAAAACCAAAAGAAAGGTTTTAAGTACCAAGTATTTACTGAAAGAATGTCGGGACAGCTTTGACAATGGAATTGTTCGGGGATGTGGATAGTTAGAGCTGTGGTCCCAACTACTTTTTGCCGACTCGGGAAACGTGTATAGACCTTTTTACCCTCCACACCAGCTTCAGACTGCTAACACACGCCCCTGTAGCCTCATTTCTGGAAAACCACCTTCCTCAACGAACTGTGGCCGACAGCCGACCCTAGGCTGGGTGTTCGCTTTGTCTGACACAAGGTAGCTCTCCTGGAGCTGTGTAGTTTAGGCTAACCTGTAACTTGCAACAATCCGGCTGCCTCGGGCCCCAAATCCTGGGGTTAAAGGCCTGAGCCATCATGCCAGGCTTTAGCTGGCCCTCACTCGCACGTCAGACCTCAGCTACTCGTCAGACTTTGTGCACTCTCGGGCCTAGATCTCCCTTATAGGGAGAGGACCCGACACGCCTCCTAAACCGTGGAGAGGAAAGGGCGTGGGCCTGAGCCGGAAAGCAAGGCCCCAGAAGGAAGTAGTCGGAACCGGGAACCAGAGGGAACTCGGGACTGGCCGGAGCCCGGAAGTGCGGACCCAACACTGTGGCGGTTCCGGAAGCTCAAGTTTAAGCATGGCTGTGGGAGGAAAGGAACGCAAGAGAAAGAAGGGCCGGGAGCAGGGGTGAGTGGCGCGCGGCGCGGCTGGGGGCTGGAGGGTTGGGAGGTGAGTGCGCGCGGCGCGGGTGCGGCTGGGGGCTGGAGGCTTGGGAGGTGAGTGCGCGCGGCGCGGGTGCGGCTGGGGGCTGGAGGCTTGGGAGGTGAGTGCGCGCGGCGCGGGTGCGGCTGGGGGCTGGAGGCTTGGGAGGTGAGTGCGCGCGGCGCTGGTGTGGATGCAGGTTGGGATGGTGGTGAATGCGCGCGGCGTGGCTGAGAGTGTGCCTGTGTTTGCAGACAGACCCCTGAAGACGGCGTGGAGGATGCGGCCGCCGACTACCTGGTGGGACAGGTCGCCGACAGCCTGCGGGGTGCCCAGCACCCTCCTGGAGGCGGGACGGGACGGCTGGCCGCTCTCTTCTGCACGGCGGAGTCCCGGGCTCCGCCAGTGTTTGTGCCTGTGCCCCGGGTGAGTCGCCGGGCTGCGTCCTGACTATCCCTCAGAGCTGGATTTGGGCGGTAACTCGACTGACAGCAGTGGGTGTCTGGCCCTTGAG
This sequence comes from Meriones unguiculatus, assembly GCF_030254825.1. Lineage (NCBI taxonomy): Eukaryota > Metazoa > Chordata > Mammalia > Rodentia > Muridae > Meriones > Meriones unguiculatus. Next base: position 2,005,642 of record NC_083358.1, read on the forward strand.
CTGGGCAAGCGCTTCGCCTTCAGCCCTGTTGATTGACAGGGTCTCCTGTAGCCGCTGTAGGCCTCAGATTCTGTTATGCACCGGAGGGTGATCCTAAACTCGTGAGCCTCCTCCAGCCTCTAGAGTGCTGAGATCACAGGGTTGCCCCACCATATCTGACTTTACTTTTTATTTCGAGACAGGGTCTCACTAGTTGCCCAGGCTGACCTCTAGCACACACGGTGGCCCACATGCTATACTCCTGCCTCAGCTTTCCACTGAATAGCTGGTGTTACAGGCTTGTGTGACCAAGCCCATCAAAGTTGGTTTTGTGACTAATGTTGGCAGTACTCTGCTTCTCTCTATAACCAGCGAGAGAGAAGTATCAGCGTCGAAAGACGTCACAGCGTTAGAGACAGGATCTTTACTGTGTAGCCCTGGTTGGCCTGGCACAGCTCCTTCCTGCTCCACAGCCTGAACGCTGGAATCGGAGGCGTATCCCACAGCACACAGGCTTAGGGTCAGAAGTTTTAAAAATTTGAGGTATTGAGTATGACTTCAAAATTTCAAAAGGAAACACCAAAAAAAAGAAAACCCGATGCTGAAGAAGAAAGTACACCTCATATTAAAAAGCCAGTTTCACAAGAACGTGCCAAAAAAGTGAAAGTGAAGAAACTCTCTGATGCAGACAAGAGGCTGGCAAACAGGTTGGTGAAATTCTCCTTTTTGCCATGTTTAAATACATCAGGATTTTTTCATGTCTTTTTAATTTTTCTCTCACTGCATATTTCTGAATTTAAAAAAATACATTATCTAAAGTCTCATAGTATACAGAAGTAAAAGTGCAAGAAAACCATTTACCCAAAGTGAGCAGTTACTGCTGAAGCAGCCTGTGGGTCTTCAAGCGCGTTAGGTCTCACTCCCGTCACTGTGCCCTGCAGGCTGGAAGCAGCCCCTCGGTTTATGTCAGCGGGGTTTTAGCGTGTCTGTCAACATGTATTCACACATCAGGGTATCATGTAGGAATTTGGTTTCCCTAGAAGCCAGATTTTCCTCATTAACTTAAATGTTTTTATAGACTATTTGAGTTAGTATCCAAATAGCTACACGATTACTACTTTTCCAGTTACCGTTCCTCACTCATTTTTGGGAGGTGGGGTAGGGCAGCGGTTTCTTACATCCCAGGTGGGCCTTGAACTCACTATTTAACCTAAGCTGTACTTGAGCTTCTGACCCTCCTACTGCCATTTCCCAGGTTCTGGATTACAGCCACTTGACACAACGCCTTGGCTCTTAATTCCTTCCCACTCCTTCAACCCTATTTTCTTTTCCCATTTTCCCCTTCTCCTCTTTCAGAAAACCTTTAATAGCTTTTTTTGTTTGTTTGTTTGTTTGTCTTATGTATGTGTGTCGGTTCACCCATGCCATGGTGGCATTTGGAAGTCAGAGACCAAAGCACAGGAGTCCACTCTCTGTCTTCCTATCTGGGTCACAGGGTTCAATCTTGGGTCACCAGCCAAGTGAAAGATGCCTTTACCTGCCTAGCCTTTGCACTAATCCCCCACCTACCCTCACGTATGTTAGTGGTACTTTTATAAATGTGTCAGTTTCTCTCTTACCCAAGCTAGCACCCAAATAATTGAGACTGGACCATTATGTTTGTTTAATAAGTGTTATGGCACAATGCTGGATAGTAATAGATTGCTCTATTCTAATTCTCTAAGCTAGTGTGGCTCCTTCTTTGCCAAAATCCCTGAGCTACTTGTGTTTTATGGCTTTCTCTGCCCAGCTGTTCTCTCCTGATGTCTCCTGGACCTCTGCTTGTGGCTCAATTCCCTACTTTCTCCCTTTCTCTTTTTCTACCCTGGCTGGCAGGAAGTCCAGTGCTATTCTCTCCTGCTCATTGATTGGATGTTAAGCTGCTTTATTGACATAACAGGGAATAATTGGGGAGCAGTGTTTAGACAGGACATTCTCAGAACTTGGATTGCAGCCAGAAAAGGGGGCACAGAAATCAGCATTTGAATTTTACACAGTACGCAACAACGTTGTGCCTGCACACATATTCTGAGGACCCCTTGCTGCTAACACCTGGTAGTTACTGCCTCAGTGGTAGATTCCCGGTGACCTTTTCGTTCTCTTGCTTCTCTTCTCTCTGAATTCAGAGAGAATGAGCACCTTTCTTTAGATTGCTCTGAGGAAACTTGTGAGCCATCTTGCAGTTGTTCTTTGTGGGCACTGCCATGTGTGTCTGCCTTGACCTCTAGACCTGGTCAGTCTCCTGCCCGGCAGCATCTGCACCTGCTTATTCCTGTTCACCGTAAGCTAATGCTTCAGGAGGCTGGTGCTGCAGCTCCGTTGGTGGAGTGCTTGCCTAAGCCGAGTGATGATGCACACCCGCGGTCCCAGCACTTGGGAGGTGGAGGCACTACGATCAGAATTAAGCAGAATTAAGAGTTTTCCTACCCTGTAGAGTGAGTTGGAAGCCGCCGAGCCTGCATGAGACCCTTCCATAAAACAAAAGCCAAAAAGCCAAACAGAAATGCTTCAAACTGAAGTCCTCCTACATACTTGTATTTTCGTTATTTGCCTTCCTCCTACATACTTGTATTTTCGTTATTTGCCTTAGTCAGTGGCTTGGGAGTTATCTTGTGATCTCCCCTCACCATTCATTGCTCCTCAGTTGTTAAAGCCTGAAGCTGCTGCCTTTTTTTTTTCTTTCTCTTTTTTTAAATGGAAAGACAAAGTCTTACTATGCTTTGCGAACAGTCCATTATTCCTGAGCTTCAGATCCTCTGCCGTCATGTCTCAAGTCACTGAGTCACTGTTCTTCAGTTCTCTTTTGTGTCTCCTTTCTATCTCCATCCTTGCTGTAGCTGGCATTTTCTTGTGTTGTCATGACAATATCTTTCTTGTTCACACTTATACACCTTCTTTCCTTACTGTTTTCTCCATTGCATGATTTCTTGGGCCTGCCTGTCTGTGTGTGTCTGTCTGCCTGACTGCCCGCCTACCTCCCTTCCTTTCTGTGGTGCTGGACAATTGAACAAACAAAAATACATGCTAGGCAAAGTGCTTTGCTAAGCTATGCCAGGCTCAAATTAATTTTTGAAGTGCAGCCTTTCTCTGTGGTCTAGGCTCCAGTGCCAGGTATGTGTCATTCAGCCCAGTGATCTTTTTAGGTCTTTAGTCTTTAAAATATTTAAATATTTTAGAATTTAGGTAGGTTCGTGGCATCCAAAAGAAAAAGTCAAGCGCTTTTGCGTAACAAGTTATTCTCAAGCGGACCCCACCATCCCTTATTTTCTTGCCACATTGTTCACATTGAAGTGAACAAAACATTATCCTTGAGCTGGAGTTTTTGACCTGATGGAGGAGCAATAGTAGCTGTATTTATTAAACACTATGCCGAGCACTTTTCTTTTGAGAAGCCTTTCTGGGTTTTGTGTTTCTTTTACAGTACGGTGTTTGGGCTGTTGCCACATGGTCATTTTCGGCCACCTCAGTGCACCACTGAAAGGCTTGAAGGAGGACAGAGGGAAGCAGGAGTCCTTGCATGGCTCCTGATGCCTGTTCTTTTCTCTCACCCTTAGATCCCTGTCTAGTAGCTGGGTGCAGTGGTGCTCACCAGTAATCCCATCACTGGGAGGCTGAGGCAGGCAGATCTCTGTGAGTTCGAGCCAGACTAGTGTACAATGTGTGTCCAGGACAGCCAAGGCTACATGGAAAAACCCTGTCTCAAATAACCAAACAAAAGATCCCTGTCTAGTTCTTTTGTCAGTGTGGCGTTAGACCTTACTGTCCCTGAGCACCAGTACCAGCTGCTGTGTTTACCATTTCAGAGCTTACTGAAGGGATGGTATGCACACAAGACCCCTCACCACCAAGTTCTCAGCCCATAGTAGGTTTATTTCCCCAGAGGGACAAAGGGCAGGGAATAAGACAAAGACATGACGGGATACCAGGGGAAGGGGGGGATATTTAGCCCTGGGGAGGGGGTTAGGGAGTGGAGTTTAGGTCTACAACAACAAAGAACTACCTCTAGATAAAGAGACAGAGTGGCCCATCAGCAAATGGTGTGAAAACTGTTAGGATGGGTATCTAGTTTTGATTGGGCATGCTAATTAGCACAGCCAAAGGGGGCTTTTGATTGCTGGACCTTGGTAGTTAGCCTCAGAAGAAATCAGTGGTCAAATAAGGGAACAGACCTTGGTAGAATACAATCTAATGGTTTTTAGCAAAACAAAGGGGATGGGGAGAAGGGCAAGGCCTGTCAGAGCCATGCTTACTGCTGGCCAGAGTCCCTTTACTTTAGTTAGCAGTCCTTCAACTAGACAGAATTCTTAGAAGCAGGGGCTCTGGTTTTCTCAGTTAACCAGATCCTGTTTCACAGTGTTTGGTAGCATGTAAACCTCTCTGTATACGTAGAGAATGATGTGTCTAGGATGTAGGGCAGAGAATGGGAACAATTCCGCATCAGTAGAGTGTGGACTGAACCTTGAGACTTACATGAGAACCTTAAGACTTCTCTTTAGAACTTTTGCGCTGCTGCTGTTGCCTGGTTTTTAGTGTCATCAGGTATTAGACTTTTCTTCAACTCCTGAGTATAGAATTTGCTTTCTAAAGGTACCAGTCACCTTTGTAAGCTAGTGCTGCTTTAACACTTGTAGATTTCTGAGGCTAAGTTCAGTTTTGGGAAGCAGAAGCAAGCACAAGGAGTGCATTGCGGAGGCAGGACCAGCTTTGTCAAGTGCTGGGATTCTTGTTGGTGATCTTGGTTTTGACTCCTCTTCTCTTTGGTTCCTTAAAAACTAGGGAAAGTGCGCTGGCAAGTGCTGACTTAGAAGAGGAGCTTCACCAGGGGCAAGGGCAGAAAAGGAGACGGCCTCAGGGGAAAGAGGCAGGTGGAGGAGCGCCTGGTGTTGCCCTCAGCCTTGACGGGGGCCAGAGAACGAAAATCCCGCTCAACCCGGAAGAAGAGCGGTTAAAGAACGAGAGGACTGTGTTTGTTGGCAATTTGCCTGTCACGTGTAATAAGAAGGTGAGTGGGAGGGCTAGAACAGACGTAGAGAAGCTCTTGACCATGCTGACTGTTAGTGAGCTCCTGGTCACTAACGCATTGTAGCTGCGTTGTGGGTTCTGGTTCTCTTTGGCAGGTCACAGGCTTAATCTGGCCTGTGTGTGTCTGTGTGTGTTTGTGTGTGTGTGTGTGTGTGTGTGGGTGTGGGTGTGGGTGTGGGTGTGTGGTGCTGGGGCTTGGCTCCCAGCCCTAATTCAGGCTTCCAAAGGTCATGTTTGATTTTTGTTTGTTTTGTTTGTTTTTTCGAGATAGGGATTCACTGTGTAGCCTTGGTTCTCCTGGAACTCAACTCTATAGATCAGACTGGCCTCAAACTTAGATACCCGGCTGCCTCTGTCTCCCAAGTGCTGGGATTAAAGGCCTGCACCACCACTGCCCAGCCTGAAGCTCATGCTTAAAGTGGCGGTGGGCTCTTCCTGTTTGTTTGTTTTTCTTTCACTTGAGCATCTTTCCTGTTACTGCCCCTGGAATATAGACTATATTTCTCTGTCCTTCACTGTTCTGTTCTGCACACCCGAGAAGGTGCCCAGCACTTAGAAGGGCTCAGAGAGTACTTGCTTTGTGGAAGAGCGAGCACTGAAATGCCTTCTGTTCTGCAGGGCTCTCAGAGCCTACTGCCTGCCTTCCATGTGCGTGTGTTTGCTAGTCTGTGCAGTCCTCAGGCCCCAATCATGCTCATCTCTGAAATGATGAGACCACAGTCTCCTTTTCTAAAAACAAAGCAGCTAGACTCTAAACACTGACTTTTATTCTGTCCCCTTGTTTTGATTTGTAAAGATACTGTGTACTATCCTTTTAAAAAATCTACTTCTTAGGTTTCTTTTATGTGCATGAATATTTTGCCTGCATGTATGTGTGTGTACTGCATGTGTGCCTGGTATCTGTGGTGTCAGAAGAAGGCATCAGGTCCCCTGGAAGCTGAGTAACGGATAATTATGAGTTACCATTTGGGTGCTGAGTCCTCTGCAGTAGTAAAAAGTGCTCTTAACTGCTGAGCCGTCTCTCCAGCCCCTCCTTTTTGTTTTTGAGAAAGGATCTCATTATGTCTTTACTCTAACTCATCGCCATCCTTCTGCATCCACAAGTGCTAGGGTGAGAGGCCATGATGTGGATCCATCTCTATATACATGCCCTATTAATTAGCCTTGAGAGCTCAGTCCGCCTGCCTCAGCCTCCTGTACACAGCTTTCTGTTGGTGATTGATCGTCCTTTTAGATCACAAGAGTCCAGAGGAGAGGAGTATGATATTATATTGCTCTGCAAAAATAGTCCTACAGTAAATGGCTTTTAAATTAGAATTAGTTATAGAAAATATTGTTCTACCTGTAAAAACAGGTATTTTCTTCACATGTTGAAATAGTCCAAGAATCATGCCTAGAAATGTCTAACTAGGATTCTCGTCACACGGGTGGTCTCAGTCAGACAGCTGGAGAATTTCCCCGTGGAAGAGCATCCTTAAAAGGCACTCACTGTGGTTTAAGCCAGTGTGAAAAAGATCAGAGAATGTGTGCAAGTTACAAGTCTAATCTCAATTTAAGTGTCTCATAGATTATAAACATTGAAGCCACAGCTAGCATGCACGTCATGCCCGGATGCTATCGTGAACCTGAACCGTGCTTTTCTTCCTCCCGAGTTTCTGTAAAATCTCTGTTCATCCAGCTGAGTAGCCACCTGTTTTTTCAGTTTTTTGGTTTTTAGTCAGTCGATGTGACACTTCATCTTCTTGCCTCCGCTTTGGGTTTGTGGTGCTGGGGTAACAATGTGTGCTGCTCTCCCTGCTTCTTCCCACTGACACAGACACTCATGCAGGTGTCTATTGTTTATTTTAGAAGCTGAAGTCATTTTTTAAAGAGTATGGACAAGTAGAATCCGTGCGATTTCGTTCAGTGGTAAGTGTCCTCTCCCCTGAATACCACATAATGTCGCTCTGCTTTCTCTAAACCAAATCTCCTGGCCTTGGTGCCAGTGTCCATGTCTGAGCTGCACTGGGAAGGTAGCAGCTGCATGTGTTCTCACAGGTCAGTGACACCTGCTACCCCGGCTGGCCCTGGGGTGGAGTGGGCGGAGGACTGCTCCTCGCCAGGCCTCAGGCAGCACAGTGCCAAGTGTGGACGAGTGGCTGTTGCAGGCAGAGCTTGGGCACATGGAGAAGTGGTTGGTATCTCACCTCACTCTCAGCCGGTCATGTTTTCCGAGGGTGAATGCCCAGTAAAGGGTGTTTTTACTGGTTTCTTTCTGTTTGAGACAGAATCTCACTCTGTAGCACCGGCTCTTCTGGATCTCACTAAATAGACCAGGTTGGTCTAGAATTCGCAGAAATCTGCTTCTGCCTTCTGAGTGCTGGGACTAAAGGTGTGCGCCACTGCACCCAGCAGTATGTTTTTTAAAAAATATTTTCAGTGTAATTAGCATGTACAGGTAGTGCTTTCCTTGTTTCTTCTTTCTTTTTTCCGCCGAGACAAGGTTTCTCTGTGTAGCCTTGGCTGTCCTGGAACTCACTCTGTAGACCAGGCTGGCCTTGAACTCACAGAGCCCCACCTGCCTCTGCCTCTGCCTCTGCCTCCCAAGTGCTGAGATTACAGGCGTATACCAGCATGTCCAGCTTGCTTCCCTTGTTTCTAATTGCTCTTGCATGACTCTGTGAGGACTCTGAGAGCTGAGAGCGTGGGTGAGCAGTGGAGGGCTTGCCTAGTGTTTGCGGTTTCTCAGTCTTCACACCAGGGTGTGGGCTGGGTGGCTCTTGTTGCTGATGCTGCCTTGTGTGTCTCGGGATGCCCTGCCACTTTCCTGGGTTACACACCAGCTCCTGTAGACTCCGCATCCAACAAAGGCTTCCTGAGGTTGCCAAGTGTCCCAGTGCTGCTTTAAAAGGAGACATTTTCTGAGACTGACAGGCCTCATCATTTCTGTCAGTGTGCTTTTTCTGTTCCCCACTATTGCCTCCTATTTGATCTGCTCTCCTGAGCCCCATTTCCAATATGAAGTTCTCACCTGACCATTATTTAAGTCCTTGTGGCACCTGGCCTGTTACTATCTCTGCTTTCACAGGCTGACTTTTCCTAATTGAGTAACTTCTTTGTTTTCTCCTTGGCTTGTGACTATTCATGGTTTCTTTTAAATTTGTGTTATTGAGAATCTCTTCTTAAGATTTACTTTTGTGTGTATGGGCGGGAGTTTCCCTGGGATTATGTCTGTGCATCACACTCACGCAGTGCTCCTGGAGGCCTGAAGGGGGCGTCAGGTCGCCTGGAACTGACCGGGTTCTAGACAGTTGTGGGAGACCGGCCTGGGTCGTCTGGAAAAGCAGCCAGAGTTCATCACTGTGCAGCTACCTCCCCCGTCCATCTTGCTTCCTCTTGTTAGAATAGCTGGCTGTGCCGGGTCCTCCCATTTATGCCGCACCCCACAGAATGCAGGTTGCAGGGGCCCGTGGCTCTTCAGCCTCATCTTTCAGCGCAGTACTTACGCTCTGAGCTGAAGCGACTGTCTTGTTGGCCTGTGAGACCCTTCCCACAGCTGCTTCTTTGTCACTTCCTTTTCACTGTGTTGCTAGTGTGACGTGCCAGTGCTTCTGCTGGAGTGTGTTTCTCAGGATCAAGCTCATCCTCAGCCACATACAGAGTGCATGGCTAGCCTGGCTGCAAAGGCTCTGGCTAAAACAAACAAATAAGGCTGGCGAGGTGGCGCACGCTTGTAATTCCAGCACTCACAGAGGCAGTTGTATCTCTGCGAGTTCGAGGCCATTCTGGGCTATAAAGTGGGTCCAGGACAGCCAGGTTACACATAGAAACCCTGTCTCGAAAAACTTAAAAAAAAAAAAAAAGCAAGCATTGCTATTTTTTTCTTTAAAGATTTGTTCATTTATTATGTGTAAGTATTCTGTCTGCGTGTGTGCCTGCACACCAGAAGAGGGTACCGGATCTCACTATAGATGGTTGTGAACCACTATGTGGGAGCTGGGAATTGAATTCGGGACCTCTGGAAGTGCTCTTCATCTCTGAGCTATCTCTCCAACCCAGCCCCACTAATTTTAGGGCCCATTGGGAATATACAATCTCTGAGATGCAAAGGAAACCATGTTTCCTTATTACCAGTTTAGACATTTAAAATTACATGGAACAAATAGAAAGGGTTAATTTATAAATGTTTCCCCCCATTTACATTTACTTTATAAAACTGTCTTCAGCATACTTTTCTTTACTCTTCATTGGCTTGGGATCATGCTGTAGTCTGAGCACTTGTGCCTGCACTGTTTGAGAGAGGCTGTTGAGTGTGGTTCCCTCTGGAATTCCTTGTATCCTAAGCCTCATACTCTTCCCCTTTTCGGTTTGAATTAGGGCTCCCTGTAGCCTTGAACTCAAATAACGAAGCTGAGGGTGGCTTTACCTTCCTCCTCTCTCAGGTGCTGGGACTGTAGGGTTACAGGAAGGGGCCACCACTCCTGTTCTCAGTCCTTTTCACACGCGTTAGCGGAGCTGTTTCCTTCCTAATTTTCCTAAAGTGTTTTGAGTTACCTGAGTTACAAGTGGTTAGAATATTTTGGCTTCTACTGAAATTGCTAGGGGTGTAGCAGAGATAGACCACAAGTCAGCGCACAGAGCCCTGAGATCAGTCCCCCGCCCTGAGAAAGGGGGAAGAGTGAAAATGTTAACCACGTTGAAAAAACACCTCAGATTTAAATGCTTATTTTTTTTTTCTTAAAAGATGCCAGCAGAAGGAACACTGTCCAAAAAGTTGGCCACAATAAAGTAAGTGTATAATAAGATCCTTTTCTTTGCTTTTTCTTTTTTCTTTTCATTTTTCTTTCTTCCTTTCCCATCCTAGTATTCTGTAAAGTATACCCTATTTATTCAGGTACACCTGCTGATGGCTAGTTAGTGGTGGGTTTTAGGTTTTGTTTCATCTCATAGACAACACTGATGAATGACCTTATATCTGGTAATTTTGTACAAACGTGAGGTAGTGAGACCACTCTGCTTTTATAGTTTGGCTGTTATGCCACAGAGTTGATCACCTGTTTATAGTCACATTTTATAAGGAGTAGCAGTTTTAGTTTATAGGAATTGTATTTTTTGGCTTTTTTGGTCCTGGGCAGCCTAACAGGTAGAAGTGGTCTTTGTGGTTCAGGTTGAATGGGCACCCACCTTTGCAGCAGGGTGGCCTGGCTTTGTCGGAATGCTGGAGGGTTGGTTTTAATTGCATGGTAGCGATGAAGTCAGCTGTCTGTGATAAAAGGTTCAAATGTTGCTTCTCTAGTTGTCTTTTTTTTTTTTTTTTTTTTTTTTTGCATATTAGGATTCTTGCCATGGGAAACTTTATGTTTAGGTGTTTTGTTTTGTTTTCTATAAAAGTGTAATTTACCTTCAGGAAAATTGCATGCTTGAGATGTATGACTTTAGGATCTTCCTTTTTGCTATCTTGGGCTTGACCTCAGGGCTTTGTGCATGCTCAGTGACTGCTCTGCCAGCAGCCACACACATCTCATTGTGTAGCCCTGACTGGCTGGCCCAGAGCTCACGGAGATCTGCCTGTCTTCTGCCTCCCAAGTGCTGAGATTAAAGGCGTGCACCACCACATCCTGCCAGCCCGTAGATTTTTGAGACAGTCTTGCTGTGTAGCAAGTTCTGTGGGACTCCTGATCCTTCTGCCTTTGTTTCCTGAGTGCTGGGCAGGGAGGGGAACACCGCCACTCCTGGCCGCCTGTAGGTGCGCTGGTGAAAGCATTGCTGCGGTCTTCGTGCTGAGTCCCTCCTTAGCCCGCTCTACTGTGCCCTTGTAGTGCGTCCCTCCACCTCAGCTCCTAGGCGGCCGCTCAGGTGTGGAGTGGCATGTGCTGCTGTGTGACGGCAGCAGACTCCCCCACTTCATGGGTGTTCTGGATGGGATGTGCAGCCTGCTTTATGCTAGTAAGCACACACTGCTGAGCACAATTCAGCCTCCTGTATCTTCTGGTCTGGCTTCCCCAGCATGACTTTGAGAGCTGTGCTGTGTGCATCCGTGTTCCATTCTCTGTCAGGGCAGCTTCCTTGTGTAGAGTTAACAAAGTTTGCTTATTCATAGCCCTTCAATATTCAGGTGATTTCAGTTTTTACCTTTCAAGCAGCAAGGACTGAAAACATTGTGTCCAGCTTATTTCTGAGGAAGCCCTGGGGTGAGATGGCTGTGCCTTACAGTAGCCTGTTTTAGCTTCCTGAAAAATGGCCACTTGCCACCCTCGTCTCTGCATGCTTCACATTCCCCAGCAGTGGGTGAGCACGCAACAAGGACGTTCATGTCCTCACCAGTCACTCAGCGTCAGCCTTCCCAAAGGCTTCACACTGCTTCTGCTTTTCTCATAGTCTAAGAGAGCAAACAGTTTTTATGGGCTTACTGGGTATTTGCATATTTGGTCAAGTATTGTAAAAACTTCACCTGTTTTCTGCTATCTTTTCCTCTTGTTTCTGAGAGTAGGAAAGGGAGAGAGAGAAAGACAGAGCCTCAGACAGACAGACGGGTTGGATGAGAGTTACATATTCTGCATGCAAAAGCTTTAGTGTCTTTTAAAAATCAAAAGGGTAAGAAATTTCTTATTCTATTGAGGCCAGGTATAGAGTGCTGGCATTCATTAGCCTGTGGTGCAGTGGGGATGTGCGGAGGGCTCTGCACTAGTCCCAGAGCCAGGCAGCCCGGGGTCTGTCAGGAGGCTGTGCTCAGCTCCTCCTCGCCGTGGCAGCCGGCCTGCCCAGCACACCTGCTTGAACACTCACTCATGTATGTGTGTGGGCATCCATGTGCTGCATTAGGTGCGTAGGAGTCGGTTCTCCACCACCATGTGGGCACCGGAGGAGCAAACTCCAGTCTCCAGTCTTGTAGGCGTTTGCACTCACTGAGTCATCTTGTAGACAAGCTCAGCCGTTAGCCTTTGATGGGTCTTATGTTCCATGCCATCTTGTTGACAAGAGGTTCCTGATTCCTTTTCTTTCCGCCCCCGAGTCTTGTCTCTGCCCTGACTGCCCCTCCCCACAGCATCCTCACCTTCTTTGTCTGGAGGAGGATCCAGGTGGGGCTCGGCCACTCCTCTCTGGCCTGTTGTTACCACAGCTGTGCTCTGGGGCTCCTGCCCACTCTCCATCTTCCTGAGGATGTTAGCTCACACAGGGATGCTCTGTGCATGGCCTCTCCAGCATCAGTGCCTTGGAGGGTTCTGGCTGAGGCTCAACTGTGCTGTTATTGTCTTTTTTGGCGTGAGGACCCTGGCCTTGGTGTCCAGGCTGCTTTCCTCCAAGACCCTCCTCTCTGATGGCTTCTGCCGGAAGTTCTGACACAGTAGATTGGCTGAGAGCAGCTGCTGTGGGGTAGGGGAGCCAAGCACTGGGTGTTGTCAGTGCTTCGTGATTTCTCACTGGGTCCGAGGAATGCCAGCTCTCCCTGAAGCAGACCGGCCTGCTCGCCTCTGCTGTTCATGTGACAGGATCTTTTTAGACAGAAGAACAAAGCCACATTCTGTTCCTGTCTTCTTGGGGTGTTTGTCAGCAGCTGTGGGTTGTGGGAGAGAACTAGGTGCTGGACACCACCAGACTGAGTTTCTGTCCTTGGCTAGTGTGTTCACCTTTTGATCAGTCACACACCTCTTCACACCTTATTCTTCATTCATAGAGTCAGAAAAAGCCTGGTGGCGCACGCCTGTAATCCCCGCACTCAGCAGCAGGTAGAGGCAGGCAGATTTCTGTGAGTTTGAGGCCAGCCTGGGCCTCAAAGCGAGTCCAGGTCAGCCAAGACTACGTAGAGAAACCCTGTCTTGAAGCAACAACAACAACAACCAAAAGTCACGGAAAGAGCATCCATATTGGGATGAGGTTAAGAGACACATGTGAATGTCTGGCTCAGCGCTCCGCAGTGTTTCACATCTAATAAATCACAGCCATTTTTCTCAGTAGAAAACTGCCAAGTTGTACAGGGGAAATCACAGAGACTATGGCTGCATGCGCAGGCCCAAGCTGTATAGGATCCCAGCGCTGAGAGGGGAAGTGGGCACAGCCTCTGTGCCTAGCCCAGAAGCTGTCTACACAACTGTCAGCTGCTCACATGGGAAAAATTTGCTTTCTACAATGGTGCCTCACTGGGTATACCACATTTAGGCAAGGCCCTGTGCCCAGCAGTAGATGGCTAACACAAAATGGTGGTATTTTTGAACTTTTTGTTTTGTCTCATACTGCTTGGTTTGGACTTTTTTTTTTTTTTTTCTTTCCAACCATACTGGTCTTTTCTTATATATTACAGTTTCTGATTTTATGTTTTTGTGGGTGTGTGTATGTGTCCATCCTTTTTATTTTCTTCTGTATTGTTTGTTTTTTTATTTGACTGTTTTCTAAAGAGAGAGAAGGTGTGGAATGGGATGGGTGGCAAGGATTTGGGAGAAGATACAGGAAGAGAACTGATCAGACTGTATTGTGTGAAAATAACCTTTTTTCTTTTTTGGTCTTTTTGTTTGGTTACTTTTTTGTCATGAGACAGGGTTTCTTTGTGTAGCCTTAGCTGTCCTGGCACTCACAGAGATCCACTGGCCTCTGCCACCTCCCACCCCCCCCACTGGGATTAAAGGCGTGCATTATCATGCCTGGCTTGAAAAATAGTTTAGTTTTTTTTTTTTTTTTCAATAAAAAGAGAAAGGCCGTCTGGTGGTGTAGTGTGCTACAGCATGCCATGTGCCGTGCCTGGCGCTGTTTGCTCATCTGTGCGCTGGCTTTTTATTACTTCAGCAGCAGGCCAACATCTGTAGGCAAGGACCAGTGATCACTGCTACATCTGTATTACAGTTTTCCTTAAGATTTGTTTTTATTTTTATGTGTATGGATATATGTGCAACATGTGTGTTTGGTGTTCAAGCCAGACAAGGATGTCACGTCCCTGAAACCAGAGTTACAGATGGTTATGAGCTGCACTGAGGGTGCTGGAACTGGCCCAGGGCCTCTTCAAGAGCAACAAGTGCACGTAACCACTGAGCCATCTCTCCATCTGCAGGCTGTTTACCCTTAATATTACTGTTTTCTGCTGAATTACATCCATGCTATATTACTGCCAGAGCCCGCCGGCAGAGTCGAACAGTTCTTGAGTGGGGAGTGAGGATTGAAAGAAAGTTAATAAACCAACACAGTACACATGGGATCTGTCTGAGAGGGCTCTCAGTAGAAACTAGTCTCCCGGTTTATTCCCATAATCCCTTTTCAAGTCAGAGCAAAAGCAACTCAGTACAATGAATGTGTTCAGGGAGAAGTCAGACTTGTTTTACCTCTGACCACCTGTCTGTGTGATCCTCACACACAAAAGGTGTGAACTTGACAAGAGAAGATATCCCATCCAATGTCTCAAACAAAGGGAGATAGACTCGGCAAAACATCCTGCTTATCGCTGACTCCAGGTGAATGCTAGGGTGAAAACATGCCCTTCCTTAGAGCTAAATAACAAAGCAGCCTGGCAGACCAGCGGCTCCCCACGTTACCCTTTTGCAAGTATAGGTCTTGGGCAGCCACATCAACTGTAATCATTAATGGTGAAAAGCTGGCCTGGGGAGATGACACGGTTAGTTATATGGCTGGCTTGCAAGCACGAGGACCTAAGCTCGATCCCTGGATGCCTTGTTAAGTAAATAAAACGAAAACAGCAGGCGCGGTGCTTGGTGCTTGTAGTACTTAAAGTGCTGGAGAGGCGGGTAGAGCCTGGTGCCCAGTGGCCGGCCAGCCTGTATGGTGCGACAGGCCAGCGAGAAACCCTGTCTCAAAACTCTAGGGCCTGCAAGACTGCCCAGCAAGCACATGCCTGCCACCAAGCTCTGGAAGCCACATGGGGGAAGGAAAGGATTAATTCCCAAGAGCGTCCTCTGCCGCCACGTGAGGGTGCGTGCCTCCCTTACCTACAACTAAGTAAACAAATGTCTTAAAAATATACCAAAAATGGTAGACAGCACTTAGGGGAAGAGAGATGAGAGGGACCTCTGGATTCCATTCGCACCTGCACGTATGTGCAAGCACACTCACACCAAGTGGAGAGCAGCTATGACATGCCTTGCTGAGAACTGTGGTCTTGAAAAGGGACCATGACTGAGCCAGATCACACCTTTGGATCCAGCAGTGAGTTTATAAGGTACAGAAGACAGTTTCATGTCAAACTGTTTTCTCGGGGCCAGGCTGTGGGAGATAATTCATATCAAAAGCTGCAGCAAACTGAAGGAGAGAGCAGGCCAGAGAGTGCTGTCCAGGAGCCGATGAGGCTGCGGGCTGGATTAGGAGGGAGGCCACCTTGAGGAAGCGGGCGTGGTGGTGGCTGTGTGGTGGCCATCAGAGGCAAGGCTGGAGCTGGCTGCCAGGGCTTTGGCTCCGTGTGCTGAGCTGTTTGTGGGTGTGCACTTTCTATGCATGTCTTGCAGCGAGAAAGAAAAATATTAGGCACAGAGTTAGAGCCAGGATGACACTCTCATCCTTCTATTGTTCTGCGCTGACACGTGTGGGTGCCCTGTTCTTACCACTCCTTCGCAGTGAGACTCCCGAAAGTGTGCTTCCTGTTCTTTTGCTATCTTTTTATGTCTGCTCCTTTTTGAGTTGTTGATCTTTACTGAAATGTGGACCTTCTGCTCTGCAGGTCTTGTACTCTATTAATTGTAGAAAACAAAATTAGAATTTCTTTCTTGAATTTGAGGTTAGCAAGTTTTCCATGATCTGTTTTCCCTTGTGTTTGCTCTGTAGACGTAAATTTCATCCTGACCAGAAGAGCATCAATGCATACGTCGTGTTTAAGGAGGAGAGTGCGGCTGCACGTGCACTGCAGAGGTACTTGTGTCTGCGGTTGAGCACTCTGTCCTCTGTCCTGTGGGGAAGGGTTCCCACAACCCGGTGCTCATTTCAACGTCGATTTTCCCCTTGTCTTTGTAAGTAGAAATGGAGCCCAGATTGCAGAGGGATTCCGTATTCGAGTTGATCTCGCATCTGAAACTTCCTCTGTAAGTAGAATATGACTTGTTTACAGATCCTAACAAGAGTCAGATGTGGGAGCTCATGCCTGTAATTCCTGCATCAGGAGGGTGAAACAGAGGAATTACAGGAATTACAGAGTAACTGTGTGAAACTGTTCCCCAAAAAACAAGCCAGCAACAGTAATATCTTGACAGCTGTGTAGAAAGGCGGAGCCAGTAGTGTGAACAGGAGGGAAACTGAGAAAGAAGCCTTTCTTCTTTAGGGCAGCAGCTGTTCCGGAGAGCATGTGGCCTCAGTTACCTGGTGTCAGCCTTCCTAATGCTGCGACCCTTTAATCCAGTGACCCCACCATAAAATTATTACGTTGCCACTTCATAACTAATTTTGCCACTGTTGTGAATGAATCATAATGTAAATATCTATGTTTTCCGGTGGTATTAGGTGACCCTGTGAAAGGGTCATTTGACCAAAGTGGTCGCAGCCTTCAGGTTGAGAGCTCCTGCCTTAGAGCTCAAAGTGTGTGCTGATTGGCTCCTCAAAGGCCAAACTGTGTAAAAGCAGGCCTTCCGGAAGCAGCACTGTGAGTAGCGCTGTGCATGAAGCTGCTCCTCTGCTCACAGGTATGCAGAGGGAAGACAAGAGACAGACATGGGCAGGCGTATAATCAGCCAGAAGGGGAGCGATGTATGGGGGAGGGGCGGGGAGTTTCTCTCTTCTAACACACATGGCTTTTATTCTTCCTGTTGTTTCAGAGGGACAAGAGATCAGTATTCGTGGGTAATCTGCCTTACAGTAAGTTTGTTTAAGCAAATGAAAGTATCATTGTTAGTACATGATGGCAGGTCATGGGTTGGTGGCCAGGGCTTGCCTACGATGTGTGAGAACAGTAATGTGTGGAAGGCAACAAAAGGAAAGTGAGTTATTCTGGGTGTGATGCTCAGTATATATCTTTAATGTCAGCTACTCAGGGCCAAAGCACGAAGACTGAAAGGTGAAGACCAATTAGACTGCCTCAGAGGACAGTTTAGAAAGAGCTGGGGTTGTTGTGGCAGAGCTCCTCTCTAGTGTTACCACCAGAACCCACACAAACAACTAAGTAATTTAATGATTTGCTTGTGACTAACTTTAAGAAGCATTTTATAAGCTGGGTGATGGTGGCCCAGCACTTAGGAGGCAAGGCAGGCGATCTCTGAGTTAGAGGCCAGCCTGCTCTACAGAGCATGTTTTAGTATAGCAAGTACTACACAGAGAAACCCTGTCTCAGAAAAGCAGAAAAAGAAAGCAGCAGCATGCTTATGATGCTGTGTGCATGGGCCTTTGCTTACCTCGGAGCACATCAGACCTCTCTAGCTGCTACGGGGAAGCCTCTCACCTCAGCTGTGTTGGGTCTTTGTAGAAGCTGAAGAGTCTGCGTTGGAGGAACACTTTCTGGACTGTGGAAGCATCGTAGCAGTGAGGATCGTGAGGAACCCACTCACGGGTGTCGGCCGAGGCTTTGGCTATGTGCTCTTTGAGGTATGGGAGACGAATGTGCTGAGGCTCTTTGAAATGTTGGGTGAGGCCGCTGTGCTGGTGTGCTGCCATGTAAAGCCCCAGGTTCTGACTGAAGGAAGCTGAATGAATTCCTAACCACAGCAGAGTGACCTCGGAATTTTACCTTCTGTGACCATTCACTCAGTGTTTCCTAATATTCTTAGGCAGTAAAGAACGAAACCCACTTGATGGCACTTAGATTTATTTGTATTATTTGTCATATGAATGTGTGTGGTCTGTATGTAGGTTTGTGCATGTGGGTGTAGGTGCCAGGCCAGAGATGTGGAATCCCCACCCCCACCCCATGAGCTGGAGTTACAGGTGGTTCTGAGCCACCTAGCATGGGTGCTGGGGACTGAACTCCAATTCTCTGTAAGAGCAGTATGTATGCTTAACTGTGGAGTGAGGCGTTTCCCAGGACCAGGCTCTTGACTCCTGATGGGCATTGCCGGGAGGCGGGTGTCGCTCTCCTACACTGATCTTATTTGTTACTGGTCTTTATGTAACTCACCCCTTTGAGAAGCTTATAACATACTTTCTACCTCTCAACATTTAAAATTGTACTAATGGTTCTGCGTTGGAATAGAACAGAATTTCAGACTCAAGTAGAACTCTCGCCAGTCCCATATCTCAGGGACTGGGAGTTTTCTGCTTTCTACTTATAACAAAATTTTACAGAAAGTTGGGTTATGAGCTGTTCACTGTTCTGAAGAACGCACATGTGATGAGAACAGTGAACCTGTGGTTGATTGTGGGCATTTGGTGAGGCGGCTTAAGCCCCGCCAGGTAACCTTGAGGGGAGCATGAGCAACTAGGGGCTCAAGCCTGAGATTGACATATACCACTGAATTCTGACTAGTCTCATTACATAGGAGTTTCTGGTGGAAATTAATGTTTCTTCATCTTATTACTACAGAACACAGATGCTGTTCATCTTGCTTTGAAGTTAAATAATTCTGAGCTAATGGGAAGAAAGCTGAGAGTCATGCGTTCTGTTAATAAAGAAAAACTAAAACAACAGAATTCAAATCCAAGCTTGAAGGATGTCAGTAAACCTAAGCAAAGACTTAATTTTACTTCCAAAGATGCAGGACATTCCAAGAATGCATTTATTGGAGAAAAGGCTGTTCTCATGAAAAAGAAGAAGAAAGGACAAAAGAAAAAAGTGCAAACAAAGAAACCAAAAAAGCAGCAGTAATGACAGAAGCTGCCTCTTCCTTTCTGTGGTGAAGCAGCAGTAATGACAGAAGCTGCTTCTTCCTTTCTGTGGTGAGGGGTGTTTGGCAATGAGGGTCTCGGTTTTTTATGGAATATGTGAAAACTGTGGAGGCTTCCACAGTGCTTTTTATTCATGTTATATGTCAGGCTTCTTTGAAGCTTAGTTCTTAGAAGTGGATGAAAGAGAAATAATAAACATTAATACTGGTTGTGCTTAGACCAGATATTCAAATGGTTACTGTGGGAATACTGACTCTAGGTGTGGAATCTCATTGTGCCTGAGAAAGGGAGCTGCTGGTGATACACACCCGTGCTTCACCTCTCATCTCTGTGGAGAGCCCCATCTCTGCCTTATTCCATCCGTCAAATACTTGCTAACTAGTAAGAACACTAAGAGAAGTGTGACTGACTCCTAATACATAGCCAGCAACTACAGTGGTCATTGATGTCCCTGACAGGTTGCCCATGAGGCTGGTTTCATTTGAAGACTACTCTTCCAGGAAAATGTCATCCTTAAATTAGTGTCGCTCAGAATGAAGCAGCTGCCTCAGAAAGCGTGAAGACATTTCCTACTGAATTGTGATAATTAAATTGAAAACTTTAGATTTGAATGACAGGACAGCGTACTGCTGTGTTCTGTAGGGGGTTGGCCTGGTTACAGTGACTGGCTCTGATTTTACCAAGCTGGGGCTGGTTCCAGGATGAAGTAAGGGGAGGGGGAGTAAGCCAAGGGCTGATCTAGTTAGGCAGAGTCTAGTAATACACATCCTGTCACGTTGATAGGCAGGAGGATAGGATGAGTTTTACGAATTTAGTTTTGAAAAATCTGTCTTTGGGAACTAGCATGTAGAAAACCTAATGCATGTTTAAGACATAGGCTGGAGAGGTGGCTTCTCGGTTAAGAACATGCACTGCTCTTCCAGGAAGACTGGGGTTCAATTCCCAGCACCCATGTCAGGCAGTTCACAACTGACTACCTGGAGCTCCTGGGTCCAACTCCTCTGGCCTCCTCAGGCTCCTGCACTCATGAACATACCTACACAGAGGCATAAACATATAATTAAAAATAAAAGTGTAGCTTTTAGAACAGAGAAAGTTCTGTTTCCTGTGTCCAAGACTGAATATTTCATGGTTAGTTTCCCTTACGGTATTTGGAACCTTGCTTTTCAGGTTCCAAACCTTAAATCTCAGTAATTTTATCTGATCATTGTTGAGCATTTTTGCATAAGTTATATAACAATGGAACATTAGATTTTGTGTGCATACTGTAACTCATGTGAGTGAGCAGCTTAACTAAAGCATAGCAGATTATATGTGGACATTATTACTGTGTGTATAACGTGAATGGAGGCGCATGGGTGCCGTCGTGCACATGTGGCTGTCCTTCCGAAGCGCACAGCCTTTTCCCTGCACCCAGATGTTTTGGAATTTGTTACTGTGTAACTGTTGAATCTACTTTCATAAATAGAATGTGTGCTACTATGGTTGCTTAAAACATTAAAAAATGTATTTTGTAGAAAATTTTCTAAAGATATTTTGTGTAATTTTTTGTTACCTGGAAAAAAACTTGTTTATATCTGATTAAATATTAAACCATAAGACTGTGTGTTGAGAGGTTCACAAACTTAAGAGTTAATTCCTGGGACTGGAGCAAAATCACCAGATCACAGTCCTTTCAGAGCAAAGGTCCAGCAGCAGTCCACACCCAGGTTAACCTTAGGATGTGACTGGAATCACGGAGCCCCTAAGAAAGTCCATGGAATGTGCTGACCCCCTTCCCCCCCTTGCTACAGCCTAGACTGCACGTAATGGCAGGACCAGAGGTCAGGTGTCCCCCAGATAGCCAGGCCTGACCATTTGCAGTCTTGGTGCCTAAAACAGAAAAATCATTTTGAAGGTCAGCTCCCCTGGAGACCCTTTCACCCAATCCCGTAATGCCAAGACTTGTACTTCCCTGTTTGCGTTTTTTTTCCCCCTTTAAAAACCTTGTTTTCCCAGAGTGGGGGTTCACTTGCCCCTTTGTCTTTGTGAAGGGCAGCAACCCAGCTCCTGTTTGTAATAAAAGACCCTCATGTTTTGCATCGGACTCAAATCCTGTTGGTCATTTGGGGACTCGAGATCTGGGTCTTAGAATTCGTGGGCAGCAGTGGTGAGAAGCTGGCTTTTATCATAAAAATGCTGGGTAGGAGTTGACTGAAAGTAACTTATGTCTCTTGCTACCTCTATCTGCTAACCTAGGTAGGCCTAGTCCTGGAAGACTCCTTACAGTCTAGAGTGTTTTCAGCCTCTGAGACTTACTGCTTAATAAGCTCACCCTTTCTTGTTCTCACTGAGCTGCTTCAACTCAGCTGTTCTGGCTCAAACTCCAGGCTGATTGATTCAAACTGGCTTCTCTTCGGTTTCTGGCTGAATTTCTCTGCTTGGCCTCAAACTCTGGCAATCTGTTCTAATTTTCTGGCTCTTTCTGTCTTCACCCACGTCTACTTTTTTACCTCTTCAAACTGTCTGTAAAACTCTCGGAAAAAAACTGCTTCTGAATTCCATGAACTGAACTGCCACTAACTCCACTGCACTGCTGTTCAGCTCCCTGACTCAGCTGAACTGCCTGCACAGCACTCAGAGTCACTAGGGTGCTGGGATTAAAAGCATGTACCAACCACCTCGCCGGGACGTAAGCTTTTCTGAATCTTCCTCTATACCAGTCTGACCTTGAATTTGGAGATCTGCTTGCCTGTCTCCTGGGATTAGAGGCATGTTTGTATTCCAGCCAGAATAGCCATGTTGCTGGATTAAAATTCCTCACAGTGGTTAGCAGTTGGCTTTTAGTACTGATAAAAGTACTGGTTAGGTGTTGATTAATCATGAGAATTAGTCATTTTCTTCTTGGTTTCTACAGTGAGAGGCACAGGGAAGCTTTGCATCACCTACCCTTTACCTTGCTGCTGTAGCCAATTCTTGGACCGGCAGAGCTTGTTCCTGTCCCAGGCTTCCATGTAACATGCCCCGTGAGTGGTCGTAAAGGGTGTTTGTGTCTGACCAAGGTCAGGGGATGTAAAACTAAGCAAGTTTCCTAGCTTCCCTGTAATACCTCCACCGGTAATAAAAGGTGAGTGTGATGAGTTACCTTCAGCTTTGCAGTATTTCCTAATCATCGACACGTTTATTCAACATGAACATTTTGCAGGGCTGTATGTGTTGCTGATATTTTATTAAAAATGCATTGATGAGGCAAAAGGTGCAGCTCAGTTGCAGAGCACTGAGCCTTCATGCCATTCTTGGTTTGATCCATAGTACAGTAAGTTAAAGTAAAAACACTGGTTATCACTTAACTTATCCCAGAACCCAGTTTTTGCTTTCATTCACCAAAAACTTGGGTATTCCAGGCTGCTTCCATTGCAAGAGTTTGCTTGTGTTTTACTTCTGTGTTAGCATGCTGCTGTCTCAACATTGCGTTTACTACACATAATCCGCTCTGGGCTTACCTCTAAGTCACAGCCACAAAGAATACCCACTGTCTGGAGTTCACGGTCTCATGCCAACTAGGGCGCTGGGTAACTTCTGTTCCATGCACTAAAGGCTCAGGAGGTTGAGGGTCACAGATAACTTTGGGGATGAGGAAGATCACGCTGTGTGCAAGGTATAAGGAAGCATCTTTCTGTGCTGCTCTGTTCCTCGGGCCTTGTTTGAATGCACACATGCCTCTAGGACCATTTCCTGTTCTGATAAAGCAAGGTTCCCAGGCTAGGCTTGTCCTCCAGTGAGACTTGGCTGTGTTATCTCTGTAGTAACTTCAGACACCAACTATTCAGAGCAAGTTTCATCAGTGAAGGGTGCAGTGCTGTACCCGACTGCCTTTCCTTCTAATGCTGCCACAAGTGTGTGGTGGGTGGCTCTTACCATTGCTGATGAGCTGGCTGGGATTCTTTTGCTCAGATGGAAATCAGGTAAGTAAGGAATAGCTTTTGTAGAGGTGGTAGTGCCTGGGACTTTGAGTGCTGGAAGCTTATCAGTTGGAAGCTTTCCATCTTCCTTCCACCCTCTGCTATCTGCCATCCTGCTTCTTGCTGCTCTCACAGATGGGTGGTGGTGTGGGCATGGTTGCAGCTGTGGCCACTTTCCTGCCGCCCCTCTAGTTGCTAGCTCAGTGTATCAAAACTGCAGGGTTTGTTTTAATCAGTTGGAAGAAGCCTTTTGGGCCTAATGTGGCAGCACTAGGCACCAACACAGGACAGCATCCCCCAGCTGACTCCAGTGGAGCGGACCTGTCTCCAGCGCAGCCAACCTGTAACCCCATACCCAGGCAGGTGGAGCTGCTGGGGCTTGCTGGCTTCACACAAAGTACCAGCCCCAGTGTAAAGACCTTGCCTGAAAAGAAAAAGAGAGGACATCTGACCTCCTGTTCTAGTTTCTGTGCACATACATTAAGTTTTTAAAACTGAACAACCTGGTTGTGGGAGAACTTGCACCAGTCATGACAAACTCTACACAGGAAGGAAGCCTAGTGTGTGCACTAATTCTGCGACACTAAGGGAAGTGCTCCTCACCTAGCCTAGCTGCAAAGTGTCATCCATAGTTCACTGTGGCTTCTGATGACAAAAAGACCATCAGTCTCAGTGTTCTGAGTCAGTGCTCCTGGAGCTGAGCAGCGAACAGCTCAAGTTGCCGACGGCCAGCAGGGGTGCGTTTAAAGTACGTGGGTTGCCTCAGTTCTTCACAGAAAGGTGTATACAGCAAAGACGCCAGGAAAGTGCCACACGCACGCACGCGCGCGCACACACACACGCACACACAGCATTTAAGTGTGCTCCATAGTGTCTCACAGTGCTCTGCTCCCGCTCCCCGGGAAGAGGTGGGTCCCCTCAGTTCAGGCTGGCCGCCTAAGCCTTTGAGCCTTTCCCCATGCACGACCTAAGAATCGCCCTATTCTTCTCCACAGCTTAAGATAGAACATCATAAAATCACTTCAAAGCCAGTCATGTGTCCAAGTTCAGTCACAACCCAACTTCAAACGCGAATGCTGCCAGGACTGGTGGTCCAGGCCTTTAATACCATTACTCAGGGGGATGAGGCAGGAGGATTGCAGGTTTGGGGCCAGGGCAGGCTACACAACAGGTTCTAGACGTGACTAAGCTCCAAAGCTAAAAAGCAAACGCTCACATCAAGTCACGGGCTTCCTGAGATGAGGCGCTGTTCTCAGCAGCCCGGGGCCCCACCTCTGCCTTCCGACAGCAGCGACGGCGGAGCTGACTCAGCGCGCCTCCTCCACGTGCCGCCACCGAGCCACAGGTCGCAGGGGGAGGAGGGGAGCGCGCGCCCTCCGCAGTGCACGCCCCGCCCCGCACACGGCGCCCCGGCCGTCTGCGCGTGCGCGCAGGCTCCTCCGCGCAGGCACCGCCGCGGGCGCCCCCGGGGTCCTCGCGCGCCGGAAGTGCTCGCGCTCGGCCTCTTCCGTCCGGAGCGGAGGCTGGAGGCCGCTCGCGGCTGGCGTGCTCGATCGCCCGGAGCCAACCGCTGTCGGCGGGCCGCCGCGGCCGGGCTCACGCCGCGCGAGGATGGTGGGCCGCAACAGCGCCATCGCCGCGGGCGTGTGCGGCGCCCTCTTCATCGGCTACTGCATCTACTTCGACCGCAAGAGGCGGAGCGACCCCAACTTCAAGAACAGGCTGCGAGAACGTGAGTGGGCCCGCGCGCCTCCCGGGCCGCCCCGCGCCGCGCCCAGGCCCGCCCGGGCCCGCGGCCTCCATCTTGCGCGGCCGGGCTCCATCTTGCCGCCCCGCGGCCCGCGCGGGCCTCACCCCGGGGCAGCCCCCGCTCCCTTCACCGTTGAGGACAGTCGCCCTTCCGTGGCCGCTTGCAGTAGCGTCTGGGCGGGCCCCGAACTCGCGGCGTCGGCCGTTGCCGGCCTTGCCCAGGGCTGCGCCGGGGCTCGCCCGGAAGGCGGTGCCGGTCCGCAGCCTCAGGGCGGCGTGGGCCCTGCATTCTTAAACCCTCTTGGAGGCTGCTCCGGTGCCTCCAGGATATGAGTGAATGCTAGAGCAAGCGCGGGGGAGTCCAAAGGGCTGCGCTCCTCACGTGGCTCCGTCCTATTTCATGCCCCCGACATCTTTGGGAGCCGCCGGGCCATCTCCGCACTCCTTTCCCCCGCGGGAGCCGCCCATGGGCTTCAAGGGACTCTGATTTTCGACAGTCCGAAAGCACATTTTTTGGAACAATATTTTTTTTTTTTGCGCTTTTTTAAGGGTGCTTAGCCAGCAACCCCATTCTCTAGTACTTCAAATTTTTTTTTTTTTTATTTAATTTTTCTAGATAGAGTTTCTCTGTGTAGCCTCGGCTGTTCTGTTTCTATTTTGTTTTTATTTTCTGAGACAGGGTTTCTCTGTGTGTGTAGCTGTGGAGGTCCTGAATTTAAACTGTAGACCAGTCTGGCCTCGAACTCACAGAGATCCTTCTGCCTCTGCTTCCCCAAGTGCTGGGATTACAGGTGTGTGCCACCACGCCGGCTCTTCTAAGTCATTTTAATTTT
Source organism: Meriones unguiculatus (assembly GCF_030254825.1). Taxonomy (NCBI): domain Eukaryota; kingdom Metazoa; phylum Chordata; class Mammalia; order Rodentia; family Muridae; genus Meriones; species Meriones unguiculatus. Next base: position 2,030,921 of record NC_083358.1, read on the forward strand.
TCGTAGCCGAACCATTTTCATCATGTGGTGGGTAATACAGAGAATTTGTTTTTGTCCGTTGCTAGGTAGAGTAATGGAAAGAATGCTGCTTGCATTCGGAGACTGCATTTTTGGGACCACCAGCCTCCACTCCAGCTCATTCTTAACTGTGGAGTAGGGCTTGATGGTTCGTCCTTGAAAATGGAAGACCCTCCGGAAATGCTGGCTGTGAAGTAGGCCAGTCTACGCAATGCCTTGAGGCTGTGGGTCTACAGACATCGTAGCCAAGCAGGTTCAGTCTTCGGAAGGCCCTGTTGGAAATCTTGAAAGTAGTTTTTGTTTAAAGAAATCCTAAGTTGTTTCAGGAAAATTAGGGTTTGGGATTTTTTTTTTTTAAGACTGGGGCTCACTGTGTGTAGACTGATTGGCCTGACCTCAAACGATCAGCCTGCCTCTCCAAATGCTGGTTTAAGGGTGTGACCACTACACCCTGCTAGGGTTGTTTTCGAAATGTTTTCAGCATTCCTTTTCTTGCCCTTCCCGAGATTGACCCACGGCCTTTTGCAGGTTAGACCATCCTCCACTGCTCTGTCGGGGTTGGCTGGTTGGTTTTTCCCTGCTGATCTCAGTGAGTTACTAAGTGCAACAGTGAGGAGAAGGCAGAAAGACAGAAGGAATGAAAGCTAGAGTTTCTGTTTGTTCTGGCAAATTTTGCTAACAAGCAATTAATTTCACAGTCTCTATAGTGGGTGATTCCTTCGGTTAGGTATCTTTCTCTGAGCAGACTCCATTACCCCACCCACCCATTGGTGTTGAGGCTTGACCTCAAGTATTGAAGCAGTCACTCTGCCCCCTGCAGGTGCTTTGCTTGAGTGCGCTTGGTGAAAGATCCCTTTAGGAATACATTAAGTGACTTATGTAAATGACCAGTGAATTGGATTTGGGGTGGTTCTTAGGCTTTGCATGTTTTTGTTTGTTTGTTTTGAGACAAGATCTCTAATGGTGGCTGCTTTTGAATTCAGAGAATTCCCCCTACCTCTGTCTCTTATGTATTGGGATTAAAGGCATGTACCTGGTTTACAGTTGTTTTTGTTTTTGTTTTTTTTTTTTAGGTTGTTGTTGGTTTTTTTTTTTTTTGTGGATATAGTTGTTTAAACTTGGTAGATTTACAAGTGTCTGAGACTTAACATGAACAAAAAGCTTGATTTTGCTGATTAACTGTATAACTTGTTTTTAGTCTGTTACCATCTGTCCCATTGTTACAGAGACAATCTTATGAAATTAAAGGCAGAACTTGAATCATCCTGCTAAAAAGGAAACAGTAATAAGGATCTTATCAGTTACCTATGCCCATGCACTGTGCTAATGTGGAAATTGACTTTTACTCCAGTAGGATTCATTGCCTTGTTATTTTATCAAAATTCAGGTTTAGCATATTGTATTTTTCATTGCCTACTGCACACTTTTGGCTTGTTTATGAGGTGGTTTTGAGCTGGATGGTGTGTCTAGTGGCGCAGATAGGATGAGGGCAGGGGGGCTGGAGTTTAGCTGCTTGAATAGCCGTCATCAAGTATCAGCAGATCTTTCAGTCACGAGTTTGGCACTTGGACTCAGTACTTTTAGGTTTTCAGAGATGGTTTGCTTGGTTGGTGGCTTTTGCTTTTCTTGACTGATTTGGAGAGTTAGACTTTCTGGATCACAATTTACCCGTCTAGTCCATTGGGAGAGAGTCTTTCTCTCTTGCCCCTTGGTTATTTCTGTCCAGGTCATAGTATTGAGTGATTGTTACTTCCTAGGTATTGAATATTAACTGTGATGCCAAAAAGGTAGAACATGAGCCTAGGCACTTGTACTAAATATTTTACATTTCTTATTCATAAGTCTGCTGTAAGCCTCATAATTATATGTGCTACCATTAGATCAGTTTTATTGAGGCCCAGGTTACTGTGCCTCCTCCTTATTCTAGTGTCAATCATTGGATACAAACCTGCATATGGTCCGCATACACCTACCACTCCTTACTGGGCATACCATTACAGAGCAGGGAGGCTGTTTTTTTTTTTTAAGATTTATTTATTTATTACTTATGCAATGTGTGTTAGCATGTACACCTGCACGCCAGAAGAGGGAACCAGATTTCATGTTTAGATGGTTGTGAGCCACCATGTGGTTGCTGGGAATTGAACTCAGGACCTTTGGGAAGAACAATCAGTGCTCTTATCCTCTGAGCCATTTCTCCAGCACCCGGGAGGCTGTTTTTAACTAAGCAGCCTGCAGGTAAGACTTTCAGAGTGGATTTGGAGCTCCCCCCCCCCATTTTTTTCTTTGGTCAAATATATAAATGATGCTGGGACAATGTTGCATGCCCAGTCCCTGCACTGGGAGCTGGAGGCAGAAGGATCAAGAGGCCAGGGGCCTCAGCTGTGTTGAAGTTGCAGGCAGACTATCCTGAGAACAAAACAAAAACAAAACAAAAAAACCCGCCAAAGTCATATATTTTATTTTTACAAAACATCTTGCTTAAGGAAGATAATTTAATAGTAAAACTAGAATGTAATATATTTCAGTAACGATGGCTTAATTCTTTTATGTTGTCAAGGTAGCTTTGTTCTGTTGGTGTGCAGCTGGTTGGGACAGTGTCTTTTGAATTGGTAGGCCTGGTGATGCAAAAGAAAAGAGGAAACTCCTATTCTGAAATGTCAGTTCACTCACCAAGAAATAGGGCCAAGGATTCTGGGGTTAGGAATGTTTTGTAGAATTAATGATTTGCTGTATCAATTAAATGTTTTGATCTTTGTGATGATAGCCAGATGAAATTTTATTTTGTTTTTCTTGTAGGAAGAAAGAAACAGAAGCTTGCTAAGGAGAGAGCTGGGCTTTCCAAGGTAATACAAATCTTTTTGTGTGTAAAAGAATAACTTAGACTGCAGGCTCTTCAGGCCTTTATTTTCCTGTGATGGTGATAACAGAACACCTCTCTGGGTAGACAGCAAGGACACCAAGAGTTCGTGTTCTCAGCTCCTTCAAAATGGTAAAAAACAGCATTTGATTGGACTATCCTCATCCAGTGTCATGTCAAAGGCCCGCTCTGTGGTCTGGCCACGGGAGAAGGTGGGCAGAGGCACCCTGGGGTCATAAGGGAATGTCTTCAGTGACAAGAACCACGTCTGTTTAACCCAGAGCTCTCTAAAGTTAGTAAGCCTGTGGGCCAGAATTATACCAGCTTCTATTAGTTAGAGTAAGTTCTAACTTGTAGAATATAAATTATTCCTTTTTTTTCTTTTCATAGGTCCTGAGTTCATAATTTTTAATGACTACATAGGTTCTTATGTACTTGATTAAATATTTTGTGCTGTGTGAGTAAAATGCTAGTCGCTGTACATGTCACTTTCCCTCTGGCTGACATCTCTTCCTTGGACTTGTAGAACACGAACTATTGGATCATTAATGGTTCTTCTAAACGCACACTCGGGCAAGGAAAAATGGGACTGATAAACGTTAGACTTTCTGTTCTTTTGAGCCAGTAGAGTGATAACCATAGCTGACCAGATTCCGTTCCAGTGAATGTAAGCCGTGAACCACTGTTCTAACATGTCCAGACCACCTTTCAAGGTGTGGGATATGAAGATGAGCTCACTTAAGACCACTGTACCTGTGACAGTGTGTGGGGGTGTGTCTAACCTTCTGGAGATAGTGGGCCTTGGGTGTGCTGGGCAGGCTCTCTACCTCTGAGCCATACTTTTTCTTCATCGGATGCTAATGGTTGTTTATCATAAAAAGATTAGACGTAGCTGAGGTGATCAACAATGCATAGTGACTATGCTGTCACTCCTCAGTGGTATGTTTGGCTAGTTGGGTCCTGTTTGCACGGGTCTGCAATCCCTTAGGCCAAAGGTTGGAAGGTTTGAGGCCAGCCTGTTAAGATCTGGCCAAAAGAGGACTTGGAATGTAGCTCAGTGGTAAAGTACTCTTCAGTGTGCAAGGGCTGCTAGGTTCAGCCTCACGCCCAAGCAACAAAAATGTTGTGCATCTTTGTGAATGTATGTACACACATGTAACATACAGAGAAATCCTTTGAGTGCAGAGAAAATGTGTGTGAAATACTGTTCTTAGAATGAATTCTCTTATTGTTAGTGGTTTTCTGTATGTTGGTTATATCTGCAGCATAATTTCTGCATGTTCTGTTTCCAGTTACCTGACTTAAAAGATGCTGAAGCTGTTCAGAAATTCTTCCTTGAGGAGATACAGCTTGGTGAAGAGTTATTAGCACAAGGTAATGGTCATTTCAGGGTTCAGAAACAGGTAAAATTACTACTCACATTGATAAAACCTTATGGCAGGATTTCTTGATAGTTGAAACAGTCTGAATATTTCAAGGTGGGTTTGGGTACTTCCGACTTAGGGGTCTCCAGAAAGACCGACAGGAGCAGTAGTCTGGCTCTGTGGTCTGAGTATTAGGCGTACTTGATCTGCCGTAAAATGTGGAAGGTAAGGCAACAGCTGAGTGAACTAAGGAGAGAGAACTTCGTTTTTGCAGGAGACAACTCTCAAGCCATTTAGGGGGTGTGTGTCCATAGTGCTGTATAAATAGTAACTGAATGACTGTGATCACAACTTGCCAACACTCACCTAGTTTTCAGTGTTTTCCAGTGTCGTAGGAAGGAATGGCTAATAAGGCTAAAAGAAAGTTAATTTACCTAATCAGAGTCACTGAGTGTGTTAGTCAGGGCTCTGTAAGGAATAGAACTCATAGAATGAGCACACACATGATTTATTAGAGTGGCATCTCATTTCATATTTGATCAGTTATGTGGTCCAGAATTTAATTTAGATAATTACTGTGGGCCTCATTTATTCAATCACTTGTATTGAAAGGTAATTTTGTTTTGTTGTTTGTTTTTTTTCCCCCTTCTTAAAAATATTAATTGGTTTTATTTTTTGTTCTAGAATTGGGTAACATTTTGTTCATACAATAGGATAATTCTCAGGAAGCTAGATTATTAGCTTTTATCTCAGAAGTAGTTTTGAAGTTTTTGCTATCATTAATAAGCTTGGAGGAGTTCTGTCGCCAAACCCTCAAGGCGAGGCAGGTGGTCTTCTGTGAGTTCAGGCCAGCCTGGACTACAGAGAGAGTTGCAGGGCAGCCAGGGCTACACAGACAAAAACAAAAAAAAAATGGGTATGTGTCATTTTATTCTTTCTGTCTCACTGGCTTCTGATAGAATTGAAATTAATGCATAATGTGTATTTATATGTATTCTATTTGTTTTATGAGGAAAGTTATGGTGACCAACTTTACCCTTTTTAAAATGTATTTTGTGGTCTGGGAAGATGGTTCATTGGTTAGAACCATAGCTGCTCTTCCTGAACACTCAAGTTTAATTCCCACACCCTCAGACAGACATGAATATAGGTAAAACAACAGTGCACATACAATAAAAATGAATTTTAAAACATTTAAAAAGTTATTTTGTGTGTGGGACATGTACCCAAATTCCATGTGTGGGTGTAGAGGTTAGAGGAGATCTTGGAAACTGTTCTTTTCCACTTTTCTGAGTCTGGGGACTGAGCTAGGGGACTCGGCCTCCTCACCAGCCCCAGCCTACTTTTCATTGTCTCTTTCTTTCCTAAGAGATATTTGAGTTCATTCTGTTTGACTTTGTTCTTTCAGTTTTGCCAATAGTTACAGGTAGCCTAGCAAAGTTCACTAGTTTCCAAGCTTTTCTTATTAATCATTTTTAGTGCGGAAGAATAGATACGGGTTAGGAGACTTCCCAGAGGGGCTCAGGCGTGTGTGTTCTCAGAACCACAGCAGTGCCTCAGCCCGGAATGACCAGGTTCCTCTGATGTTTCCCCAGCAGGAAGATCATTGACAGTGCTGGTTCAGAAGAGGCCTGGTGCCTGCTGGACCAGTGTCCCTGGAAAGGGCTGCAAGGCCCGGGTGACAGTGGGTAACACAGTCAGGCGGTGCCTGACCTGTGTATGGGGGATAACTGTGATCCCCACACCAACAGCAGAGATTGAGCTGTTTCTGACCATGCTGGGGGGCTGGGGAAGCCAAGGTGCTGCAGCAGTCAGTTGGTGAAATAGGCTCATTTCTGTGGGCACAAGAAATACAGTTCTGATTCCCAACTGCCAGTGATTTGGGCTAGGATCAGGCAGTGACGAGATTTATAGCTTCAGATAACATGTAGCTTTGTTTGCCTGGCAGGTGAATACGAGAAGGGTGTAGACCACCTGACAAATGCAATTGCTGTGTGTGGACAGCCTCAGCAGCTGCTGCAAGTGTTACAGCAGACTCTCCCACCTCCAGTGTTCCAGATGCTTCTGACTAAGCTTCCAACTATCAGTCAGGTAAGGAGTTAGCGTCCCTGCTGTGCATGGAGGATTAGCTATGCCAGACCTTGTCCAAATGAACTAGCATAAGGCCCAGACTTGTGTCAGATGTGACTCAGAAGCGAACGTGTTTGTGTCGAGTGTAAAGCTTTATGTTTGAGTCCCCAAACTCAGCCTGTTGGGAATGCAGTTTGTTTTGGAGCCCTTGCCATTGTGCTCAAGGCTCTGGGCATGCTTGTGTGGGGGCTATTATATTATGCTTTTCAGCTAGCCTAGCAGGAGATAAAGAAGCCGAGACCATAGCGTGGACCATCCCGGTCGGTGTCTGTCAGGCTTGGTCCTGTCTTTGCCACTTCCCTGCTGTTGGCTTTGAATTTTGTGCTGTTTGACTGTTATCCCAGATTTCTCTCTTGGAAGTGCAAGTATTAATGCTTAACACAGCTGTGCCACATGCCTACAATCCCATCCCTCCTGCCTGAGGAAGGGAGGCTGCTAAGTCAGCGCTGCTTCGTGGACACTGGGTACTTAATGTGCTCTTCAGGTCCTTGGGATTCTCTCTGAGGGATCCCAACAAATCTTAGAACTGCTGCTGCACATCAGTGTGACATAGTTAGGAATTAGCAAAGTGGTGATGGAAGTTTGCACGAAAGTTTTTAGATAGGCACTTAATTTTTTTTTTTTTCCTTTCATGGTTTGGTGTTTTACTCAGGTGAAGGCTTTACCTCTGAGTCATGTTCCTGGCTCCTTTGTGTCGCTTTTTTAACTCCTCTAGATTGGAAAAGGCTTGGGGAAATTAAACTCCCCCAAAGGTTTTAGGAAGACGTAGAAAACCACGATGAATATGGTTGCAATCTGTGCATGCTTCAGTTAGTGTGTGTGCTGTTGAAGGGACAGCTGACTCCATCTATGTTGTGTTGCTGTAAGCAAATACCCAGTTCTCGGAATACCTGAGAACAGTTACTTGGCTGTTGTGGCTGTGTTCCGATGTGGCAGAATTGGATGCCACGGCATGGCCAGTGAAGAGCTGGAGCCCGTGGCTAGTCCAGTTGAAGAGCTTGGCATCTCATGCTCCTGTATAGCAGCTTATGTTACTCGGTTACAACGCTGTATGCACATTTGGGGGATGCTAACTGTGGAGTATAGTATTCCCTCCTGTAATGGTTGTAAGCTGAAAGGGGGCGTAGGAAGCCTAGACGGCTTGGTAAGGGCTCTGACTGATAAACAGCGTCATGTCATGTGTTTATTCATTTCACTATCGGTATGGAACTAAAGCCTGTGTGATTATATTCCTCCCATACACACGCACACACCCCCTCCTGCCCTCAGCATCTCTAATGCTGAGGTCACAGGTGTGCGCCACCATCTCCAGCAGATCTTTGTAATCTCAGGATACATGAAGTGTGGAGCCATGTCAGGATGGGAGACTCTTAGCAATGTTGGTTCTTTGAATGTGAAGAGCAATTGAAATTGAAATTAGACACTTCTTATGATGATGATGATTTTTTTTTTTCTTTCAGAGAATTGTAAGTGCTCAGAGCTTGGCGGAAGATGACGTGGAATGAGCCCACTGTCAACATCATAAATTTCAGTGAAATGGTTAACAGTTAGCTTGGAAGCTGCTCTGCTCTGGGGGAACAAGGGCAAAACAAATACGCTTGTTAGGAGCTGTCCTACACTGACGTCTACCAAAGTGAATGTGTGCTTTGAGTAGATCCATTGTCTGTTCTATTTATTTTTTCCAGTGAAAAGTATTTTGATAGAGCTTTTCATTTTATAAATACACTGAGTTAACCAAAATATCATGGATTTCGTTTGTTCTTAAGACAGTCAACTCAAATGTAAATAGCAGTAGAGTCTTATTTAGGTAGAACTCCTGGTGATCAGTTTTACAAGATTGGAAAACAGTATGAAGGATAGTTGAGATGCACATTTTAAAAGACTAGTACATTTTACTGTAAGTCATAGTTACATAGAAACTTGTGTTTGTGAAAAGTGAGCATTAAAGTTTTACAGAGACTATTTCTGTTCACTCACACATGTGCATTGTGTCGCTGAGGTGTTAGCGAGCACATTCCTTTCCCGGGTTTCCTTAGAGGCTTCTATCACCAGCTGTGGCTTACCGTGCTCTGTGCGCTTACTCCTAGCATTTCAAGCACCTGGCTGCAAGTGGTACCAGGAGGTAGACGTGTGTGCATGCTGACCTCACAGGTGAGCTTTGCCTGTGGTCTGTTCTGTTGACTCCTTGTAGCTGGGAGGAGCCGTGTGCTTGTCTCCGGGGTGCCCTTTTTGGTGCATAGTGGATGGCTTCTGGGTGTTGGAGGTCCATCTACAGCTGGTGGTGATCTACCCAGGCGTTGCAGTTGCTGACATTCTGAATTTGCATGTTTGCCTAACTTAGTATTTCTCAGCTAAACCTCTCATAGAGCACTGTCTTTGTCAGCTGTTGGTGGTGTGAAGTGATTCTGTCACTGTTGTAGAAACTAACCAGAGCTTGTCCTTAAGGCAGTTGTGATGGTCTACTTGTGCAAGTGTTGATTCCGTTTTTTGCTTTAACAGTGTATCTCTTCAGTCCTGCTGTGGATTGGTTAATTGGGAGTATCATCTTGTCTGGAAGCTTGGCTCAAGTGGGTGGGACCTCTTCACAGATATTGGCGACCTCCCTGGTGACACGGGTTGTCTCTGAATCGAGTGTGAAGAGCTCTGGGCTGTGTTAGCATATGTTCACCGAGCAGCATTCTCTTGGAGCGGGTTGCTTGCTTCACAACCTAGACTTGTGTGGGCTTTCCTCCCCCTTTCTGTGGCTTTGTTTTGATAGCACAGTGGGAAGAACCTGGAATGAGGCTGCCTCTGGGTGGTGTGTGGATAACATCTCTCAAGAGCCTTACTCTGGTACTTTCTGATGGAGTGCAAGACCCAGGGGCACACATTTGAGTGCTTCCGTAAGCCCTTTCCAGGCCTTTCAGTCTTGAACCCTTAATACTGCTTTTTTTTGTGGGGGTAGGCATGCGTGTTTTGGGGGAATAATGCTGGTTGAGTTCTGTTGGTGGATCTTCAGTCTCAAGCGTCATGGTGGTGATTCATCAGAAACTGACTGCATAGAAAGCCATAGCCAAGCTGGTGTGGGCACCAGGAGCCCTCGGGGCTGTGAGAGGGACTAGAAACAAGGCCCTGAAGGCTGGGTGGGTGGGCACTGCTCTGAGAGTGTGCTGCAGTGTGCACTGCTTGGCTCCTGTGGGGAGAGGCTGAGAGAACCAAGTTCTTACGTGACGGACGGATGTGGGCCCTCAGTGTTGTCACGTCTGAACACTGGCTGTGCTTGGTTAAAGACAGCTGCTTTCTCCACAAGAGCAAGCGCTGAAGACCCATCTCCCCTGAAGTCACAGATGAACCAGAAGCCGTGGTGCTAGTCAGGGATGTCAGAAGAGCTGAGCGTTGGCAGTCGTAGAGGGCTGTGCATGTTTCGGGCTGTTGTCATGCTGCCTTGGGCAGAGGTGATTGTTGGTGCCCGTGTTCCTACTTAACAGCTTCCTGGGAAGGTGGTGTGACACCCTTATTTGCGTAGTGCGTAGGCTTAGCAGAGTCCAGGGCTTGTGCTCCTCTCCAGCAAGCGAGGAGTTCAGACCGTAGTCCACCTGCCTTGATGCCCTGAACCAGCCTGCAAACCAGAGTGCTGAACTGAACTGTGATCTCTGCTGAAGAAATGCTGTGGAATTCAGTGTATGGTGGTGACAGCATAACAATCCTTCTATCAAAAAAATAAAGTGTTCATTGCTTTTGCCTCAGCTGTATTAAAGGGTTTGGAGAACGTTTGGCTTGGTGTGTATGTACAGAACTGAATACTGGTGATTTTGGTGACCTCCTGGAAAGTATCCCGTGTCTAGGTTGACACCCCTTGAAGAAAGCTCTGAGACCCTCTCCTGCCCCTCACCCCACAGAAGCCTGTTTACCGCCAGGTTCCAAGAAGCCCTACCTAAATGCCCTCAACTGAGGGACTGTAGTGCCTGAGGTGGGCTGGTGAGGGGACACTAGCCTGGGGTCACTAGAGGTGACCACGTTTAGTGGTGATGTGGGAACACCAGTAGGAGAGCCTGGATGACAGACCTAGTCACTGTTGGAGGTCTGCAGCACTTTAGGAATGGTCAGGATTCTAAGTGTGTTACCATTTCCATAGTACACCTGGATAGGTTTATTCACAGTTGCACTAAGCAGTATCTTTTCTTGGGAGGGGAGAGTGAGGTGTAATTTTGCCCATATTCAAAACAAGTCAGTGTGTGAGACAGAGAAACAGAAACGCTACAACTGGAGGCATTGTCAAATAGCATTTTAAGCCAGTTAGTACATTAGGAGCCTGGACCTGGGTGAGGCTTCATGCAAAACCTGCCTAAGAGTCAAATAGTTTTGCCAAGAAGCAAGGGGCCCGGAAGGCGAGAGGTGGACCCCAAGAATGGTTCGGTTGGCCCTGGTTGGGCAGGTAGCACTGACCTGTATGCAGGTGTGACATGACATTATGGAGACAAGGTCCTGCTGGGCCTCACTGGGGTGTAAGCCGGCAGGCTTTGATAAGGACTTGACCTCTAGAAGGCAGTCCTTTGGAGTTCCAAGCCTCCATGACGCAGATGTTTGCAAGGCTGAGCCTGTGTCGTGTTGACAGTGTGGCCTGTGCTGGTGGTGTGGCCCTGTTTTTTCCTTGTTAATTGGGGCTTCCTTGGTAGAACAACCTCTTCCCCATACCACCTGTCACAAAGTCTCCACTCTGCAGCTGAGCTCTCTCCCTCCCTCCTTCTCTCCCCCCCCCCCACCCATTTTGTTTTTGAGACAGTTTCTCTGGAGCAGCTCTGGTTGTCCTTGAACTGACTCCTCCCCAGTGCTGGGATTAAAGGCGTGTACCACCAGTGGCCTGTGCTGCTCATGTCTTGCTTCAGTCTACGTGCTGGGGTTTCTGGAATATGTCAGTATGCCCATTTTAGGACCCAGCTTGTGGACTGAGGACCACCAGCATTCGTTAGGACCGGCACTTGTTAGTAGAACAGCTCTGTTCTGATTCCACCTGTCTGATAGATGAGAGGCTGAGGGAAGGGCACACATGAGCTCCCATTTGGCCACTGAGGCAGGATCATGAGTTTGAGGACATCCTTGGGCACACAGTTCTAGGCCAGTTTGGGACCCTGTGGAGATCCAGGAGATTCAGGGTTTGAATTAGGGTAAATTGACAAGATAAACTTCCTTGGGAGGAAGCTGGGATTTTTTAAAAAATATTTTCATGTGTCTTAGCCTGACCTTCAACTCTTGATCTTCTTGTCTTAATCTACCGGAGTACTGGATTTACAGGTATGTCCTGCCATGCTCGACTGTTGAAAGGGTCTCTCTGTAGTCTTAGCTGGCCTGGAACTCAAATCCGGCTGCTTGTGTGGATTCTTAAGCAAGAACTCAGTTCCAGTTCTGGTCTTCATTCCTCAGTAGTGTCAGTGTCAGGATTAGGTCCTGTCAGCGTGACGGTTCTTATATTTGTTTTTGCTTTGGTGGGAGTCGTGCTTGAGTAGCGTGAAGATGCTGTAGCTTCCAAGTGCTGGGATCACAAGCCTTTGCCTCTACAGTTTTGCTTTTCATATACAAACTGCTTGGATTTCTAGCTCAGTGTTAACGGCAGAGTTCCCAGCACTTTCTGAAATGACCCTTCTTCCATGTTACTGTGTTTATGTGAAGCAGTGCCCCTGAATCCAGGACTACAAAGTTGAAGTGCTGGTCAGCGCTAAAGAATGCTGAAGGCGCTCTGCATGCAGGATCAGATGCTCCCCAAATTGTGTAAGAAGCACATCCATCTCTTTCATATGCACCTCGTTTCAAAATAAATGCCCTTATGATTTAATTTGTCTGTCTGTTTCATAGACTCAGCACTTGGGGTCATGTAAGAATTGCTTGGCTGAAGGGGTTGGCCAGTGGGGAAAGCTGAAGTCCCGGTTTAAACAGCCATGTAAATGTGACCACCACCAGCAGATTTGCTCAGCTATTTCCTGTCTGCAATTTCACCGACGGGGTCCAACGCCCGGCTGGAATGCCGTCTTTTGACACCCTCCTGTTCAACTGCTTACCATCAATCACAGACTGAGCTGTTTTTAAACACGAAGTACCCAGAGGCCAGGCTCTTCATAGCCCAGGATAGCCCCCTGATAGTTCTGCATGGTGGACATGGTGGGGTGCAGGTAATTCCTGAGACTGAGGCAGGAGCATCACCCCAAGTTTGAGGCCAGGATGGGCTATAGTGAGACTGTCTCAGTAATTTAAGGGTTCACTTTTTAGATCCCTCCATTCTCAGCCCTGCCTGCTGGGTGTGGTTTGGGAAGCTGAGGCCAAGGCTTTGCACCGGGGACTCATGCTGGGGGAGGGAAAGGCAGAAGACAGTTCTCCATAATGGAGAGGGGCTTCTTGGCTCCAGTGTGGGTGTGAAGCTCAGTTGAGTCACCTTGGAGTGTGTCCTGGCATGGTATTGTCACTGGGCTGGCCAATGCTACGTGGAGCTGATTGTTCCACATCGTGGGTGGATGGCATCCAAGCCAGTGAAGGCCTGCGTAGAGAAAAGAGGGCTCCCTGAGCAAGCTGTGCAGTGCGGAAGGCCTCGCCCTTCCTCTTTTGGGGCACTCCAGAGTGGGATCTTCTGGAAAACATGGTGATGAGTCTCAGCCCAAAGACATTGGTGGATAGGGCACTCTTAGAACCTTTCTACCTAAATCACAAGCTCTGCTGTCCGCAGCGAGTTCTCTGCGTGCTGTTGAGCCACCTAGTGCCACATGTAGGTACTGCCGGCTGTTGACAGGGCAGACATCCATGTTGTGCTGAGCGCTTGCGTTTTATTCATCAAGCCACTGCGTAACAGGCACTCTGTGCACAGGGCATTGCGGCATCTGTCCTGTCGATGCAGTTAAGAGATAGAAAAAAAAGAACAATTCCAGTTGGGCAAGAACACCCAAGACGGAAATGTGACAAGGAGCTAAGAGACTAAGCCAGGATGGCGCTGACAGGTAGGCTGCTGCTGCTTCGTGCTTTTCTGTGTTCTAGGCTACGCGTGAACTCTCAAAGGCTGAAGCTCCTTCCATTTTGGGAAGGGCAGGCAGGGCGCTGGGGTGAGTTGCCTCTCCAGTTCTCTCTGAGGATGGCCAGGAGGAAGAGGGGAGCGAGAGGACTGCTGGCTGCTGAGAGAAGGCTGGGTGGGTGGTCCCTCCCCTGCGTCCCCAGGCGGGCTGCTGAGAGAGAGTTGGGGTGGGTGGCCCCTCCCCTGCGTCCCCAGGCGGCTGCTGAGAGAAGGCTGGGTGGCCTAGGAGTGATCGCTGATGCTTGCGGTGACGTCCTCTCCCCACACGGGCGAAGCAGTCCATCAGCTCTGGGTCCTCAGGCTGAGCTGGGCCAGACAGAAGTGCAGGGACACAGGGTTGTGGGTGGCATGTGGGGCATAGTCGCTCACGGCACCCATCAGGCGCCTGGCAGACCTCCTCTTTGGAGGTACGAGGAGTGGAGACAGTACAGTCACAGAAGTCAGAGCCGCTGGGGTGGGGGATGCAAGGGACAGGCAGGTGGCTTGTTCTCGGCGCTGGTGGGCTGTTGACCCACCCCCCAGCCGTGCTCGCCCTCCGCAGTCAGCTCAGTCACGGGAAGAGCTTGCTGTCTGCCTCTTGAATTCAGCTTCTTCATCCACAAAATGGAGCTTCTGTGTTTACTTACTCATTTCTTCTGGAGACAGGCTCTTCAGGCTGATCTTCAGCCCAGGCTGATCTTGAACTTACTATGTGGAAGAGACTTTTGTCTTTCTTTCCTGACTGCTGGGGTGTTAGGTGTGCGTGACCACTCCTTGAACCAAGCCTGCGCCCCGTAGGCGAGCACTGCTGCTGGTCAACCCCAGACACTGAATCCAGCACAGCACCGCAGAGGGCGGAAGGACATCGGAGATCAACACAGATCTGGGGACTCCGCTCTGTGAGAGTGCAGCGTGCGTGTTTCTCGATGCTGTTCCGGGCCGGCTGGGCTGAGCAGACGGCAGCTGTGGGCAGGCAGCTCCTGGATAAAGCCGGCCGGCCATCTGTGCCCAGCCTTCCCTGCTGGGGTGCCATGAGTCTGCACATCTCAGATGGCTCTCGACATCCCTCTGCTTGGGAGTAACCCTTTATTAAAGGCTGCAGGGCCCTTGACGGCTGCCTCGCCCCACTTCTGCCTCTTGGCTTCCTACCTTGACTTTCCACATTGTTCATGTGGACACGCCAAAGTTTCTCAGCCTGCTCTGAACTGCCACAAACACTGTTACTATGTGCAGGGCTCTGGGATGCTGAGAATCCCAGGTCACTGGGAGCAATGGGTCGTGGCCTCTGTGGGTAGTTGGTAGCTCAGCAGGGTTTGAAGACTGGCGGGCTTGAAGACTGGCTGGCCAGACCGAAAGCTGCTGGCTTCACACTGTCGCTCAGGCTGTGTGTGTGTGTGTGTGTGTGTGTGTGTGTGTATGTGTATGTACACTCATGCTGGCCAGAATTGAGTCTAATCACTGCAGACATGCCTGCAGGCCACTGTGCCTGGCCTCCTTAAATTCTCCTTGCACCAGGCCCTTCTTTTGCTCCCAGAATCACTTCACATCGTTTATTTAGAAGCATCTCATGCCACGCTGTGGTGTCTTCACCTTCTGTGTGGCTCTGTGACAGGCAGGGTTATTTCTCAGGAGATGTCAGAGAAGACAAAGCTTGATGTATTTGATCTGCTTTCTCACTGTTCCTAGGCTCAAGTGCAAGGTCCATTTCTCCAACAGCTCATGTCCAATTTGTTCAGCCACTGTGTGAGCTTTCCAGGCACATGCAGGGGCTCAGAAATCTGCTGGTTGGTAGTTCTGAGGGCAGCTGGGTCGGTAAGGCAGCTCCGGATGGCCCTGCCGCCTGCTGGGCGTGTTTGTGCTTACGTGCCCCATGTGTGTGTGTCTGAGGCCAGAGGGGACGACCACCTGCCACAGGAGGTACAGGCAAGTTTGAGCCCCCTGAAATGGCTGCTGGGAAGTGTGCTGTTACCTGCAACCCTCCTTCCTCCATCCTTCCCTCCTTTCTTTCTGGATCTTAGGTTTTTGCTCATCTTGACAACCTCACAACTCCTACCCTGCTACCTGAGCATCCCAAGTGCCAGGAATGAAGCATGGCTGCATTTTGGCTGCGTCTTAAATCATAGTTTGGGACATTCTCCCATTCTGCTTTAGAAGGCACTAGATTTGACAAGATACATCTGGCTTTGCCTGTACTGGCTGTTCCGTACATTTGTGCTAAAAAAGGAAAAAAGCAGGTGTGGTAGAGTTACCAAATTTTATTTGATTTCACAAAGACATGAAACAAGGGGTCACCATCACTCCACCTAACCAAATTATAATTGTGCCACACACGCACACCACCCCATGGTTTGGGGGATTGACCCAGAGTCCCACTTGTGCGAGGAAGACACCTTGGGACTGAGCTACATCTCCAGGATTAAAGCGTTTGCCATCATGCCTGCCTGCTTTTATTTACTTACCTGCTTGAGACAAGGTCTTGCTATATAGCCCAGGCTAGCTTTGAGCTCATGCTGTGAGGGAAGCCTCACTTTCAAGCCTCCTGATTCCGCCTTCTGTTTACCTAAGACTACAGGCATGTGCCACGAAGCCTGGCACAAAACTTGAATGGCAGTAATAGTGGGAAGATAAAGTAGCAGAAGATAATTCTGGCAGGGACAGATCTACCAAACCTTCACCGTGGACACCTGGAGGAGCCGCCCAGCCTCATAGCATAAACTGACTGACTGGCCACCAGGCCACGGCACGCACCTGCCTCCCGCCCTGTGTGGCAGTCATCTCGGGCTCTTGCTCATGGCAGATCCTCTTAAATTACGTCCAGAAAGAACCTTTCAACAGACCGTGGTGAGCCAAGCATTGCTGCTGGCTGCACATGCTGTGATCAGCAAGATCCACTCCACACCAGGCCAGAGACGGCGCTGAGGCTGTGGAGGCGGAGTGGCCAGCCTGGCCTGCCTTGCAGTTCCACTGAGAGGGGGAATAAGTGAGCAACGCCTGAGGTGGCCCTCCAGCTTCTTGGGCATCTGCATGGAAGTGCATGGGCCAGCTTTGGGAAGAGAGCAAGTCTGAGTCCAGCCTGGGCAACATGAGAGATCCATCTCTAAATATGGGGGGATGGGTAGCTGATGAGTGAGTAAAGTGCTTGCTGCCAAGCTGGACAATCCCGGGTTCAAGCCCTGGAACCCACACGGTGAAAGGGGAGAGCCAGCTCCCAGAGTTGTCCTCTGACCTCCCACACACATATGCAGAATAAATGAACCGTGAAATGAAGGGGATAGAGAGGTAAATCGGCAAACTATGAGCCATTTACAGTTAAAACTTTAATATGTATTTGTACATGGTGTGGTGGTGCACGTGTGGTCAGAAGACAGCTTGCAGGAGTCCGTTTTCTCCTACTCGGGTTCCAGCCACGAAACTAAGGCCACCAGCCTTAGCAGCAGCTGCCTTTACCAGCTGAGCCACTTCACGGCCTCCCACTTACAGACCTTTAAGCCCTTAGGTGAGAAGTTTAGGACCGACATGTTTGATGTTTTATTAGCATACTTTAATTTTACACAATGGCAGGCTTTGTTATGACATCTTACTATGCATACATCGAACATCGGAGTCACCCTTTCTCATCCCCTTCTGACTCCTGGTCCCATCCCGCTCCCCAACTTCTTGTGTGTCCCAGCATGTCACCGGGGGACTATTTACAGTGGTGTGAGAACCTACTAGTGTCTACACCACAACCCCAGCAACTGTTAGCATCCTGGACTCCTCAGGGAGAGCGCTGGGTCCCATGAGTGCCTGCCCCTTCCGCAATAGGGAATCTGCCGGCCTCCTTCACCTTGTGCAAGCAGATGCATTTAAAGAGAAGCATTGGTGTAGGCATCAGGGGTGGTACAGGTAGATACAAACTGCAGGATATTTCGGTGATTGAATTTGGCTTCCCAGAGAACAATGATTTGTGAAGAACAGTTGAAAGGCAGAGCTAACAATGCCAGCGTCTGCTGAGTCTTTACCTGCTGTGTTCTGTGAAGCACTGCATCTCCTAAGGATGCAGTCTCTTTAGACTACCTTTGGGTGCTGGAGAGATGGCTCAGTGGATAAGAGCACTGTGCTCTCCCAAAGGCCCTGCGTTCAATTCTCAGAACTCACATGGCAGCTCACAACTGTCTATAACTCCAGTTCCAAGGGCTCTGACACCTTCATAGCAATGCACATCAAATAAATTACTTAAAAAGAGAAAGCACCCTTTATTTTTGGAAATAGGATGCAGCCTGGGAAACGAGGCATACAGCACTGGGCCAGGCAGATCTTAAGCCTCAGAGCTGAGAAGATCTGTAAGGCAGTCTGCCTGGTGTTCTGTTACTTGAGACAGGCTCTCATTTTGTGCCTCTGACTGGTCTAGAACTCACTGTGTAGACAAGGCCGACCATGAACACATGGAGATGTAACAACCTCTCCCTCTGAAGAGCTGAGGTTAAAGGCATACCACTGCACCCGGCTTGCATCACTGCACCCGGCTTGCCTAGGGTTTTGGAAGCTGGGTGTGGTGGTTCAGGCCAGTCATCTCAGCTGCTCCAGAGGCTGAGGCTGAAGGCAAGTTCAAAGGTCATCCTGGGCAACCTACTGAGACCCCAAGTAACAGCCCCAAACCGGTAAGAAACCAGGGCAGAGACTTGAGTCAGCTAGTCATAGCACTCACAGTCAAGAAGAGAGAGTAAATGTTTATTTCTGTTTGCTCCATTAGCTTACAGTTTAGGACCCTCAGCCTAGGAACAATGCCACCCGCAGTGGGCATGGTGTTCCTGTATCATTTTAAGACAATCTCTCACAAACAGGCTAACCTGTAGGTATAAGGTTATTGCATAATTCAAATGATGATTTCTGTACCCCCCCCATGTCTGTTTGCAGTCCTTGTGAGAATCTCCTCTCTATGTTGTGTAAACACTGCTCCCCAATTGCCCCCTGGTATGCCAATAAAGCAGCTTATATTCAATCGATGAGCAGGGGAGAGGATAGGGCCAGGCTTCCTGCCAGCGAGGGGAGGAGGAGTTAGAGGAGGAAGTAGGGGATTCAGCCATGGGAGAGGTCCAGGTGACACCAGAAGAGAAGCTGAAGTAAGAATAGTTACAAAGTGCAAATATCTCTGGGATGTAAGCTGGGAGGAAGCCAGATTAGCTTAGAGGGTTAAGAACAGTGATGACTGCTCAGTTATTGTGCTGTGAAGATTGTTAAAGTAATACAACAGAGTCTCAATGATCTGCGTGACAGCTGGGTTAAGAGAGAAATAAACACAGTTTTATAAAAATGATGTAACACCAACTCACTGTACTCAATCCCTCACTGAGACTTTCCAGATGGCTCCAGGTTGTGTCACGTTAACAATTACAGATAAGCACCTCAGGGAAGGAGGCTTGGAGTCGTACCCAGTGCTCTCACATGTTAGGCCTTAGAGCTGGATCCTGCCCTCTTTCCTGTTTCCTCAGCTGAGGCCATCTCAGAGATCCAGTGACAGAGAGCGTCCGGGCTCTTCTCCTCATTCCTGTCCCCAGTTGGCCAGACGCAGGACTGCTGAGTTCTCAGGTTTGTTTGTTTGTTTAGTGCGTGTACATGCCATGTGCATGCTTGTGTATTCCAAAGCCAGCGATCACTGTTGGGTTCCTCTTCTGTTGCTTTCCACCTTGTTTTTCACAATAGGGTCTCTCTAAGCTGGAGCTCACTGGTTGGTTCAGCCACTCTGGCATCCGAGGGAGCCCCTCTCGATTCTTTCCTCCTCGGCCCTGGGATTACAGTTCACATAATGCTATGCCTGCCCCACCTCCACTCCCTTAATGTGGTGCTCGGGACCTGAACTTGGGTCCTCATGCGTGTGCAGCAAGGAATTCACCCACTGGGCTATCTTCTCATCCCCTCCCTTTCATGTTTGAGACAGGGTTTGCTACATCATTCAGGGTGGCTTTGAACTTGTGATCAAGATCTTCCTGCCTGTGGGGCTGGAGAAAAGTGCTGACCGCTCTGACTTGGTTTCTTTCTGGCACCCACATGACAGATCACAACTGCCCTATTACTCCAGGTCCAGGGGACCTGACGCCTTCTTCCTGTTGTCGTGAGCAACAGGCATTACTAACTGGTGTACAGACATACGTGTGAGCAGAATATTCAAAAACACCCATAAAATTAAAAAACAAACAAAAGAAAATAACTGGAAAAACCTTTTTCGGGCCCTGACCATAGGCATATGCTACCATGCCCAGCTGAGACGGCGGCCTTTGTGTGGCACGTGTGACGCCGTGAGCAGCAGCCACCTGGGACATTTGCTCGCCTGTGCACATGCCTGGAGAGGCTTTGCACATGCCTCTGAAGATGTCGCTAGGGACTGGCAGACAGCTCAGTGCTCTGGGCGGCCCTCAGTTCCAGGGGCGCGGCTGAGTCCCCCAGGTAGCGCACACAGGCGTCCCGCACTGCTTCCCTGAGCCGCTGGATGGCAGTGTGAGACAGTGTGAGACCTGGCAAGAGAGGCTCTCCTGACAGTCCTGGCAGCCGTCCCCACACGGCCGCTGCCACCTCCGCCGCCCAAACAGACAGCCCTCAGGTCCTTCTACTGCTGTGCCCTGCCCCTTGGCCCATGCAAGCCTGTAGTCACCCTCTCCCCTCCGGTCCCTTCCCACCTCAGGCTCTCCTGGTTTTATTTTAATTGAATTTTATTTTGAGTCACTATCTCAAACGTAGACCAGGTTGACCTCAGAGATCCACCTCTCTGCCTCCCAAGGGCTGGGATTCAAGCTGTGAGCCAGCATATCCAGCTGTTTGTTCTTAAAGCTCTGTCATTGTCTGTGTTTCAGAGTGTCCAAAAGGCGGTAAAAAACTGTGAGAGCCCATGGCTTCAGAGCAATAGCAGACCCGCCTGGACTCCTGGCTGGGGGCTGTTTTCTAAAGAAGGAAAGAGCATAGGGGAGAGGGCAAAGGAAAGAAGGGAGTGGAGTGGGGGTCATAGGGGTGAGGGTCACAGGGTGGGGGCCACAGGGGTGAGGGTCACAGGGGTGGAGGTCACGGGGGCGGAGGTCACAGGAAGGGGGCACACACAGGGATGTGCAGGAGGGCAGGATGTGAGGCCCACTGTCCCATTCCTGTGGAATCTGACACTGGGTTGCATCTTAGAGGCTGTCTGTTCTTGGCTTCCAGCTGTGGTGTCAGAACCCCCCTGGAAGGGTCAGGGGTGAGCCATGGGCCCTTTCCTCCTTCCAGTCTCCATCGATGCCTCTGTCTTCTCACCTGTTCTACCAGCAGGCCTGCTTCCCTTCTTTCCTTTCTTCTCTCCTCCCTGACCATAGGCATATGCTACCGTGCCCAGCTGAGACGGCGGCCTTTGTGTGGCACGTGTGACGCCGTGAGCAGCAGCCACCTGGGACATTTGGTCACCTCCTACCTGCCTGCCTGCCTTCCCGATTGCCTTCTGTTTCTTTTCTTGAGACATTTCCTGTAGCCCAGGCTATCCTTGAACTCCTGATCCTTCTGTTTCCACCTCCTGAATGCTGGGAAGTAGGCGTCTACCATCATGCTTGGCCAGTTTCTAATGCTTCCTCCCATAGGCGATGGCACGGCCAGGCATCCCAGGAGGCTGAGGCAAGTGAATTGTGAAAGGTTAGCCTGGGCTACACAGTGACTTCAAGGGCTAGCCTGGTTTTAATGAGACCCTGTTTCAGCCATCACCTCTGCCCTCAGTAAGAGAGATGCTGTGAGAAGGCCAAGGAGGTCCACAGTTCCCTCATCTTCCCCCAAGACCATCTGCCAGCACTGCCATTCCAGGGCATCAGCCACGGCAAAGGTGCTCGCAAGGAGAGACAGGCCGTGGCTCACGAGGGATTGCTGTGGGGAGAATATTTTCTCCAAACAGTAACCAGGAAAGAGCGACTTGACCGAGGTTTGCTGCCTGCGCCCTCCGGCAGGGAGGACCTCTGCAGCACGTGAACTTCAACGGGGCCCAGGTCTCCGGCTCAGGACAGCCCCCCACGCAGGCCTTCCTTGGTTGGTAGGTTGATACTGCTGTGCCCTCCTGCGGGATGGCTTTGACCTTGAGCAGGACCTGGGCTGGCCCAGCCTGTGTGCAGGTGGGAAGCCATCGCCTGCTGACTCAGGCCTGGCCTAGGGCAGGTGCATGCCTTCAGCCTGTGACTAAGGCGGGTGTTCCGTCTTCTGAGGGCCTTCCCACGCAGAGCCACCGTCCAGGTCACCGATGTCTTCATGAAGCTGGAGCTGGGGAGGGCCGGGGTAGGACAGCAGGGCAGCAGGGCCAGGGGGAGGTGTGTGTGCGGTGTGTGTGTGTGTGTTTATGTG
This sequence comes from Meriones unguiculatus, assembly GCF_030254825.1. Classification (NCBI taxonomy): domain Eukaryota; kingdom Metazoa; phylum Chordata; class Mammalia; order Rodentia; family Muridae; genus Meriones; species Meriones unguiculatus. The sequence continues at coordinate 2,052,621 of NC_083358.1, forward strand.
TCTATGTGTGTGTGTGTGTATATGTATGTGTATGTGCTTGTATGTGTATATGTATGTGTGTTTGTATATGTGTATGTATATGTATACATGTGTGTTTGTATATGTATGTGTATATATGTATATGTGTGTATATGTATATATATGTATGTGTATGTATGTGTATATGTGTGTTTGTATATGTATATATATGTATGTGTGTATGTATATGTATGTGTGTGTTTGTATATGTGTATGTATATGTATGTGTGGTGTCGGATGTCCCACAGCACGGGAGGGACAGGATGAGACAAGACCCCCAGCGTGCTGCTGGAACTGCTCAAGGCATGAGGAGGAGAGGGACCTGGGGAAGGTACAGGGTGGGGAGCAGGGGACAGGAGCCTTGGTTCCACGCAGAGTGTCCTTCTTGGGACTGCAGAGATGGCTCAGCAGCTGAAGCGTTAGTGTGAGGACCTGAGTGCACACCTCCTTCAGCCATATAAAAGCCGGAGCTTTGTGGGTCACTTGCCTGTGACCCCAGAGCTGGGGCAGGGGCATGGAAACAGGGAAAACTTTAGCACTCTCTGGCCAGAGTTTATCGAGAAAGGTTTAGCCAAAGCAGTGAATTCTAGGTTCACGGAGACCCTTCGTGAAGAAATAAAGCGGCAGGCAATCCAGGAGGACCCTGGGAGGCAGCGTCCGGCTTCACCCGTCTGCACGCACAGGTGAACTCACATGAACACACACGGGGGTGGGGGGAGAAGGAGGAAAGGAGGAAGGGAAGGGGAAGGAGGGGGAGGAGGGAAGAGGAAAGGTTGGCTGGGAACTGACCCCTGGGGCCCCCATGTGTCCTCACTATTGGCAGTCCAACCCTCCTCCGCTCTCTAAGCCTTCCAGGCATCTGTAGCATGCCACACTTTCTGGTATGTGTGTGAGAGAAAGGATTTCACATCCTCTAGGCTGGCTTTGAACTTGCTCTGTAGCCAGGGATGATCTTGAACTCCTGCTCCTCCAGCCTCCACCTCCCAACAATGGGATTACAGACCTGTACCATCAAACCCAGCTGAATGTGAGGACTCGGAGGACTGGTAGATGGTGAGGACCCGCCTCTTGAGTGCCTTGCACATGGCTGTTGTGATGTGAGAACCTAGGAGAGTGAGAGGTGGGCATCCTGCAGGCACAGGCACACGGAGACACGCTCTCCCTCAGGGACACGGAGCGGAAAGCGACAGTCTCACTGACTTGGAAGCGAGGTAGGGACGAGCCTGCCCGTCAAGCCTCCCTACAGCTGCTTTTTATAACCTTGGCATCAACATGTGCTTGGCAAGGCCGGCACAGTCTATCTGGAAAATATTTTCTGCCATTTGAAAACACACACTCTTACACGCACATGCACACACACAGGCATGCACGCACGCACACACATGCTAGGAAAGGGGAAGAAGGGAGGAAAAGAACCCCAGGCAACGACAGAAATTGTGTGCGACCCAGAAAGTCTTCCCGGAGTGCTTCCGTCCCCTTCCTTCTGCAGTTCACGTTCCTGCTGCCAGCTTCAGAAGGTCAGAAGCCATCGTGGTGGTTAAACTTTGCCGGTGGAAACGTCACTCAGGAGGAGAGTCACGTGACCGGCGGCGGTCAGTAGCCTCGGGAGAGCCCCCGTGGCGGGAGGTGTGCCTGTGGCGGGAGGTGCGCCTGTGGCGGTGCCCTGAGCCCTGTGTTCCAGGGTGTGTTGGGCATTGTGCTCCAGAGCTGCCCCTCAGGAGCCCGGCCCTGACAGGAAAGCGTGAGGCCCATCTGTCATCGTTTGCTCCGGGTGACCCAGAAACAGAGTGGGTGTCCTTGAGGGTGACCTGCTGCAGAACTGTCTAGATGGGGCTGGGCGTGCACCAGAATGCCTTCAGGATCAGAAAGCCGGAGGCCAAAAGAGGGTGACTGGCTTCTTTTGAGGCCTGTCTTCCTCCCTAACCTGGAAGAGCTGAAAGGCCAGGAGGAGCAGTGGCCAGTCCAGGGTCTGGGCTCTGAGACTCCAGCAGGGTAGACATTCGGTTGACCTGAAGACTGGAGGTGGCAGAGCCCAGAGATTTCTTTGAGCAGTTTCAGTGACAACCAATGTGGAGAACACAGCACACAAGTAGGCGGTTCAAACGCCTGTTCTTAGGACCAACCGTAGCAACCGAAAGCCCAGCACGGTGCCCGTAGCAGGCCACCCCTCAGTGTGGAGGACAGCCCCGCCATCTTTCCAGTCTCTCTCCTGCTTCCTGTTCACTGTTCTTCTCCCTGGCTGGCCATTCTGGAAGATAGTGAGGATTTTGGGGGAAGGCAAGGAAAAGGAAGGTCTTCTCAGTGGCCAGAGCCCCAAATTCTAGGGACTGGAGTAATCTTGGTCGGCAGAGCCAGAACTGGG